>NW_027192673.1:1255604-1572472 GCF_949987515.2 Delphinus delphis | reverse complement strand
CAATTCTGCCCCGCTTTCAAGTCCTCTTGGCAGCCTTACTTCAGTCTATTTTTGGACGATAGCTGTCATTTATAACTCTGCAGGTTTGTGAATTACAGTGCCCCTGAGCTCCTTTCTTCAACTCGCTTTCTTGTGACCTGGCCGCAACACCGCAGGATGGCTTCAGGCCCTAATCTGGTTCCGGCCCGGCATGCTGATCCTTTGGTTAATTCCTCTTCCTGGTGGGAAATGAGAGTTAAATTTGCCCGTCCAGACACCTCCAGCTAGCCTCTCATTGGTTCTCGCTATTCCTGTTCATCTTCCGCAGAAATTGCAAACTGGGCCAAACAGGAGGTTAAAGGCGCTGACTCTCCAAGTGGGGAGAGTGTTAGTAAAGCGTCTGGAATGTTGCACCCGAGTACCAGGGGAGGAAAACTGAGACATATTTGAACACGTCTCCTGATCACATGGTTGATCATACTCTAGGTTCCACATGCATGTTTTAGCTGAAGGAAGAATACCTTAAACCTGGGTAGTTGAAACCCGTGTAACGGGTACCATGCAATATGATTTCAAAGGGTCTTCATTTGCTCACCGAACCTCTCCAATCCTATCACTGCTGCGTTTATGCCCCTGTACACATGCTTGATTCTCTTTCGGAGACATAGCAATCCATAGGTTTTAAGATACTTACTAGTCAGGTACATTCTTAGGCGTTTAATATGGGGTGTTGAGTCCATTTCGTTGAGCAAGGAGTAGCTCTTGTCTATTCCATATTTGACTTAAGGAACTTTATCTGTACTCATTTCAATCTCTGGTTTTATGCAGCACCCCAACTCACCTTTACCCTTAAGCAAGCATAAGTTGGTTTTCTAAATTTGAGACCCTGTTCTGTTCTGTAATTCAGTTCCTGTGTAGCCAAGTTTACATTCCGTGTATTACTGATATCTTATGATGTTTCTTTTTCTGTGTGACTTACTTCAGTTAGAATCATCATACCTGAATCCACTCATTGTGCTGCTAAGGGCCTGATGACACAGATTTCATTGCTGAGTGATATTGCTTTGTAAGTAAATACCACAACTTCTTTATCCATTTTTCACTTTCTGCGATGTTGAACTTGTACTGTAAACGAGGTTCTTGTAAACAGAGCCGTTCCAAACTTTGGGGTGGCTGTGTCTTTTTGATTTTAATTTCCCTAAGCTATAGGACCATAAGTGGAAGTGCCCTAGGTTCTGTTGCTTTGTTTTTTAGATGTTTCAGGAAACACCATACACTTCTCCCGAGTGGTTGTTGGCAATTTACATCCCGCCCATCAGCATAACAAGGCTCCCAGTTCTCCATGGCCTGTCCTGCCTTTCTGGATTTTACACTTTTTTCAGATGGCCCTTTTGACCGGGGGGAAGTGAGACTTCATTGTAGTGCAGATTTCCTTTGCAAGCTTGCTTGGTTGGCCAAAAAGGGCGTATGCGTTTTTTCCTGAATATATTCAGGAAAAAACGCATACGCCCTTTTTGGCCAAGTGCATCATTGTGGACGTTCTGCCTCTTTTCCTATGCTTTCAATGCAATTCCAGTCTACCTCCTGAAATCGGTTTCCTGCAATTCTGCCCCGCTTTCAAGTCCTCTTGGCAGCCTTACTTCAGTCTATTTTTGGACGATAGCTGTCATTTATAACTCTGCAGGTTTGTGAATTACAGTGCCCCTGAGCTCCTTTCTTCAACTCGCTTTCTTTTGAGCTGGCCGCAACACCGCAGGATGGCTTCAGGCCCTAATCTGGTTCCGGTACGGCACGCTGAGCCTTTGGTTATTTCCTCCTCCTGGTGGGAAATGAGAGTTAAATTTGCCCGTCCAGACACCTCCAGCTAGCCTCTCATTGGTTCTCACTATTCCTGTTCATCTTCCGCAGAAATTGCAAACTGGGCCAAACAGGAGGTTAAAGGCCCTGACTCTCCAAGTGGGGAGAGTGTTAGTAAAGCGTCTGGAATGTTGCACCCGAGTACCAGGGGAGGAAAACTGAGACATATTTGAACACGTCTCCCGTTCACATGGTTGATCATACTTGGGTTGCACATGCATGTTTTAGCTGAAGGAAGAATACCTTAAACCTGGAGAGTTGAGACCCGTGCAATGGGTACCATGCAATATGACTTCAAAGGGTCTTCATTTGCTCACCGAACCTCTCCAATCCTATCACTGCTGCGTTTATGCCCCTGTACACATGCTTGATTCTCTTTCGGAGACATAGCAATCCATAGGTTTTACGATACTTACTAGTCAGGTACATTCTTAGGCGTTTAATATGCGGTGTTGAGTCCATTTCGTTGAGCAAGGAGTAGCTCTTGTCTATTCCATATTTGACTTAAGGAACTTTATCTGTGCTCATTTCAATCTCTGGTTTTATGCAGCACCCCAACTCACCTTTACCCTTAAGCAAGCATAAGTTGGTTTTCTAAATTTGAGACCCTGTTCTGTTCTGTAATTCAGTTCCTGTGTAGCCAAGTTTACATTCCATGTATTACTGATATCTTATGATGTTTCTTTTTCTGTGTGACTTACTTCAGTTAGAATCATCATACCTGAATCCACTCATTGTGCTGCTAAGGGCCTGATGACACAGATTTCATTGCTGAGTGATATTGCTTTGTAAGAAAATACCACAACTTCTTTATCCATTTTTCACTTTCTGCGATGTTGAACTTGTACTGTAAACGAGGTTCTTGTAAACAGAGCCGTTCCAAACTTTGGGGTGGCTGTGTCTTTTTTATTTTAATTTCCCTAAGCTATAGGACCATAAGTGGAAGTGCCCTAGGCTCTGTTGCTTTGTTTTTTAGATGTTTCAGGAAACACCATACACTTCTCCGGAGTGTCTGTTGGCAATTTACATCCCGCCCATCAGCATAACAAGGCTCCCAGTTCTCCATGGCCTGTCCTGCCTTTCTGGATTTTACACTTTTTTCAGATGGCCCTTTTGACCGGGGGGAAGTGAGACTTCATTGTAGTGCAGATTTCCTTTGCAAGCTTGCTTGGTTGGCCAAAAAGGGCGTATGCGTTTTTTCCTGAATATATTCAGGAAAAAACGCATACGCCCTTTTTGGCCAAGTGCATCATTGTGGACGTTCTGCCTCTTTTCCTATGCTTTCAATGCAATTCCAGTCTACCTCCTGAAATCGGTTTCCTGCAATTCTGCCCCGCTTTCAAGTCCTCTTGGCAGCCTTACTTCAGTCTATTTTTGGACGATAGCTGTCATTTATAACTCTGCAGGTTTGTGAATTACAGTGCCCCTGAGCTCCTTTCTTCAACTTGCTTTCTTGTGACCTGGCCGCAACACCGCAGGATGACTTCAGGCCCTAATCTGGTTCCGGCACAGCACACTGAGCCTTTGGTTATTTCCTCTTCCTGGTGGGAAATGAGAGTTAAATTTGCCCGTCCAGACACCTCCAGCTAGTCTCTCATTGGTTCTCGCTCTTCCTGTTCATCTTCCGCAGAAATTGCAAACTGGGCCAAACAGGAGGTTAAAGGCGCTGACTCTCCAAGTGGGGAGAGTGTTAGTAAAGCGTCTGGAATGTTGCACCCGAGTACCAGGGGAGGAAAACTGAGACATATTTGAACACGTCTCCCGTTCACATGGTTGATCATACTCTAGGTTCCACATGCATGTTTTAGCTGAAGGAAGAATACCTTAAACCTGGAGAGTTAAGACCCGTGTAATGGGTACCATGCAATATGACTTCAAAGGGTCTTCATTTGCTCACCGAACCTCTCCAATCCTATCACTGCTGCGTTTATGCCCCTGTACACATGCTTGATTTTCTTTTGGAGACATAGCAATCCATAGGTTTTAAGATACTTACTAGTCAGGTACATTCTTAGGCGTTTAATATGGGGTGTTGAGTCCATTTCGTTGAGCAAGGAGTAGCTCTTGTCTATTCCATATTTGGCTTAAGGAACTTTATCTGTGCTCATTTCAATCTCTGGTTTTATGCAGCACCCCAACTCACCTTTCCCCTTAAGCAAGAATAAGTTGGTTTTCTAAATTTGAGACCCTGTTCTGTTCTGTAATTCAGTTCCTGTGTAGCCAAGTTTACATTCCGTGTATTACTGATATCTTATGATGTTTCTTTTTCTGTGTGACTTATTTCAGTTAGAATCATCATACCTGAATCCACTCATTGTGCTGCTAAGGGCCTGATGACACAGATTTCATTGCTGAGTGATATTGCTTTGTAAGTAAATACCACAACTTCTTTATCCATTTTTCACTTTCTGCGATGTTGAACTTGTACTGTAAACGCCTTGTAAACAGAGGCGTCCCAAACTTTGGGGTGGCTGTGTCTTTTTGATTTTAATTTCCCTAAGCTATAGGAACATAAGTGGAAGTGCCCTAGGCTCTGTTGCTTTGTTTTTTAGATGTTTCAGGAAACACCATACACTTCTCCCGAGTGGTTGTTGGCAATTTACATCCCGCCCATCAGCATAACAAGGCTCCCAGTTCTCCATGGCCTGTCCTGCCTTTCTGGATTTTACACTTTTTTCAGATGGCCCTTTTGACCGGGGGGAAGTGAGACTTCATTGTAGTGCAGATTTCCTTTGCAAGCTTGCTTGGTTGGCCAAAAAGGGCGTATGCGTTTTTTCCTGAATATATTCAGGAAAAAACGCATACGCCCTTTTTGGCCAAGTGCATCATTGTGGACGTTCTGCCTCTTTTCCTATGCTTTCAATGCAATTCCAGTCTACCTCCTGAAATCGGTTTCCTGCAATTCTGCCCCGCTTTCAAGTCCTCTTGGCAGCCTTACTTCAGTCTATTTTTGGACGATAGCTGTCATTTATAACTCTGCAGGTTTGTGAATTACAGTGCCCCTGAGCTCCTTTCTTCAACTCGCTTTCTTTTGAGCTGGCCGCAACACCGCAGGATGGCTTCAGGCCCTAATCTGGTTCCGGTACGGCACGCTGAGCCTTTGGTTAATTCCTCTTCCTGGTGGGAAATGAGAGTTAAATTTGCCCGTCCAGACACCTCCAGCTAGCCTCTCATTGGTTCTCACTATTCCTGTTCATCTTCCGCAGAAATTGCAAACTGGGCCAAACAGGAGGTTAAAGGCGCTGACTCTCCAAGTGGGGAGAGTGTTAGTAAAGCGTCTGGAATGTTGCACCCGAGTACCAGGGGAGGAAAACTGAGACATATTTGAACACGTCTCCCGTTCACATGGTTGATCATACTTGGGTTCCACATGCATGTTTTAGCTGAAGGAAGAATACCTTAAACCTGGAGAGTTGAGACCCGTGTAATGGGTACCATGCAATATGACTTCAAAGGGTCTTCATTTGCTCACCGAACCTCTCCAATCCTATCACTGCTGCGTTTATGCCCCTGTACACATGCTTGATTCTCTTTCGGAGACATAGCAATCCATAGGTTTTACGATACTTACTAGTCAGGTACATTCTTAGGCGTTTAATATGCGGTGTTGAGTCCATTTCGTTGAGCAAGGAGTAGCTCTTGTCTATTCCATATTTGACTTAAGGAACTTTATCTGTGCTCATTTCAATCTCTGGTTTTATGCAGCACCCCAACTCACCTTTACCCTTAAGCAAGCATAAGTTGGTTTTCTAAATTTGAGACCCTGTTCTGTTCTGTAATTCAGTTCCTGTGTAGCCAAGTTTACATTCCGTGTATTACTGATATCTTATGATGTTTCTTTTTCTGTGTGACTTACTTCAGTTAGAATCATCATACCTGAATCCACTCATTGTGCTGCTAAGGGCCTGATGACACAGATTTCATTGCTGAGTGATATTGCTTTGTAAGTAAATACCACAACTTCTTTATCCATTTTTCACTTTCTGTGATATTGAACTTGTACGGTAAACGAGGTTCTTGTAAACGGAGGCGTCCCAAATTTTGGGGTGGCTGTGTCTTTTTGATTTTAATTTCCCTAAGTTATAGGACCATAAGTGGAAGTGCCCTAGGCTCTGTTGCTTTGTTTTTTAGATGTTTCAGGAAACACCATACACTTCTCCCGAGTGGTTGTTGGCAATTTACATCCCGCCCATCAGCATAACAAGGCTCCCAGTTCTCCATGGCCTGTCCTGCCTTTCTGGATTTTACACTTTTTTCAGATGGCCCTTTTGACCGGGGGGAAGTGAGACTTCATTGTAGTGCAGATTTCCTTTGCAAGCTTGCTTGGTTGGCCAAAAAGGGCGTATGCGTTTTTTCCTGAATATATTCAGGAAAAAACGCATACGCCCTTTTTGGCCAAGTGCATCATTGTGGACGTTCTGCCTCTTTTCCTATGCTTTCAATGCAATTCCAGTCTACCTCCTGAAATCGGTTTCCTGCAATTCTGCCCCGCTTTCAAGTCCTCTTGGCAGCCTTACTTCAGTCTATTTTTGGACGATAGCTGTCATTTATAACTCTGCAGGTTTGTGAATTACAGTGCCCCTGAGCTCCTTTCTTCAACTCGCTTTCTTGTGACCTGGCCGCAATACCGCAGGATGGCTTCAGGCCCTAATCTGGTTCTGGCAACGGCACGCTGAGCCTTTGGTTATTTCCTCTTCCTGGTGGGAAATGAGAGTTAAATTTGCCCGTCCAGACACCTCCAGCTAGCCTCTCATTGGTTCTCGCTATTCCTGTTCATCTTCCGCAGAAATTGCAAACTGGGCCAAACAGGAGGTTAAAGGCGCTGACTCTCCAAGTGGGGAGAGTGTTAGTAAAGCGTCTGGAATGTTGCACCCGAGTACCAGGGGAGGAAAACTGAGACATATTTGAACACGTCTCCCGTTCACATGGTTGATCATACTCTGGGTTCCACATGCATGTTTTAGCTGAAGGAAGAATACCTTAAACCTGGAGAGTTAAGACCCGTGTAATGGGTACCATGCAATATGACTTCAAAGGGTTTTCATTTGCTCACCGAACCTCTCCAATCCTATCACTGCTGCGTTTATGCCCCTGTACACATGCTTGATTCTCTTTCGGAGACATAGCAATCCATAGGTTTTAAGATACTTACTAGTCAGGTACATTCTTAGGCGTTTAATATGCGGTGTTGAGTCCATTTCGTTGAGCAAGGAGTAGCTCTTGTCTATTCCATATTTGACTTAAGGAACTTTATCTGTGCTCATTTCAATCTCTGGTTTTATGCAGCACTCCAACTCACCTTTCCCCTTAAGCAAGCATAAGTTGGTTTTCTAAATTTGAGACCCTGTTCTGTTCTGTAATTCAGTTCCTGTGTAGCCAAGTTTACATTCCGTGTATTACTGATATCTTATGATGTTTCTTTTTCTGTGTGACTTATTTCAGTTAGAATCATCATACCTGAATCCACTCATTGTGATGCTAAGGGCCTGATGACATAGATTTCATTGCTGAGTGATATTGCTTTGTAAGTAAATACCACAACTTCTTTATCCATTTTTCACTTTCTGCGATGTTGAACTTGTACTGTAAACGAGGGTCTTGTAAACAGAGGCGTCCCAAACTTTGGGGTGGCTGTGTCTTTTTGATTTTAATTTCCCTAAGCTATAGGACCATAAGTGGCAGTGCCCTAGGCTCTGTTGCTTTGTTTTTTAGATGTTTCAGGAAACACCATACACTTCTCCGGAGTGTCTGTTGGCAATTTACATCCCGCCCATCAGCATAACAAGGCTCCCAGTTCTCCATGGCCTGTCCTGCCTTTCTGGATTTTACACTTTTTTCAGATGGCCCTTTTGACCGGGGGGAAGTGAGACTTCATTGTAGTGCAGATTTCCTTTGCAAGCTTGCTTGGTTGGCCAAAAAGGGCGTATGCGTTTTTTCCTGAATATATTCAGGAAAAAACGCATACGCCCTTTTTGGCCAAGTGCATCATTGTGGACGTTCTGCCTCTTTTCCTATGCTTTTAATGCAATTCCAGTCTACCTCCTGAAATCGGTTTCCTGCAATTCTGCCCCGCTTTCAAGTCCTCTTGGCAGCCTTACTTCAGTCTATTTTTGGACGATAGCTGTCATTTATAACTCTGCAGGTTTGTGAATTACAGTGCCCCTGAGCTCCTTTCTTCAACTCGTTTTCTTGTGACCTGGCCGCAACACCGCAGGATGGCTTCAGGCCCTAATCTGGTTCCGGCCCGGCATGCTGAGCCTTTGGTTAATTCCTCTTCCTGGTGGGAAATGAGAGTTAAATTTGCCCGTCCAGACACCTCCAGCTAGCCTCTCATTGGTTCTCGCTATTCCTGTTCATCTTCCGCAGAAATTGCAAACTGGGCCAAACAGGAGGTTAAAGGGACTGACTCTCCAAGTGGGGAGAGTGTTAGTAAAGCGTCTGGAATGTTGCACCCGAGTACCAGGGGAGGAAAACTGAGACATATTTGAACACGTCTCCCGATCACATGGTTGATCATACTCTAGGTTCCACATGCATGTTTTAGCTGAAGGAAGAATACCTTAAACCTGGGTAGTTGAAACCCGTGGAATGGGTACCATGCAATATGACTTCAAAGGGTCTTCATTTGCTCACCGAACCTCTCCAATCCTATCACTGCTGCGTCTATGCCCCTGTACACATGCTTGATTCTCTTTCGGAGACATAGCAATCCATAGGTTTTAAGATACTTACTAGTCAGGTACATTCTTAGGCGTTTAATATGCGGTGTTGAGTCCATTTCGTTGAGCAAGGAGTAGCTCTTGTCTATTCCATATTTGGCCTAAGGAACTTTATCTGTGCTCATTTCAATCTCTGGTTTTATGCAGCACCCCAACTCACCTTTCCCCTTAAGCAAGAATAAGTTGGTTTTCTAAATTTGAGACCCTGTTCTGTTCTGTAATTCAGTTCCTGTGTAGCCAAGTTTACATTCCGTGTATTACTGATATCTTATGATGTTTCTATTTCTGTGTGACTTATTTCAGTTAGAATCATCATACCTGAATCCACTCATTGTGCTGCTAAGGGCCTGATGACACAGATTTCATTGCTGAGTGATATTGCTTTGTAAGTAAATACCACAACTTCTTTACCCATTTTTCACTTTCTGCGATGTTGAACTTGTACTGTAAACGAGGTTCTTTTAAACAGAGCCGTTCCAAACTTTCGGGTGGCTGTGTCTTTTTGATTTTAATTTCCCTAAGCTATAGGACCATAAGTGGAAGTGCCCTAGGTTCTGTTGCTTTGTTTTTTAGATGTTTCAGGAAACACCATACACTTCTCCCGAGTGGTTGTTGGCAATTTACATCCCGCCCATCAGCATAACAAGGCTCCCAGTTCTCCATGGCCTGTCCTGCCTTTCTGGATTTTACACTTTTTTCAGATGGCCCTTTTGACCGGGGGGAAGTGAGACTTCATTGTAGTGCAGATTTCCTTTGCAAGCTTGCTTGGTTGGCCAAAAAGGGCGTATGCGTTTTTTCCTGAATATATTCAGGAAAAAACGCATACGCCCTTTTTGGCCAAGTGCATCATTGTGGACGTTCTGCCTCTTTTCCTATGCTTTCAATGCAATTCCAGTCTACCTCCTGAAATCGGTTTCCTGCAATTCTGCCCCGCTTTCAAGTCCTCTTGGCAGCCTTACTTCAGTCTATTTTTGGACGATAGCTGTCATTTATAACTGCAGGTTTGTGAATTACAGTGCCCCTGAGCTCCTTTCTTTAACTCGGTTTCTTTTGAGCTGGCCGCAATACCGCAGGTTGGCTTCAGGCCCTAATCTGGTTCCGGTACGGAACGTTGAGCCTTTGGTTATTTCCTCTTCCTGTTGTGAAATGAGAGTTCAATTTGCCCGTCCAGACACCTCCAGCTAGCCTCTCATTGGTTCTCGCTATTCCTGTTCATCTTCCGCAGAAATTGCAAACTGGGCCAAACAGGAGGTTAAAGGGACTGACTCTCCAAGTCGGGAGAGTGTTAGTAAAGCGTCTGGAATGTTGCACCCGAGTACCAGGGGAGGAAAACTGAGACATATTTGAACACATCTACCGTTCACATGGTTGATCATACTCCGGGTTCCACATGCATGTTTTAGCTGAAGGAAGAATACCTTAAACCTGGAGAGTTGAGACCCGTGGAATGGGTACCATGCAATATGACTTCAAAGGGTCTTCATTTGCTTACCGAACCTCTCCAATCCTATCACTGCTGCGTTTATGCCCCTGTACACATGCTTGATTCTCTTTCGGAGACATAGCAATCCATAGGTTGTAAGATACTTACTAGTCAGGTACATTCTTAGGCGTTTAATATGCGATGTTGAGTCCATTTCGTTGAGCAAGGAGTAGCTCTTGTCTATTCCATATTTGACTTAAGGAACTTTATCTGTGCTCATTTCAATCTCTGGTTTTATGCAGCAACCCAACTCACCTTTCCCCTTAAGCAAGCATAAGTTGGTTTTCTAAATTTGAGAACCTTTTCTGTTTTGGAATTCAGTTCCTGTGTAGCCAAGTTTACATTCCGTGTATTAGTGATATCTTATCATGTTTCTTTTTCTGTGTGACTTATTTCAGTTAGAATCATCATACCTGAATCTACTCATTATGCTGCTACGGGCCTGATGACATAGATTTCATTGCTGAGTGATACTGCATTGTACGTAAGTACCACAAGTTCTTTATCCATTTTTCACTTTCTGCGATGTTGAACTTGTACTGTAAACGAGGTTCTTGTAAAGAGAGCTGTTCCAAACTTTGGGGTGGCTGTGTCTTTTTGATTTTAATTTTCCTAAGCTATAGGACCATAAGTGGAAGTGCCCTAGGCTCTGTTGCTTTGTTTTTTAGATGTTTCAGGAAACACCATACACTTCTCCCAAGTGTCTGTTGGCAATTTACATCCCGCCCATCAGCATAACAAGGCTCCCAGTTCTCCATGGCCTGTCCTGCCTTTCTGGATTTTACACTTTTTTCAGATGGCCCTTTTGACTGGGGGGGAAGTGAGACTTCATTGTAGTGCAGATTTCCTTTGCAAGCTTGCTTGGTTGGCCAAAAAGGGCGTATGCGTTTTTTCCTGAATATATTCAGGAAAAAACGCATACGCCCTTTTTGGCCAAGTGCATCATTGTGGACGTTCTGCCTCTTTTCCTATGCTTTCAATGCAATTCCAGTCTACCTCCTGAAATCGGTTTCCTGCAATTCTGCCCCGCTTTCAAGTCCTCTTGGCAGCCTTACTTCAGTCTATTTTTGGACGATAGCTGTCATTTATAACTCTGCAGGTTTGTGAATTACAGTGCCCCTGAGCTCCTTTCTTCAACTTGCTTTCTTGTGACCTGGCCGCAACACCGCAGGATGGCTTCAGGCCCTAATCTGGTTCCGGCACGGCACGCTGAGCCTTTGGTTATTTCCTTTTCCTGGTGGGAAATGAGAGTTAAATTTGCCCGTCCAGACACCTCCAGCTAGCCTCTCATTGGTTCTCGCTATTCCTGTTCATCTTCCGCAGAAATTGCAAACTGGGCCAAACAGGAGGTTAAAGACGCTGACTCTCCAAGTGGGGAGAGTGTTAGTAAAGCGTCTGGAATGTTGCACCCGAGTACCAGGGGAGGAAAACTGAGACATATTTGAACACGTCTCCCGTTCACATGGTTGATCATACTTGGGTTCCACATGCATGTTTTAGCTGAAGGAAGAATACCTTAAACCTGGAGAGTTAAGACCCGTGTAATGGGTACCATGCAATATGACTTCAAAGGGTCTTCATTTGCTCACCGAACCTCTCCAATCCTATCACTGCTGCGTTTATGCCCCTGTACACATGCTTGATTCTCTTTCGGAGACATAGCAATCCATAGGTTTTAAGATACTTACTAGTCAGGTACATTCTTAGGCATTTAATATGCGGTGTTGAGTCCATTTCGTTGAGCAAGGAGTAGCTCTTGTCTATTCCATATTTGACTTAAGGAACTTTATCTGTGCTCATTTCAATCTCTGGTTTTATGCAGCACCCCAACTCACCTTTACCCTTAAGCAAGCATAAGTTGGTTTTCTAAATTTGAGACCCTGTTCTGTTCTGTAATTCAGTTCCTGTGTAGCCAAGTTTACATTCCGTGTATTACTGATATCTTATGATGTTTCTTTTTCTGTGTGTCTTACTTCAGTTAGAATCATCATACCTGAATCCACTCATTGTGCTGCTAAGGGCCTGATGACACAGATTTCATTGCTGAGTGATATTGCTTTGTAAGTAAATACCACAACTTTTATCCGTTTTTCACTTTCTGCGATGTTGAACTTGTACTGTAAACGAGGTTCTTGTAAACAGAGCCGTTCCAAACTTTGGGGTGGCTGTGTCTTTTTGATTTTAATTTCCCTAAGCTATAGGACCATAAGTGGAAGTGCCCTAGGTTCTGTTGCTTTGTTTTTTAGATGTTTCAGGAAACACCATACACTTCTCCCGAGTGGTTGTTGGCAATTTACATCCCGCCCATCAGCATAACAAGGCTCCCAGTTCTCCATGGCCTGTCCTGCCTTTCTGGATTTTACACTTTTTTCAGATGGCCCTTTTGACCGGGGGGAAGTGAGACTTCATTGTAGTGCAGATTTCCTTTGCAAGCTTGCTTGGTTGGCCAAAAAGGGCATATGCGTTTTTTCCTGAATATATTTAGGAAAAAACGCATACACCCTTTTTGGCCAAGTGCATCATTGTGGACGTTCTGCCTCTTTTCCTATGCTTTCAATGCAATTCCAGTCTACCTCCTGAAATCGGTTTCCTGCAATTCTGCCCCGCTTTCAAGTCCTCTTGGCAGCCTTACTTCAGTATATTTTTGGACGATAGCTGTCATTTTTAACTCTGCAGGTTTGTGAATTACAGTGCCCCTGAGCTCCTTTCTTCAACTCGCTTTCTTTTGAGCTGGCCGCAACCCCGCAGGATGGCTTCAGGCCCTAATCTGGTTCCGGCCCGGCATGCTGAGCCTTTGGTTAATTCCTCTTCCTGGTGGGAAATGAGAGTTAAATTTGCCCGTTCAGACACCTCCAGCTAGCCTCTCATTGGTTCTCGCTATTCCTGTTCATCTTCCGCAGAAATTGCAAACTGGGCCACACAGGAGGTTAAAGGGACTGACTCTCCAAGTGGGGAGAGTGTTAGTAAAGCGTCTGGAATGTTGCACCCGAGTACCAGGGGAGGAAAACTGAGACATATTTGAACACGTCTCTCGTTCACATGGTTGATCATACTCTGGGTTCCACATGCATGTTTTCGCTGAAGGAAGAATACCTTAAACCTGGAGAGTTGAGACCCTTGGAATGGGTACCATGCAATATGACTTCAAAGGGTCTTCATTTGCTCACCAAACCTCTCCAATCCTATCACTGCTGCGTTTATGCCCCTGTACACACGCTTGATTCTCTTTTGGAGACATAGCAATCCATAGGTTTTAAGATACTTACTAGTCAGGTACATTCTTAGGCGTTTAATATGGGGTGTTGAGTCCATTTCGTTAAGCAAGGAGTAGCTCTTGTCTATTCCATATTTGGCTTAAGGAACTTTATCTGTGCTCATTTCAATCTCTGGTTTTATGCAGCACCCCAACTCACCTTTACCCTTAAGCAAGCATAAGTTAGTTTTCTAAATTTGAGACCCTGTTCTGTTTTGGAATGCAGTTCCTGTGTAGCCAAGTTTACATTCCGTGTATTACTGATATCTTATGATGTTTCTTTTTCTGTGTGACTTATTTCAGTTAGAATCATCGTACCTGAATCCACTCATTATGCTGCTACGGGCCTGATGACATAGATTTCATTGCTGAGTGATACTGCATTGTACGTAAGTACCACAAGTTCTTTATCCATTTTTCACTTTCTGTGATATTGAATTTGTACGGTAAACGAGGTTCTTGTAAACAGAGGCGTCCCAAACTTTGGGGTGGCTGTGTCTTTTTGATTTTAATTTCCCTAAGCTATAGGACCATAAATGGAAGTGCCCTAGGCTCTGTTGCTTTGTTTTTTAGATGTTTCAGGAAACACCATACACTTCTCCCGAATGGTTGTTAGCAATTTACATCCCGCCCATCAGCATAACAAGGCTCCCAGTTCTCCATGGCCTGTCCTGCCTTTCTGGATTTTACACTTTTTTCAGATGGCCCTTTTGACCGGGGGGAAGTGAGACTTCATTGTAGTGCAGATTTCCTTTGCAAGCTTGCTTGGTTGGCCAAAAAGGGCGTATGCGTTTTTTCCTGAATATATTCAGGAAAAAACGCATACGCCCTTTTTGGCCAAGTGCATCATTGTGGACGTTCTGCCTCTTTTCCTATGCTTTCAATGCAATTCCAGTCTACCTCCTGAAATCGGTTTCCTGCAATTCTGCCCCGCTTTCAAGTCCTCTTGGCAGCCTTACTTCAGTCTATTTTTGGACGATAGCTGTCATTTATAACTCTGCAGGTTTGTGAATTACAGTGCCCCTGAGCTCCTTTCTTCAACTCGCTTTCTTGTGACCTGGCCGCAATACCGCAGGATGGCTTCAGGCCCTAATCTGGTTCTGGCAACGGCACGCTGAGCCTTTGGTTATTTCCTCTTCCTGGTGGGAAATGAGAGTTAAATTTGCCCGTCCAGACACCTCCAGCTAGCCTCTCATTGGTTCTCGCTATTCCTGTTCATCTTCCGCAGAAATTGCAAACTGGGCCAAACAGGAGGTTAAAGGCGCTGACTCTCCAAGTGGGGAGAGTGTTAGTAAAGCGTCTGGAATGTTGCACCCGAGTACCAGGGGAGGAAAACTGAGACATATTTGAACACGTCTCCCGTTCACATGGTTGATCATACTCTGGGTTCCACATGTATGTTTTAGCTGAAGGAAGAATACCTTAAACCTGGAGAGTTAAGACCCGTGTAATGGGTACCATGCAATATGACTTCAAAGGGTCTTCATTTGCTCACCGAACCTCTCCAATCCTATCACTGCTGCGTTTATGCCCCTGTACACATGCTTGATTCTCTTTCGGAGACATAGCAATCCATAGGTTTTAAGATACTTACTAGTCAGGTACATTCTTAGGCGTTTAATATGCGGTGTTGAGTCCATTTCGTTGAGCAAGGAGTAGCTCTTGTCTATTCCATATTTGACTTAAGGAACTTTATCTGTGCTCATTTCAATCTCTGGTTTTATGCAGCACTCCAACTCACCTTTCCCCTTAAGCAAGCATAAGTTGGTTTTCTAAATTTGAGACCCTGTTCTGTTCTGTAATTCAGTTCCTGTGTAGCCAAGTTTACATTCCGTGTATTACTGATATCTTATGATGTTTCTTTTTCTGTGTGACTTATTTCAGTTAGAATCATCATACCTGAATCCACTCATTGTGATGCTAAGGGCCTGATGACATAGATTTCATTGCTGAGTGATATTGCTTTGTAAGTAAATACCACAACTTCTTTATCCATTTTTCACTTTCTGCGATGTTGAACTTGTACTGTAAACGAGGGTCTTGTAAACAGAGGCGTCCCAAACTTTGGGGTGGCTGTGTCTTTTTGATTTTAATTTCCCTAAGCTATAGGACCATAAGTGGCAGTGCCCTAGGCTCTGTTGCTTTGTTTTTTAGATGTTTCAGGAAACACCATACACTTCTCCGGAGTGTCTGTTGGCAATTTACATCCCGCCCATCAGCATAACAAGGCTCCCAGTTCTCCATGGCCTGTCCTGCCTTTCTGGATTTTACACTTTTTTCAGATGGCCCTTTTGACCGGGGGGAAGTGAGACTTCATTGTAGTGCAGATTTCCTTTGCAAGCTTGCTTGGTTGGCCAAAAAGGGCGTATGCGTTTTTTCCTGAATATATTCAGGAAAAAACGCATACGCCCTTTTTGGCCAAGTGCATCATTGTGGACGTTCTGCCTCTTTTCCTATGCTTTTAATGCAATTCCAGTCTACCTCCTGAAATCGGTTTCCTGCAATTCTGCCCCGCTTTCAAGTCCTCTTGGCAGCCTTACTTCAGTCTATTTTTGGACGATAGCTGTCATTTATAACTCTGCAGGTTTGTGAATTACAGTGCCCCTGAGCTCCTTTCTTCAACTCGCTTTCTTGTGACCTGGCCGCAACACCGCAGGATGGCTTCAGGCCCTAATCTGGTTCCGGCCCGGCATGCTGAGCCTTTGGTTAATTCCTCTTCCTGGTGGGAAATGAGAGGTAAATTTGGCCGTCCAGACACCTCCAGCTAGCCTCTCATTGGTTCTCGCTATTCCTGTTCATCTTCCGCAGAAATTGCAAACTGGGCCAAACAGGAGGTTAAAGGCGCTGACTCTCCAAGTGGGGAGAGTGTTAGTAAAGCGTCTGGAATGTTGCACCCGAGTACCAGGGGAGGAAAACTGAGACATATTTGAACACGTCTCCCGATCACATGGTTGATCATACTCTAGGTTCCACATGCATGTTTTAGCTGAAGGAAGAATACCTTAAACCTGGGTAGTTGAAACCCGTGGAATGGGTACCATGCAATATGACTTCAAAGGGTCTTCATTTGCTCACCGAACCTCTCCAATCCTATCACTGCTGCGTCTATGCCCCTGTACACATGCTTGATTCTCTTTCGGAGACATAGCAATCCATAGGTTTTAAGATACTTACTAGTCAGGTACATTCTTAGGCGTTTAATATGCGGTGTTGAGTCCATTTCGTTGAGCAAGGAGTAGCTCTTGTCTATTCCATATTTGGCCTAAGGAACTTTATCTGTGCTCATTTCAATCTCTGGTTTTATGCAGCACCCCAACTCACCTTTCCCCTTAAGCAAGAATAAGTTGGTTTTCTAAATTTGAGACCCTGTTCTGTTCTGTAATTCAGTTCCTGTGTAGCCAAGTTTACATTCCGTGTATTACTGATATCTTATGATGTTTCTATTTCTGTGTGACTTATTTCAGTTAGAATCATCATACCTGAATCCACTCATTGTGCTGCTAAGGGCCTGATGACACAGATTTCATTGCTGAGTGATATTGCTTTGTAAGTAAATACCACAAGTTCTTTATCCATTTTTCACTTTCTGCGATGTTGAACTTGTACTGTAAACGAGGTTCTTTTAAACAGAGCCGTTCCAAACTTTGGGGTGGCTGTGTCTTTTTGATTTTAATTTCCCTAAGCTATAGGACCATAAGTGGAAGTGCCCTAGGTTCTGTTGCTTTGTTTTTTAGATGTTTCAGGAAACACCATACACTTCTCCCGAGTGGTTGTTGGCAATTTACATCCCGCCCATCAGCATAACAAGGCTCCCAGTTCTCCATGGCCTGTCCTGCCTTTCTGGATTTTACACTTTTTTCAGATGGCCCTTTTGACCGGGGGGAAGTGAGACTTCATTGTAGTGCACATTTCCTTTGCAAGCTTGCTTGGTTGGCCAAAAAGCGCGTATGCGTTTTTTCCTGAATATATTCAGGAAAAAACGCATACGCCCTTTTTGGCCAAGTGCATCATTGTGGACGTTCTGCCTCTTTTCCTATGCTTTCAATGCAATTCCAGTCTACCTCCTGAAATCGGTTTCCTGCAATTCTGCCCCGCTTTCAAGTCCTCTTGGCAGCCTTACTTCAGTATATTTTTGGACGATAGCTGTCATTTATAACTGCAGGTTTGTGAATTACAGTGCCCCTGAGCTCCTTTCTTTAACTCGGTTTCTTTTGAGCTGGCCGCAATACCGCAGGATGGCTTCAGGCCCTAATCTGGTTCCGGTACGAAACGCTGAGCCTTTGGTTATTTCCTCTTCCTGTTGTGAAATGAGAGTTCAATTTGCCCGTCCAGACACCTCCAGCTAGCCTCTCATTGGTTCTCGCTATTCCTGTTCATCTTCCGCAGAAATTGCAAACTGTGCCAAACAGGAGGTTAAAGGCGCTGACTCTCCAAGTGGGGAGAGTGTTAGTAAAGCGTCTGGAATGTTGCACCCGAGTACCAGGGGAGGAAAACTGAGACATATTTGAACACGTCTCCCGATCACATGGTTGATCATACTCTGGGTTCCACATGCATGTTTTAGCTGAAGGAAGAATACCTAAAACCTGGGTAGTTGAAACCCGTGGAATGGGTACCATGCAATATGACTTCAAAGGGTCTTCATTTGCTCACCGAACCTCTCCAATCCTATCAGTGCTGCGTTTATGCCCCTGTACACATGCTTGATTCTCTTTCGGAGACATAGCAATCCATAGGTTTTAAGATACTTACTAGTCAGGTACATTCTTAGGCGTTTAATATGCGGTGTTGAGTCCATTTCGTTGAGCAAGGAGTAGCTCTTGTCTATTCCATATTTGGCTTAAGGAACTTTATCTGTGCTCATTTCAATCTCTGGTTTTATGCAGCAACCCAACTCACCTTTCCCCTTAAGCAAGCATAAGTTGGTTTTCTAAATTTGAGAACCTTTTCTGTATTGGAATTCAGTTCCTGTGTAGCCAAGTTTACATTCCGTGTATTAGTGATATCTTATGATGTTTCTTTTTCTGTGTGACTTATTTCAGTTAGAATCATCGTACCTGAATCTACTCATTATGCTGCTACGGGCCTGATGACATAGATTTCATTGCTGAGTGATACTGCATTGTACATAAGTACCACAAGTTCTTTATCCATTTTTCACTTTCTGCGATGTTGAACTTGTACTGTAAACGAGGGTCTTGTAAACAGAGCCGTTCCAAACTTTGGGGTGGCTGTGTCTTTTTGATTTTAATTTCCCTAAGCTATAGGACCATAAGTGGAAGTGCCCTAGGCTCTGTTGCTTTGTTTTTTAGATGTTTCAGGAAATACCATACACTTCTCCCAAGTGTCTGTTGACAATTTACATCCCGCCCATCAGCATAACAAGGCTCCCAGTTCTCCATGGCCTGTCCTGCCTTTCTGGATTTTACACTTTTTTCAGATGGCCCTTTTGACTGGGGGGGAAGTGAGACTTCTTTGTAGTGCAGATTTCCTTTGCAAGCTTGCTTGGTTGGCCAAAAAGGGCGTATGCGTTTTTTCCTGAATATATTCAGGAAAAAACGCATACGCCCTTTTTGGCCAAGTGCATCATTGTGGACGTTCTGCCTCTTTTCCTATGCTTTCAATGCAATTCCAGTCTACCTCCTGAAATCGGTTTCCTGCAATTCTGCCCCGCTTTCAAGTCCTCTTGGCAGCCTTACTTCAGTCTATTTTTGGACGATAGCTGTCATTTATAACTCTGCAGGTTTGTGAATTACAGTGCCCCTGAGCTCCTTTCTTCAACTTGCTTTCTTGTGACCTGGCCGCAACACCGCAGGATGGCTTCAGGCCCTAATCTGGTTCCGGCACGGCACGCTGAGCCTTTGGTTATTTCCTTTTCCTGGTGGGAAATGAGAGTTAAATTTGCCCGTCCAGACACCTCCAGCTAGCCTCTCATTGGTTCTCGCTATTCCTGTTCATCTTCCGCAGAAATTGCAAACTGGGCCAAACAGGAGGTTAAAGGCGCTGACTCTCCAAGTGGGGAGAGTGTTAGTAAAGCGTCTGGAATGTTGCACCCGAGTACCAGGGGAGGAAAACTGAGACATATTTGAACACGTCTCCCGTTCACATGGTTGATCATACTTGGGTTCCACATGCATGTTTTAGCTGAAGGAAGAATACCTTAAACCTGGAGAGTTAAGACCCGTGTAATGGGTACCATGCAATATGACTTCAAAGGGTCTTCATTTGCTCACCGAACCTCTCCAATCCTATCACTGCTGCGTTTATGCCCCTGTACACATGCTTGATTCTCTTTCGGAGACATAGCAATCCATAGGTTTTAAGATACTTACTAGTCAGGTACATTCTTAGACGTTTAATATGCGGTGTTGAGTCCATTTCGTTGAGCAAGGAGTAGCTCTTGTCTATTCCATATTTGACTTAAGGAACTTTATCTGTGCTCATTTCAATCTCTGGTTTTATGCAGCACCCCAACTCACCTTTACCCTTAAGCAAGCATAAGTTGGTTTTCTAAATTTGAGACCCTATTCTGTTCTGTAATTCAGTTCCTGTGTAGCCAAGTTTACATTCCGTGTATTACTGATATCTTATGATGTTTCTTTTTCTGTGTGTCTTACTTCAGTTAGAATCATCATACCTGAATCCACTCATTGTGCTGCTAAGGGCCTGATGACACAGATTTCATTGCTGAGTGATATTGCTTTGTAAGTAAATACCACAACTTTTATCCGTTTTTCACTTTCTGCGATGTTGAACTTGTACTGTAAACGAGGTTCTTGTAAACAGAGCCGTTCCAAACTTTGGGGTGGCTGTGTCTTTTTGATTTTAATTTCCCTAAGCTATAGGACCATAAGTGGAAGTGCCCTAGGTTCTGTTGCTTTGTTTTTTAGATGTTTCAGGAAACACCATACACTTCTCCCGAGTGGTTGTTGGCAATTTACATCCCGCCCATCAGCATAACAAGGCTCCCAGTTCTCCATGGCCTGTCCTGCCTTTCTGGATTTTACACTTTTTTCAGATGGCCCTTTTGACCGGGGGGAAGTGAGACTTCATTGTAGTGCAGATTTCCTTTGCAAGCTTGCTTGGTTGGCCAAAAAGGGCATATGCGTTTTTTCCTGAATATATTTAGGAAAAAACGCATACACCCTTTTTGGCCAAGTGCATCATTGTGGACGTTCTGCCTCTTTTCCTATGCTTTCAATGCAATTCCAGTCTACCTCCTGAAATCGGTTTCCTGCAATTCTGCCCCGCTTTCAAGTCCTCTTGGCAGCCTTACTTCAGTCTATTTTTGGACGATAGCTGTCATTTTTAACTCTGCAGGTTTGTGAATTACAGTGCCCCTGAGCTCCTTTCTTCAACTCGCTTTCTTTTGAGCTGGCCGCAACACCGCAGGATGGCTTCAGGCCCTAATCTGGTTCCGGTACGGCACGCTGAGCCTTTGGTTAATTCCTCTTCCTGGTGGGAAATGAGAGTTAAATTTGCCCGTCCAGACACCTCCAGCTAGCCTCTCATTGGTTCTCGCTATTCCTGTTCATCTTCCGCAGAAATTGCAAACTGGGCCAAACAGGAGGTTAAAGGGACTGACTCTCCAAGTGGGGAGAGTGTTAGTAAAGCGTCTGGAATGTTGCACCCGAGTACCAGGGGAGGAAAACTGAAACATATTTGAACACGTCTCCCGTTCACATGGTTGATCATACTTGGGTTCCACATGCATGTTTTAGCTGAAGGAAGAATACCTTAAACCTGTAGAGTTGAGACCCGTGTAATGGGTACCATGCAATATGACTTCAAAGGGTCTTCATTTGCTCACCGAACCTCTCCAATCCTATCACTGCTGCATTTATGCCCCTGTACACATGCTTGATTCTCTTTTGGAGACATAGCAATCCATAGGTTTTATGATACTTACTAGTCAGGTACATTCTTAGGCGTTTAATATGCGGTGTTGAGTCCATTTCGTTGAGCAAGGAGTAGCTCTTGTCTATTCCATATTTGACTTAAGGAACTTTATCTGTGCTCATTTCAATCTCTGGTTTTATGCAGCACCCCAACTCACCTTTACCCTTAAGCAAGCATAAGTTGCTTTTCTAAATTTGAGACCCTGTTCTGTTCTGTAATTCAGTTCCTGTGTAGCCAAGTTTACATTCCGTGTATTACTGATATCTTATGATGTTTCTTTTTCTGTGTGACTTATTTCAGTTAGAATCATCATACCTGAATCCACTCATTGTGATGCTAAGGGCCTGATGACATAGATTTCATTGCTGAGTGATATTGCTTTGTAAGTAAATACCACAACTTCTTTATCCATTTTTCACTTTCTGCGATGTTGAACTTGTACTGTAAATGAGGTTCTTGTAAACAGAGGCGTCCCAAACTTTGGGGTGGCTGTGTCTTTTTGATTTTAATTTCCCTAAGCTATAGGACCATAAGTGGAAGTGCCCTAGGTTCTGTTGCTTTGTTTTTTAGATGTTTCAGGAAACACCATACACTTCTCCCGAGTGGTTGTTGGCAATTTACATCCCGCCCATCAGCATAACAAGGCTCCCAGTTCTCCATGGCCTGTCCTGCCTTTCTGGATTTTACACTTTTTTCAGATGGCCCTTTTGACCAGGGGGAAGTGAGACTTCATTGTAGTGCAGATTTCCTTTGCAAGCTTGCTTGGTTGGCCAAAAAGGGCGTATGCGTTTTTTCCTGAATATATTCAGGAAAAAACGCATACGCCCTTTTTGGCCAAGTGCATCATTGTGGACGTTCTGCCTCTTTTCCTATGCTTTCAATGCAATTCCAGTCTACCTCCTGAAATCGGTTTCCTGCAATTCTGCCCCGCTTTCAAGTCCTCTTGGCAGCCTTACTTCAGTATATTTTTGGACGATAGCTGTCATTTATAACTCTGCAGGTTTGTGAATTACAGTGCCCCTGAGCTCCTTTCTTCAACTCGCTTTCTTGTGACCTGGCCGCAACCCCGCAGGATGGCTTCAGGCCCTAATCTGGTTCCGTCCCGGCATGCTGAGCCTTTGGTTAATTCCTCTTCCTGGTGGGAAATGAGAGTTAAATTTGCCCGTTCAGACACCTCCAGCTAGCCTCTCATTGGTTCTCGCTATTCCTGTTCATCTTCCGCAGAAATTGCAAACTGGGCCACACAGGAGGTTAAAGGGACTGACTCTCCAAGTGGGGAGAGTGTTAGTAAAGCGTCTGGAATGTTGCACCCGAGTACCAGGGGAGGAAAACTGAGACATATTTGAACACGTCTCTCGTTCACATGGTTGATCATACTCTGGGTTCCACATGCATGTTTTAGCTGAAGGAAGAATACCTTAAACCTGGAGAGTTGAGACCCGTGGAATGGGTACCATGCAATATGACTTCAAAGGGTCTTCATTTGCTCACCGAACCTCTCCAATCCTATCACTGCTGCGTTTATGCCCCTGTACACACGCTTGATTCTCTTTTGGAGACATAGCAATCCATAGGTTTTAAGATACTTACTAGTCAGGTACATTCTTAGGCGTTTAATATGGGGTGTTGAGTCCATTTCGTTAAGCAAGGAGTAGCTCTTGTCTATTCCATATTTGGCTTAAGGAACTTTATCTGTGCTCATTTCAATCTCTGGTTTTATGCAGCACCCCAACTCACCTTTCCCCTTAAGCAAGCATAAGTTAGTTTTCTAAATTTGAGACCCTGTTCTGTTTTGGAATGCAGTTCCTGTGTAGCCAAGTTTACATTCCGTGTATTACTGATATCTTATGATGTTTCTTTTTCTGTGTGACTTATTTCAGTTAGAATCATCGTACCTGAATCCACTCATTATGCTGCTACGGGCCTGATGACATAGATTTCATTGCTGAGTGATACTGCATTGTACGTAAGTACCACAAGTTCTTTATCCATTTTTCACTTTCTGTGATATTGAACTTGTACGGTAAACGAGGTTCTTGTAAACAGAGGCGTCCCAAACTTTGGGGTGGCTGTGTCTTTTTGATTTTAATTTCCCTAAGCTATAGGACCATAAATGGAAGTGCCCTAGGCTCTGTTGCTTTGTTTTTTAGATGTTTCAGGAAACACCATACACTTCTCCCTAATGGTTGTTAGCAATTTACATCCCGCCCATCAGCATAACAAGGCTCCCAGTTCTCCATGGCCTGTCCTGCCTTTCTGGATTTTACACTTTTTTCAGATGGCCCTTTTGACCGGGGGGAAGTGAGACTTCATTGTAGTGCAGATTTCCTTTGCAAGCTTGCTTGGTTGGCCAAAAAGGGCGTATGCGTTTTTTCCTGAATATATTCAGGAAAAAACGCATACGCCCTTTTTGGCCAAGTGCATCATTGTGGACGTTCTGCCTCTTTTCCTATGCTTTCAATGCAATTCCAGTCTACCTCCTGAAATCGGTTTCCTGCAATTCTGCCCCGCTTTCAAGTCCTCTTGGCAGCCTTACTTCAGTCTATTTTTGGACGATAGCTGTCATTTATAACTCTGCAGGTTTGTGAATTACAGTGCCCCTGAGCTCCTTACTTCAACTCGCTTTCTTGTGACCTGGCCGCAATACCGCAGGATGGCTTCAGGCCCTAATCTGGTTCTGGCAACGGCACGCTGAGCCTTTGGTTATTTCCTCTTCCTGGTGGGAAATGAGAGTTAAATTTGCCCGTCCAGACACCTCCAGCTAGCCTCTCATTGGTTCTCGCTATTCCTGTTCATCTTCCGCAGAAATTGCAAACTGGGCCAAACAGGAGGTTAAAGGCGCTGACTCTCCAAGTGGGGAGAGTGTTAGTAAAGCGTCTGGAATGTTGCACCCGAGTACCAGGGGAGGAAAACTGAGACATATTTGAACACGTCTCCCGTTCACATGGTTGATCATACTCTGGGTTCCACATGCATGTTTTAGCTGAAGGAAGAATACCTTAAACCTGGAGAGTTAAGACCCGTGTAATGGGTACCATGCAATATGACTTCAAAGGGTCTTCATTTGCTCACCGAACCTCTCCAATCCTATCACTGCTGCGTTTATGCCCCTGTACACATGCTTGATTCTCTTTCGGAGACATAGCAATCCATAGGTTTTAAGATACTTACTAGTCAGGTACATTCTTAGGCGTTTAATATGCGGTGTTGAATCCATTTCGTTGAGCAAGGAGTAGCTCTTGTCTATTCCATATTTGACTTAAGGAACTTTATCTGTGCTCATTTCAATCTCTGGTTTTATGCAGCACTCCAACTCACCTTTCCCCTTAAGCAAGCATAAGTTGGTTTTCTAAATTTGAGACCCTGTTCTGTTCTGTAATTCAGTTCCTGTGTAGCCAAGTTTACATTCCGTGTATTACTGATATCTTATGATGTTTCTTTTTCTGTGTGACTTATTTCAGTTAGAATCATCATACCTGAATCCACTCATTGTGATGCTAAGGGCCTGATGACATAGATTTCATTGCTGAGTGATATTGCTTTGTAAGTAAATACCACAACTTCTTTATCCATTTTTCACTTTCTGCGATGTTGAACTTGTACTGTAAACGAGGGTCTTGTAAACAGAGGCGTCCCAAACTTTGGGGTGGCTGTGTCTTTTTGATTTTAATTTCCCTAAGCTATAGGACCATAAGTGGCAGTGCCCTAGGCTCTGTTGCTTTGTTTTTTAGATGTTTCAGGAAACACCATACACTTCTCCGGAGTGTCTGTTGGCAATTTACATCCCGCCCATCAGCATAACAAGGCTCCCAGTTCTCCATGGCCTGTCCTGCCTTTCTGGATTTTACACTTTTTTCAGATGGCCCTTTTGACCGGGGGGAAGTGAGACTTCATTGTAGTGCAGATTTCCTTTGCAAGCTTGCTTGGTTGGCCAAAAAGGGCGTATGCGTTTTTTCCTGAATATATTCAGGAAAAAACGCATACGCCCTTTTTGGCCAAGTGCATCATTGTGGACGTTCTGCCTCTTTTCCTATGCTTTCAATGCAATTCCAGTCTACCTCCTGAAATCGGTTTCCTGCAATTCTGCCCCGCTTTCAAGTCCTCTTGGCAGCCTTACTTCAGTCTATTTTTGGACGATAGCTGTCATTTATAACTCTGCAGGTTTGTGAATTACAGTGCCCCTGAGCTCCTTTCTTCAACTCGCTTTCTTGTGACCTGGCCGCAACACCGCAGGATGGCTTCAGGCCCTAATCTGGTTCCGGCCCGGCATGCTGAGCCTTTGGTTAATTCCTCTTCCTCGTGGGAAATGAGAGTTAAATTTGCCCGTCCAGACACCTCCAGCTAGTCTCTCATTGGTTCTCGCTATTCCTGTTCATCTTCCGCAGAAATTGCAAACTGGGCCAAACAGGAGGTTAAAGGGACTGACTCTCCAAGTGGGGAGAGTGTTAGTAAAGCGTCTGGAATGTTGCACCCGAGTACCAGGGGAGGAAAACTGAGACATATTTGAACACGTCTCCCGATCACATGGTTGATCATACTCTAGGTTCCACATGCATGTTTTAGCTGAAGGAAGAATACCTTAAACCTGGGTAGTTGAAACCCGTGGAATGGGTACCATGCAATATGACTTCAAAGGGTCTTCATTTGCTCACCGAACCTCTCCAATCCTATCACTGCTGCGTCTATGCCCCTGTACACATGCTTGATTCTCTTTCGGAGACATAGCAATCCATAGGTTTTAAGATACTTACTAGTCAGGTACATTCTTAGGCGTTTAATATGCGGTGTTGAGTCCATTTCGTTGAGCAAGGAGTAGCTCTTGTCTATTCCATATTTGGCCTAAGGAACTTTATCTGTGCTCATTTCAATCTCTGGTTTTATGCAGCACCCCAACTCACCTTTCCCCTTAAGCAAGAATAAGTTGGTTTTCTAAATTTGAGACCCTGTTCTGTTCTGTAATTCAGTTCCTGTGTAGCCAAGTTTACATTCCGTGTATTACTGATATCTTATGATGTTTCTTTTTCTGTGTGACTTATTTCAGTTAGAATCATCATACCTGAATCCACTCATTGTGCTGCTAAGGGCCTGATGACACAGATTTCATTGCTGAGTGATATTGCTTTGTAAGTAAATACCACAACTTCTTTATCCATTTTTCACTTTCTGCGATGTTGAACTTGTACTGTAAACGAGGTTCTTTTAAACAGAGCCGTTCCAAACTTTGGGGTGGCTGTGTCTTTTTGATTTTAATTTCCCTAAGCTATAGGACCATAAGTGGAAGTGCCCTAGGTTCTGTTGCTTTGTTTTTTAGATGTTTCAGGAAACACCATACACTTCTCCCGAGTGGTTGTTGGCAATTTACATCCCGCCCATCAGCATAACAAGGCTCCCAGTTCTCCATGGCCTGTCCTGCCTTTCTGGATTTTACACTTTTTTCAGATGGCCCTTTTGACCGGGGGGAAGTGAGACTTCATTGTAGTGCACATTTCCTTTGCAAGCTTGCTTGGTTGGCCAAAAAGGGCGTATGCGTTTTTTCCTGAATATATTCAGGAAAAAACGCATACGCCCTTTTTGGCCAAGTGCATCATTGTGGACGTTCTGCCTCTTTTCCTATGCTTTCAATGCAATTCCAGTCTACCTCCTGAAATCGGTTTCCTGCAATTCTGCCCCGCTTTCAAGTCCTCTTGGCAGCCTTACTTCAGTCTATTTTTGGACGATAGCTGTCATTTATAACTGCAGGTTTGTGAATTACAGTGCCCCTGAGCTCCTTTCTTTAACTCGGTTTCTTTTGAGCTGGCCGCAATACCGCAGGATGGCTTCAGGCCCTAATCTGGTTCCGGTACGGAACGCTGAGCCTTTGGTTATTTCCTCTTCCTGTTGTGAAATGAGAGTTCAATTTGCCCGTCCAGACACCTCCAGCTAGCCTCTCATTGGTTCTCGCTATTCCTGTTCATCTTCCGCAGAAATTGCAAACTGTGCCAAACAGGAGGTTAAAGGCGCTGACTCTCCAAGTGGGGAGAGTGTTAGTAAAGCGTCTGGAATGTTGCACCCGAGTACCAGGGGAGGAAAACTGAGACATATTTGAACACGTCTCCCGATCACATGGTTGATCATACTCTGGGTTCCACATGCATGTTTTAGCTGAAGGAAGAATACCTAAAACCTGGGTAGTTGAAACCCGTGGAATGGGTACCATGCAATATGACTTCAAAGGGTCTTCATTTGCTCACCGAACCTCTCCAATCCTATCACTGCTGCGTTTATGCCCCTGTACACATGCTTGATTCTCTTTCGGAGACATAGCAATCCATAGGTTTTAAGATACTTACTAGTCAGGTACATTCTTAGGCGTTTAATATGCGGTGTTGAGTCCATTTCGTTGAGCAAGGAGTAGCTCTTGTCTATTCCATATTTGGCTTAAGGAACTTTATCTGTGCTCATTTCAATCTCTGGTTTTATGCAGCAACCCAACTCACCTTTCCCCTTAAGCAAGCATAAGTTGGTTTTCTAAATTTGAGAACCTTTTCTGTATTGGAATTCAGTTCCTGTGTAGCCAAGTTTACATTCCGTGTATTAGTGATATCTTATGATGTTTCTTTTTCTGTGTGACTTATTTCAGTTAGAATCATCGTACCTGAATCTACTCATTATGCTGCTACGGGCCTGATGACATAGATTTCATTGCTGAGTGATACTGCATTGTACGTAAGTACCACAAGTTCTTTATCCATTTTTCACTTTCTGCGATGTTGAACTTGTACTGTAAACGAGGTTCTTGTAAACAGAGCCGTTCCAAACTTTGGGGTGGCTGTGTCTTTTTGATTTGAATTTCCCTAAGCTATAGGACCATAAGTGGAAGTGCCCTAGGCTCTGTTGCTTTGTTTTTTAGATGTTTCAGGAAACACCATACACTTCTCCCGAGTGTCTGTTGGCAATTTACATCCCGCCCATCAGCATAACAAGGCTCCCAGTTCTCAATGGCCTGTTGCCTTTCTGGATTTTACACTTTTTTCAGATGGCCCTTTTGACCGGGGGGAAGTGAGACTTCATTGTAGTGCAGATTTCCTTTGCAAGCTTGCTTGGTTGGCCAAAAAGGGCGTATGCGTTTTTTCCTGAATATATTCAGGAAAAAACGCATACGCCCTTTTTGGCCAAGTGCATCATTGTGGACATTCTGCCTCTTTTCCTATGCTTTCAATGCAATTCCAGTCTACCTCCTGAAATCAGTTTCCTGCAATTCTGCCCCGCTTT
This sequence comes from Delphinus delphis, assembly GCF_949987515.2. Taxonomy (NCBI): domain Eukaryota; kingdom Metazoa; phylum Chordata; class Mammalia; order Artiodactyla; family Delphinidae; genus Delphinus; species Delphinus delphis. The sequence goes on along the minus strand of NW_027192673.1, from coordinate 1,544,031 downwards.
CAAGTCCTCTTGGCAGCCTTACTTCAGTCTATTTTTGGACGATAGCTGTCATTTATAACTCTGCAGGTTTGTGAATTACAGTGCCCCTGAGCTCCTTTCTTCAACTTGCTTTCTTGTGACCTGGCCGCAACACCGCAGGATGGCTTCAGGCCCTAATCTGGTTCTGGCCCGGCACGCTGAGCCTTTGGTTAATTCGTCTTCCTGGTGGGAAATGAGAGTTAAATTTGCCCGTTCAGACACCTCCAGCTAGTCTCTCATTGTTTCTCGCTATTCCTGTTCATCTTCCGCAGAAATTGCAAACTGGGCCAAACAGGAGGTTAAAGGGACTGACTCTCCAAGTCGGGAGAGTGTTAGTAAAGCATCTGGAATGTTGCACCCGAGTACCAGGGGAGGAAAACTGAGACATATTTGAACACGTCTACCGTTCACATGGTTGATCATATTCCGGGTTCCACATGCATGTTTTAGCTGAAGGAAGAATACCTTAAACCTGGAGAGTTGAGACCCGTGGAATGGGTACCATGCAATATGACTTCAAAGGGTCTTCATTTGCTTACCGAACCTCTCCAATCCTATCACTGCTGCGTTTATGCCCCTGTACACATGCTTGATTCTCTTTCGGAGACATAGCAATCCATAGGTTGTAAGATACTTACTAGTCAGGTACATTCTTAGGCGTTTAATATGCGATGTTGAGTCCATTTCGTTGAGCAAGGAGTAGCTCTTGTCTATTCCATATTTGGCTTAAGGAACTTTATCTGTGCTCATTTCAATCTCTGGTTTTATGCAGCAACCCAACTCACCTTTCCCCTTAAGCAAGCATAAGTTGGTTTTCTAAATTTGAGAACCTTTTCTGTATTGGAATTCAGTTCCTGTGTAGCCAAGTTTACATTCCGTGTATTAGTGATATCTTATGATGTTTCTTTTTCTGTGTGACTTATTTCAGTTAGAATCATCGTACCTGAATCTACTCATTATGCTGCTACGGGCCTGATGACATAGATTTCATTGCTGAGTGATACTGCATTGTACGTAAGTACCCCAAGTTCTTTATCCATTTTTCACTTTCTGCGATGTTGAACTTGTACTGTAAACGAGGTTCTTGTAAACAGAGCCGTTCCAAACTTTGGGGTGGCTGTGTCTTTTTGATTTTAATTTCCCTAAGCTATAGGACCATAAGTGGAAGTGCCCTAGGCTCTGTTGCTTTGTTTTTTAGATGTTTCAGGAAACACCATACACTTCTCCCGAGTGTCTGTTGGCAATTTACATCCCGCCCATCAGCATAACAAGGCTCCCAGTTCTCAATGGCCTGTTGCCTTTCTGGATTTTACACTTTTTTCAGACGGCCCTTTTGACCGGGGGGAAGTGAGACTTCATTGTAGTGCAGATTTCCTTTGCAAGCTTGCTTGGTTGGCCAAAAAGGGCGTATGCGTTTTTTCCTGAATATATTCAGGAAAAAACGCATATGCCGTTTTTGGCCAAGTGCATCATTGTGGACATTCTGCCTCTTTTCCTATGCTTTCAATGCAATTCCAGTCTACCTCCTGAAATCAGTTTCCTGCAATTCTGCCCCGCTTTCAAGTCCTCTTGGCAGCCTTACTTCAGTCTATTTTTGGACGATAGCTGTCATTTATAACTCTGCAGGTTTGTGAATTACAGTGCCCCTGAGCTCCTTTCTTCAACTTGCTTTCTTGTGACCTGGCCGCAACACCGCAGGATGGCTTCAGGCCCTAATCTGGTTCTGGCCCGGCACGCTGAGCCTTTGGTTAATTCGTCTTCCTGGTGGGAAATGAGAGTTAAATTTGCCCGTTCAGACACCTCCAGCTAGTCTCTCATTGGTTCTCGCTATTCCTGTTCATCTTCCGCAGAAATTGCAAACTGGGCCAAACAGGAGGTTAAAGGGACTGACTCTCCAAGTCGGGAGAGTGTTAGTAAAGCGTCTGGAATGTTGCACCCGAGTACCAGGGGAGGAAAACTGAGACATATTTGAACACGTCTACCGTTCACATGGTTGATCATACTCCGGGTTCCACATGCATGTTTTAGCTGAAGGAAGAATACCTTAAACCTGGAGAGTTGAGACCCGTGGAATGGGTACCATGCAATATGACTTCAAAGGGTCTTCATTTGCTTACCGAACCTCTCCAATCCTATCACTGCTGCGTTTATGCCCCTGTACACATGCTTGATTCTCTTTCGGAGACATAGCAATCAATAGGTTGTAAGATACTTACTAGTCAGGTACATTCTTAGGCGTTTAATATGCGGTGTTGAGTCCATTTCGTTGAGCAAGGAGTAGCTCTTGTCTATTCCATATTTGACTTAAGGAACTTTATCTGTGCTCATTTCAATCTCTGGTTTTATGCAGCAACCCAACTCACCTTTCCCCTTAAGCAAGCATAAGTTGGTTTTCTAAATTTGAGAACCTTTTCTGTTTTGGAATTCAGTTCCTGTGTAGCCAAGTTTACATTCCGTGTATTAGTGATATCTTATCATGTTTCTTTTTCTGTGTGACTTATTTCAGTTAGAATCATCGTACCTGAATCTACTCATTATGCTGCTACGGGCCTGATGACATAGATTTCATTGCTGAGTGATACTGCATTGTACGTAAGTACCACAAGTTCTTTATCCATTTTTCACTTTCTGCGATGTTGAACTTGTACTGTAAACGAGGTTCTTGTAAAAAGAGCTGTTCCAAACTTTGGGGTGGCTGTGTCTTTTTGATTTTAATTTTCCTAAGCTATAGGACCATAAGTGGAAGTGCCCTAGGCTCTGTTGCTTTGTTTTTTAGATGTTTCAGGAAACACCATACACTTCTCCCAAGTGTCTGTTGGCAATTTACATCCCGCCCATCAGCATAACAAGGCTCCCAGTTGTCCATGGCCTGTCCTGCCTTTCTGGATTTTACACTTTTTTCAGATGGCCCTTTTGACTGGGGGGGAAGTGAGACTTCATTGTAGTGCAGATTTCCTTTGCAAGCTTGCTTGGTTGGCCAAAAAGGGCGTATGCGTTTTTTCCTGAATATATTCAGGAAAAAACGCATACGCCCTTTTTGGCCAAGTGCATCATTGTGGACGTTCTGCCTCTTTTCCTATGCTTTCAATGCAATTCCAGTCTACCTCTTGAAATCGGTTTCCTGCAATTCTGCCCCGCTTTCAAGTCCTCTTGGCAGCCTTACTTCAGTCTATTTTTGGACGATAGCTGTCATTTATAACTCTGCAGGTTTGTGAATTACAGTGCCCCTGAGCTCCTTTCTTCAACTTGCTTTCTTGTGACCTGGCCGCAACACCGCAGGATGGCTTCAGGCCCTAATCTGGTTCCGGCACGGCACGCTGAGCCTTTGGTTATTTCCTTTTCCTGGTGGGAAATGAGAGTTAAATTTGCCCGTCCAGACACCTCCAGCTAGCCTCTCATTGGTTCTCGCTATTCCTGTTCATCTTCCACAGAAATTGCAAACTGGGCCAAACAGGAGGTTAAAGGCGCTGACTCTCCAAGTGGGGAGAGTGTTAGTAAAGCGTCTGGAATGTTGCACCCGAGTACCAGGGGAGGAAAACTGAGACATATTTGAACACGTCTCCCGTTCACATGGTTGATCATACTTGGGTTCCACATGCATGTTTTAGCTGAAGGAAGAATACCTTAAACCTGGAGAGTTAAGACCCGTGTAATGGGTACCATGCAATATGACTTCAAAGGGTCTTCATTTGCTCACCGAACCTCTCCAATCCTATCACTGCTGCGTTTATGCCCCTGTACACATGCTTGATTCTCTTTCGGAGACATAGCAATCCATAGGTTTTAAGATACTTACTAGTCAGGTACATTCTTAGGCGTTTAATATGCGGTGTTGAGTCCATTTCGTTGAGCAAGGAGTAGCTCTTGTCTATTCCATATTTGACTTAAGGAACTTTATCTGTGCTCATTTCAATCTCTGGTTTTATGCAGCACCCCAACTCACCTTTACCCTTAAGCAAGCATAAGTTGGTTTTCTAAATTTGAGACCCTATTCTGTTCTGTAATTCAGTTCCTGTGTAGCCAAGTTTACATTCCGTGTATTACTGATATCTTATGATGTTTCTTTTTCTGTGTGTCTTACTTCAGTTAGAATCATCATACCTGAATCCACTCATTGTGCTGCTAAGGGCCTGATGACACAGATTTCATTGCTGAGTGATATTGCTTTGTAAGTACATACCACAACTTCTTTATCCGTTTTTCACTTTCTGCGATGTTGAACTTGTACTGTAAACGAGGTTCTTGTAAACAGAGCCGTTCCAAACTTTGGGGTGGCTGTGTCTTTTTGATTTTAATTTCCCTAATCTATAGGACCATAAGTGGAAGTGCCCTAGGTTCTGTTGCTTTGTTTTTTAGATGTTTCAGGAAACACCATACACTTCTCCCGAGTGGTTGTTGGCAATTTACATCCCGCCCATCAGCATAACAAGGCTCCCAGTTCTCCATGGCCTGTCCTGCCTTTCTGGATTTTACACTTTTTTCAGATGGCCCTTTTGACCGGGGGGAAGTGAGACTTCATTGTAGTGCAGATTTCCTTTGCAAGCTTGCTTGGTTGGCCAAAAAGGGCATATGCGTTTTTTCCTGAATATATTCAGGAAAAAACGCATACACCCTTTTTGGCCAAGTGCATCATTGTGGACGTTCTGCCTCTTTTCCTATGCTTTCAATGCAATTCCAGTCTACCTCCTGAAATCGGTTTCCTGCAATTCTGCCCCGCTTTCAAGTCCTCTTGGCAGCCTTACTTCAGTCTATTTTTGGACGATAGCTGTCATTTATAACTCTGCAGGTTTGTGAATTACAGTGCCCCTGAGCTCCTTTCTTCAACTCGCTTTCTTGTGACCTGGCCGCAACACCGCAGGATGGCTTCAGGCCCTAATCTGGTTCTGGCAACGGCACGCTGAGCCTTTGGTTATTTCCTCTTCCTGGTGGGAAATGAGAGTTAAATTTGCCCGTCCAGACACCTCCAGCTAGCCTCTCATTGGTTCTCGCTATTCCTGTTCATCTTCCGCAGAAATTGCAAACTGGGCCAAACAGGAGGTTAAAGGCGCTGACTCTCCAAGTGGGGAGAGTGTTAGTAAAGCGTCTGGAATGTTGCACCCGAGTACCAGGGGAGGAAAACTGAGACATATTTGAACACGTCTCCCGTTCACATGGTTGATCATACTCTGGGTTCCACATGCATGTTTTAGCTGAAGGAAGAATACCTTAAACCTGGAGAGTTAAGACCCGTGTAATGGGTACCATGCAATATGACTTCAAAGGGTCTTCATTTGCTCACCGAACCTCTCCAATCCTATCACTGCTGCGTTTATGCCCCTGTACACATGCTTGATTCTCTTTCGGAGACATAGCAATCCATAGGTTTTAAGATACTTACTAGTCAGGTACATTCTTAGGCGTTTAATATGCGGTGTTGAGTCCATTTCGTTGAGCAAGGAGTAGCTCTTGTCTATTCCATATTTGACTTAAGGAACTTTATCTGTGCTCATTTCAATCTCTGGTTTTATGCAGCACTCCAACTCACCTTTCCCCTTAAGCAAGCATAAGTTGGTTTTCTAAATTTGAGACCCTGTTCTGTTCTGTAATTCAGTTCCTGTGTAGCCAAGTTTCCATTCCGTGTATTACTGATATCTTATGATGTTTCTTTTTCTGTGTGACTTATTTCAGTTAGAATCATCATACCTGAATCCACTCATTGTGATGCTAAGGGCCTGATGACATAGATTTCATTGCTGAGTGATATTGCTTTGTAAGTAAATACCACAACTTCTTTATCCATTTTTCACTTTCTGCGATGTTGAACTTGTACTGTAAATGAGGGTCTTGTAAACAGAGGCGTCCCAAACTTTGGGGTGGCTGTGTCTTTCTGATTTTAATTTCCCTAAGCTATAGGACCATAAGTGGCAGTGCCCTAGGCTCTGTTGCTTTGTTTTTTAGATGTTTCAGGAAACACCATACACTTCTCCGGAGTGTCTGTTGGCAATTTACATCCCGCCCATCAGCATAACAAGGCTCCCAGTTCTCCATGGCCTGTCCTGCCTTTCTGGATTTTACACTTTTTTCAGATGGCCCTTTTGACCGGGGGGAAGTGAGACTTCATTGTAGTGCAGATTTCCTTTGCAAGCTTGCTTGGTTGGCCAAAAAGGGCGTATGCGTTTTTTCCTGAATATATTCAGGAAAAAACGCATACGCCCTTTTTGGCCAAGTGCATCATTGTGGACGTTCTGCCTCTTTTCCTATGCTTTTAATGCAATTCCAGTCTACCTCCTGAAATCGGTTTCCTGCAATTCTGCCCCGCTTTCAAGTCCTCTTGGCAGCCTTACTTCAGTCTATTTTTGGACGATAGCTGTCATTTATAACTCTGCAGGTTTGTGAATTACAGTGTCCCTGAGCTCCTTTCTTCAACTCGCTTTCTTGTGACCTGGCCGCAACACCGCAGGATGGCTTCAGGCCCTAATCTGGTTCCGGCCCGGCATGCTGAGCCTTTGGTTAATTCCTCTTCCTGGTGGGAAATGAGAGTTCAATTTGCCCGTCCAGACACCTCCAGCTAGCCTCTCATTGGTTCTCGCTATTCCTGTTCATCTTCCGCAGAAATTGCAAACTGTGCCAAACAGGAGGTTAAAGGCGCTGACTCTCCAAGTGGGGAGAGTGTTAGTAAAGCGTCTGGAATGTTGCACCCGAGTACCAGGGGAGGAAAACTGAGACATATTTGAACACGTCTCCCGATCACATGGTTGATCATACTCTGGGTTCCACATGCATGTTTTAGCTGAAGGAAGAATACCTAAAACCTGGGTAGTTGAAACCCGTGGAATGGGTACCATGCAATATGACTTCAAAGGGTCTTCATTTGCTCACCGAACCTCTCCAATCCTATCACTGCTGCGTTTATGCCCCTGTACACATGCTTGATTCTCTTTCGGAGACATAGCAATCCATAGGTTTTAAGATACTTACTAGTCAGGTACATTCTTAGGCGTTTAATATGCGGTGTTGAGTCCATTTCGTTGAGCAAGGAGTAGCTCTTGTCTATTCCATATTTGGCTTAAGGAACTTTATCTGTGCTCATTTCAATCTCTGGTTTTATGCAGCAACCCAACTCACCTTTCCCCTTAAGCAAGCATAAGTTGGTTTTCTAAATTTGAGAACCTTTTCTGTATTGGAATTCAGTTCCTGTGTAGCCAAGTTTACATTCCGTGTATTAGTGATATCTTATGATGTTTCTTTTTCTGTGTGACTTATTTCAGTTAGAATCATCGTACCTGAATCTACTCATTATGCTGCTACGGGCCTGATGACATAGATTTCATTGCTGAGTGATACTGCATTGTATGTAAGTACCACAAGTTCTTTATCCATTTTTCACTTTCTGCGATGTTGAACTTGTACTGTAAACGAGGTTCTTGTAAACAGAGCCGTTCCAAACTTTGGGGTGGCTGTGTCTTTTTGATTTGAATTTCCCTAAGCTATAGGACCATAAGTGGAAGTGCCCTAGGCTCTGTTGCTTTGTTTTTTAGATGTTTCAGGAAACACCATACACTTCTCCCGAGTGTCTGTTGGCAATTTACATCCCGCCCATCAGCATAACAAGGCTCCCAGTTCTCAATGGCCTGTTGCCTTTCTGGATTTTACACTTTTTTCAGACGGCCCTTTTGACCGGGGGGAAGTGAGACTTCATTGTAGTGCAGATTTCCTTTGCAAGCTTGCTTGGTTGGCCAAAAAGGGCGTATGCGTTTTTTCCTGAATATATTCAGGAAAAAACGCATATGCCCTTTTTGGCCAAGTGCATCATTGTGGACATTCTGCCTCTTTTCCTATGCTTTCAATGCAATTCCAGTCTACCTCCTGAAATCGGTTTCCTGCAATTCTGCCCCGCTTTCAAGTCCTCTTGGCAGCCTTACTTCAGTCTATTTTTGGACGATAGCTGTCATTTATAACTCTGCAGGTTTGTGAATTACAGTGCCCCTGAGCTCCTTTCTTCAACTTGCTTTCTTGTGACCTGGCCGCAACACCGCAGGATGGCTTCAGGCCCTAATCTGGTTCTGGCCCGGCACGCTGAGCCTTTGGTTAATTCGTCTTCCTGGTGGGAAATGAGAGTTAAATTTGCCCGTTCAGACACCTCCAGCTAGTCTCTCATTGGTTCTCGCTATTCCTGTTCATCTTCCGCAGAAATTGCAAACTGGGCCAAACAGGAGGTTAAAGGGACTGACTCTCCAAGTCGGGAGAGTGTTAGTAAAGCGTCTGGAATGTTGCACCCGAGTACCAGGGGAGGAAAACTGAGACATATTTGAACACGTCTACCGTTCACATGGTTGATCATACTCCGGGTTCCACATGCATGTTTTAGCTGAAGGAAGAATACCTTAAACCTGGAGAGTTGAGACCCGTGGAATGGGTACCATGCAATATGACTTCAAAGGGTCTTCATTTGCTTACCGAACCTCTCCAATCCTATCACTGCTGCGTTTATGCCCCTGTACACATGCTTGATTCTCTTTCGGAGACATAGCAATCCATAGGTTGTAAGATACTTACTAGTCAGGTACATTCTTAGGCGTTTAATATGCGGTGTTGAGTCCATTTCGTTGAGCAAGGAGTAGCTCTTGTCTATTCCATATTTGACTTAAGGAACTTTATCTGTGCTCATTTCAATCTCTGGTTTTATGCAGCACCCCAACTCACCTTTCCCCTTAAGCAAGCATAAGTTGGTTTTCTAAATTTGAGAACCTTTTCTGTTTTGGAATTCAGTTCCTGTGTAGCCAAGTTTACATTCCGTGTATTAGTGATATCTTATCATGTTTCTTTTTCTGTGTGACTTATTTCAGTTAGAATCATCGTACCTGAATCTACTCATTATGCTGCTACGGGCCTGATGACATAGATTTCATTGCTGAGTGATACTGCATTGTACGTAAGTACCACAAGTTCTTTATCCATTTTTCAATTTCTGCGATGTTGAACTTGTACTGTAAACGAGGTTCTTGTAAAGAGAGCTGTTCCAAACTTTGGGGTGGCTGTGTCTTTTTGATTTTAATTTCCCTAAGCTATAGGACCATAAGTGGAAGTGCCCTAGGTTCTGTTGCTTTGTTTTTTAGATGTTTCAGGAAACACCATACACTTCTCCCAAGTGTCTGTTGGCAATTTACATCCCGCCCATCAGCATAACAAGGCTCCCAGTTCTCCATGGCCTGTCCTGCCTTTCTGGATTTTACACTTTTTTCAGATGGCCCTTTTGACCGGGGGGAAGTGAGACTTCATTGTAGTGCAGATTTCCTTTGCAAGCTTGCTTGGTTGGCCAAAAAGGGCATATGCGTTTTTTCCTGAATATATTTAGGAAAAAACGCATACACCCTTTTTGGCCAAGTGCATCATTGTGGACGTTCTGCCTCTTTTCCTATGCTTTCAATGCAATTCCAGTCTACCTCCTGAAATCGGTTTCCTGCAATTCTGCCCCGCTTTCAAGTCCTCTTGGCAGCCTTACTTCAGTCTATTTTTGGACGATAGCTGTCATTTTGAACTCTGCAGGTTTGTGAATTACAGTGCCCCTGAGCTCCTTTCTTCAACTCGCTTTCTTTTGAGCTGGCCGCAACACCGCAGGATGGCTTCAGGCCCTAATCTGGTTCCGGTACGGCACGCTGAGCCTTTGGTTAATTCCTCTTCCTGGTGGGAAATGAGAGTTAAATTTGCCCGTCCAGACACCTCCAGCTAGCCTCTCATTGGTTCTCGCTATTCCTGTTCATCTTCCGCAGAAATTGCAAACTGGGCCAAACAGGAGGTTAAAGGGACTGACTCTCCAAGTGGGGAGAGTGTTAGTAAAGCGTCTGGAATGTTGCACCCGAGTACCAGGGGAGGAAAACTGAAACATATTTGAACACGTCTCCCGTTCACATGGTTGATCATACTTGGGTTCCACATGCATGTTTTAGCTGAAGGAAGAATACCTTAAACCTGGAGAGTTGAGACCCGTGGAATGGGTACCATGCAATATGACTTCAAAGGGTCTTCATTTGCTCACCGAACCTCTCCAATCCTATCACTGCTGCGTTTATGCCCCTGTACACATGCTTGATTCTCTTTTGGAGACATAGCAATCCATAGGTTTTATGATACTTACTAGTCAGGTACATTCTTAGGCGTTTAATATGCGGTGTTGAGTCCATTTCGTTGAGCAAGGAGTAGCTCTTGTCTATTCCATATTTGACTTAAGGAACTTTATCTGTACTCATTTCAATCTTTGGTTTTATGCAGCACCCCAACTCACCTTTCCCCTTAAGCAAGCATAAGTTGCTTTTCTAAATTTGAGACCCTGTTCTGTTCTGTAATTCAGTTCCTGTGTAGCCAAGTTTACATTCCGTGTATTAGTGATATCTTATGATGTTTCTTTTTCTGTGTGACTTATTTCAGTTAGAATCATCATACCTGAATCCACTCATTGTGATGCTAAGGGCCTGATGACATAGATTTCATTGCTGAGTGATATTGCTTTGTAAGTAAATACCACAACTTCTTTATCCATTTTTCACTTTCTGCGATGTTGAACTTGTACTGTAAACGAGGTTCTTGTAAACAGAGGCGTCCCAAACTTTGGGGTGGCTGTGTCTTTTTGATTTTAATTTCCCTAAGCTATAGGACCATAAGTGGAAGTGCCCTAGGCTCTGTTGCTTTGTTTTTTAGATGTTTCAGGAAACACCATACACTTCTCCCCAGTGGCTGTTGGCAATTTACATCCCGCCCATCAGCAGAACAAGGCTCCCAGTTCTCCATGGCCTGTCCTGCCTTTCTGGATTTTACCCTTTTTTCAGATGGCCCTTTTGACCGGGGGGAAGTGAGACTTCATTGTAGTGCAGATTTCCTTTGCAAGCTTGCTTGGTTGGCCAAAAAGGGCGTATGCGTTTTTTCCTGAATATATTCAGGAAAAAACACATACGCCCTTTTTGGCCAAGTGCATCATTGTGGACGTTCTGCCTCTTTTCCTATGCTTTCAATGCAATTCCAGTCTACCTCCTGAAATCGGTTTCCTGCAATTCTGCCCCGCTTTCAAGTCCTCTTGGCAGCCTTACTTCAGTCTATTTTTGGACGATAGCTGTCATTTATAACTCTGCAGGTTTGTGAATTACAGTGCCCCTGAGCTCCTTTCTTCAACTCGCTTTCTTTTGAGCTGGCCGCAACACCGCAGGATCGCTTCAGGCCCTAATCTGTTTCCGGTACTGCACGCTGAGCCTTTGGTTATTTCCTCTTCCTGGTGGGAAATGAGAGTTAAATTTGCCCGTCCAGACACCTCCAGCTAGCCTCTCATTGGTTTTCGGTATTCCTGTTCATCTTCCGCAGAAATTGCAAACTGGGCCAAACAGGAGGTTAAAGGCGCTGACTCTCCAAGTGGGGAGAGTGTTAGTAAAGCGTCTGGAATGTTGCACCCGAGTACCAGGGGAGGAAAACTGAGACATATTTGAACACGTCTCCCGTTCACATGGTTGATCATACTTGGGTTCCACATGCATGTTTTAGCTGAAGGAAGAATACCTTAAACCTGGAGAGTTGAGACCCGTGCAATGGGTACCATGTAATATGACTTCAAAGGGTTTTCATTTGCTCACCGAACCTCTCCAATCCTATCACTGCTGCGTTTATGCCCCTGTACACATGCTTGATTCTCTTTTGGAGACATAGCAATCCATAGGTTTTACGATACTTACTAGTCAGGTACATTCTTAGGCTTTTAATATGCGGTGTTGAGTCCATTTCGTTGAGCAAGGAGTAGCTCTTGTCTATTCCATATTTGACTTAAGGAACTTTATCTGTGCTCATTTCAATCTCTGGTTTTATGCAGCACCCCAACTCACCTTTACCCTTAAGCAAGCATAAGTTGGTTTTCTAAATTTGAGACCCTGTTCTGTTCTGTAATTCAGTTCCTGTGTAGCCAAGTTTCCATTCCGTGTATTACTGATATCTTATGATGTTTCTTTTTCTGTGTGACTTATTTCAGTTAGAATCATCATACCTGAATCCACTCATTGTGCTGCTAAGGGCCTGATGACATAGATTTCATTGCTGAGTGATATTCCTCTGTAAGTGAATACCACAAATTCTTTATCCATTTTTCACTTTCTGCGATGTTGAACTTGTACTGTAAACGAGGTTCTTGTAAACAGAGCCGTTCCATACTTTGGGGTGGCTGTGTCTTTTTGATTTTAATTTCCCTAAGCTATAGGACCATAAGTGGAATTGCCCTAGGCTCTGTTGCTTTGTTTTTTACATGTTTCAGGAAACACCATACACTTCTCCCAAGTGTCTGTTGGCAATTTACATCCCGCCCATCAGCATAACAAGGCTCCCAGTTCTCAATGGCCTGTTGCCTTTCTGGATTTTACACTTTATTCAGACGGCCCTTTTGACCGGGGGGAAGTGAGACTTCATTGTAGTGCAGATTTCCTTTGCAAGCTTGCTTGGTTGGCCAAAAAGGGCGTATGCGTTTTTTCCTGAATATATTCAGGAAAAAACGCATACACCCTTTTTGGCCAAGTGCATCATTGTGGACGTTCTGCCTCTTTTCCTATGCTTTCAATGCAATTCAAGTCTACCTCCTGAAATCGGTTTCCTGCAATTCTGCCCCGCTTTCAAGTCCTCTTGGCAGCCTTACTTCAGTATATTTTTGGACGATAGCTGTCATTTATAACTCTGCAGGTTTGTGAATTACAGTGCCCCTGAGCTCCTTTCTTCAACTCGCTTTCTTGTGACCTGGCCGCAACACCGCAGGATGGCTTCAGGCCCTAATCTGGTTCCGGCCCGGCATGCTGAGCCTTTGGTTAATTCCTCTATCTGGTGGGAAATGAGAGTTAAATTTGCCGGTCCAGACACCTCCAGCTAGCCTCTCATTGGTTCTCGCTATTCCTGTTCATCTTCCGCAGAAATTGCAAACTGGGCCAAACAGGAGGTTAAAGGGACTGACTCTCCAAGTGGGGAGAGTGTTAGTAAAGCGTCTGGAATGTTGCACCCGAGTACCAGGGGAGGAAAACTGAGACATATTTGAACACGTCTCCCGATCACATGGTTGATCATACTCTAGGTTCCACATGCATGTTTTAGCTGAAGGAAGAATACCTTAAACCTGGTTAGTTGAAACCCGTGGAATGGGTACCATGCAATATGACTTCAAAGGGTCTTCATTTGCTCACCGAACCTCTCCAATCCTATCACTGCTGCGTTTATGCCCCTGTACACATGCTTGATTCTCTTTTGGAGACATAGCAATCCATAGGTTTTAAGATACTTACTAGTCAGGTACATTCTTAGGCGTTTAATATGGGGTGTTGAGTCCATTTCGTTGAGCAAGGAGTAGCTCTTGTCTATTCCATATTTGGCTTAAGGAACTTTATCTGTGCTCATTTCAATCTCTGGTTTTATGCAGCACCCCAACTCACCTTTCCCCTTAAGCAAGCATAAGTTGGTTTTCTAAATTTGAGACCCTGTTCTGTTCTGTAATTCAGTTCCTGTGTAGCCAAGTTTACATTCCGTGTATTACTGATATCTTATGATGTTTCTTTTTCTGTGTGACTTATTTCAGTTAGAATCATCATACCTGAATCCACTCATTGTGCTGCTAAGGGCCTGATGACACAGATTTCATTGCTGAGTGATATTGCTTTGTAAGTAAATACCACAACTTCTTTATCCATTTTTCACTTTCTGCGATGTTGAACTTGTACTGTAAACGAGGTTCTTGTAAACAGAGGCGTCCCAAACTTTGGGGTGGCTGTGTCTTTTTGATTTTAATTTCCCTAAGCTATAGGACCATAAGTGGAAGTGCCCTAGGCTCTGTTGCTTTGTTTTTTAGATGTTTCAGGAAACACCATACACTTCTCCCCAGTGGCTGTTGGCAATTTACATCCCGCCCATCAGCAGAACAAGGCTCCCAGTTCTCCATGGCCTGTCCTGCCTTTCTGGATTTTACCCTTTTTTCAGATGGCCCTTTTGACCGGGGGGAAGTGAGACTTCATTGTAGTGCAGATTTCCTTTGCAAGCTTGCTTGGTTGGCCAAAAAGGGCGTATGCGTTTTTTCCTGAATATATTCAGGAAAAAACGCATACGCCCTTTTTGGCCAAGTGCATCATTGTGGACGTTCTGCCTCTTTTCCTATGCTTTCAATGCAATTCCAGTCTACCTCCTGAAATCGGTTTCCTGCAATTCTGCCCCGCTTTCAAGTCCTCTTGGCAGCCTTACTTCAGTCTATTTTTGGACGATAGCTGTCATTTATAACTCTGCAGGTTTGTGAATTACAGTGCCCCTGAGCTCCTTTCTTCAACTCGCTTTCTTTTGAGCTGGCCGCAACACCGCAGGATGGCTTCAGGCCCTAATCTGTTTCCGGTACTGCACGCTGAGCCTTTGGTTATTTCCTCTTCCTGGTGGGAAATGAGAGTTAAATTTGCCCGTCCAGACACCTCCAGCTAGCCTCTCATTGGTTCTCGCTATTCCTGTTCATCTTCCGCAGAAATTGCAAACTGGGCCAAACAGGAGGTTAAAGGCGCTGACTCTCCAAGTGGGGAGAGTGTTAGTAAAGCGTCTGGAATGTTGCACCCGAGTACCAGGGGAGGAAAACTGAGACATATTTGAACACGTCTCCCGATCACATGGTTGATCATACTCTAGGTTCAACATGCATGTTTTAGCTGAAGGAAGAATACCTTAAACCTGGGTAGTTGAAACCCGTGTAATGGGTACCATGCAATATGACTTCAAAGGGTCTTCATTTGCTCACCGAACCTCTCCAATCCTATCACTGCTGCGTTTATGCCCCTGTACACATGCTTGATTCTCTTTCGGAGACATAGCAATCCATAGGTTTTAAGATACTTACTAGTCAGGTACATTCTTAGGCATTTAATATGCGGTGTTGAGTCCATTTCGTTGAGCAAGGAGTAGCTCTTGTCTATTCCATATTTGACTTAAGGAACTTTATCTGTGCTCATTTCAATCTCTGGTTTTATGCAGCACCCCAACTCACCTTTACCCTTAAGCAAGCATAAGTTGGTTTTCTAAATTTGAGACCCTGTTCTGTTCTGTAATTCAGTTCCTGTGTAGCCAAGTTTACATTCCGTGTATTACTGATATCTTATGATGTTTCATTTTCTGTGTGACTTACTTCAGTTAGAATCATCATACATGAATCCACTCATTGTGCTGCTAAGGGCCTGATGACACAGATTTCATTGCTGAGTGATATTGCCTTGTAAGTAAATACCACAACTTCTTTATCCAGTTTTCACTTTCTGCGATGTTGAACTTGTACTGTAAACGAGGTTCTTGTAAACAGAGCCGTTCCAAACTTTGGGGTGGCTGTGTCTTTTTGATTTTAATTTCCCTAAGCTATAGGACCATAAGTGGAAGTGCCCTAGGTTCTGTTGCTTTGTTTTTTAGATGTTTCAGGAAACACCATACACTTCTCCCGAGTGGTTGTTGGCAATTTACATCCCGCCCATCAGCATAACAAGGCTCCCAGTTCTCCATGTCCTGTCCTGCATTTCTGGATTTTACACTTTTTTCAGATGGCCCTTTTGACCGGGGGGAAGTGAGACTTCATTGTAGTGCACATTTCCTTTGCAAGCTTGCTTGGTTGGCCAAAAAGGGCGTATGCGTTTTTTCCTGAATATATTCAGGAAAAAACGCATACGCCCTTTTTGGCCAAGTGCATCATTGTGGACGTTCTGCCTCTTTTCCTATGCTTTCAATGCAATTCCAGTCTACCTCCTGAAATCGGTTTCCTGCAATTCTGCCCCGCTTTCAAGTCCTCTTGGCAGCCTTACTTCAGTCTATTTTTGGACGATAGCTGTCATTTATAACTCTGCAGGTTTGTGAATTACAGTGCCCCTGAGCTCCTTTCTTCAACTCGCTTTCTTGTGACCTGGCCGCAACACCGCAGGATGGCTTCAGGCCCTAATCTGTTTCTGGCCCGGCACGCTGAGCCTTTGGTTAATTCCTCTTCCTGGTGGGAAATGAGAGTTAAATTTGCCCGTCCAGACACCTCCAGCTAGCCTCTCATTGGTTCTCGCTATTCCTGTTCATCTTCCGCAGAAATTGCAAACTGGGCCAAACAGGAGGTTAAAGGCGCTGACTCTCCAAGTGGGGAGAGTGTTAGTAAAGCGTCTGGAATGTTTCACCCGAGTACCAGGGGAGGAAAACTGAGACATATTTGAACACGTCTCCCGATCACATGGTTGATCATACTCTAGGTTCCACATGCATGTTTTAGCTGAAGGAAGAATACCTTAAACCTGGGTAGTTGAAACCCGTGGAATGGGTACCATGCAATATGACTTCAAAGGGTCTTCATTTGCTCACCGAACCTCTCCAATCCTATCACTGCTGCGTTTATACCCCTGTACACATGCTTGATTCTCTTTCAGAGACCTAGCAATCCATAGGTTTTAAGATACTTACTAGTCAGGTACATTCTTAGGCATTTAATATGGGGTGTTGAGTCCATTTCATTGAGCAAGGAGTAGCTCTTGTCTATTCCATATTTGGCTTAAGGAACTTTATCTGTGCTCATTTCAATCTCTGGTTTTATGCAGCACCCGAACTCACCTTTACCCTTAAGCAAGAATAAGTTGGTTTTCTAAATTTGAGACCCTGTTCTGTTCTGTAATTCAGTTCCTGTGTAGCCAAGTTTACATTCCGTGTATTACTGATATCTTATGATGTTTCTTTTTCTGTGTGACTTATTTCAGTTAGAATCATCATAACTAAATCCACTCATTGTGCTGCTAAGGGCCTGATGACACAGATTTCATTGCTGAGTGATATTGCTTTGTAAGTAAATACCACAACTTCTTTATCCATTTTTCACTTTCTGCGATGTTGAACTTGTACTGTAAACGAGGTTCTTGTAAACAGAGCCGTTCCAAACTTTGGGGTGGCTGTGTTTTTTTGATTTTAATTTCCCTAAGCTATAGGACCATAAGTGGAAGTGCCCTAAGTTCTGTTGCTTTGTTTTTTAGATGTTTCAGGAAACACCATACACTTCTCCCGAGTGTCTGTTGGCAATTTACATCCCGCCCATCAGCATAACAAGGCTCCCAGTTGTCCATGGCCTGTCCTGCCTTTCTGGATTTTACACTTTTTTCAGATGGCCCTTTTGACCGGGGGGAAGTGAGACTTCATTGTAGTGCAGATTTCCTTTGCAAGCTTGCTTGGTTGGCCAAAAAGGGCGTATGCGTTTTTTCCTGAATATATTTAGGAAAAAACGCATACGCCCTTTTTGGCCAAGTGCATCATTGTGGACGTTCTGCCTCTTTTCCTATGCTTTCAATGCAATTCCAGTCTACCTCCTGAAATCGGTTTCCTGCAATTCTGCCCCGCTTTCAAGTCCTCTTGGCAGCCTTACTTCAATCTATTTTTGGACGATAGCTGTCATTTATAACTCTGCAGGTTTGTGAATTACAGTGCCCCTGAGCTCCTTTCTTCAACTCGCTTTCTTTTGAGCTGGCCGCAACACCGCAGGTTGGCTTCAGGCCCTAATCTGGTTCCGGTACGGCACGCTGAGCCTTTGGTTATTTCCTCTTCCTGGTGGGAAATGAGAGTTAAATTTGCCCGTCCAGACACCTCCAGCTAGCCTCTCATTGGTTCTCGCTATTCCTGTTCATCTTCCGCAGAAATTGCAAACTGGGCCAAACCGGAGGTTAAAGGCGCTGACTCTCCAAGTGGGGAGAGTGTTAGTAAAGCGTCTGGAATGTTTCACCCGAGTACCAGGGGAGGAAAACTGAGACATATTTGAACACGTCTCCCGTTCACATGGTTGATCATACTTGGGTTGCACATGCATGTTTTAGCTGAAGGAAGAATACCTTAAACCTGGAGAGTTGAGACCCGTGTAATGGGTACCATGCAATATGACTTCAAAGGGTCTTCATTTGCTCACCGAACCTCTCCAATCCTATCACTGCTGCGTTTATGCCCCTGTACACATGCTTGATTCTCTTTTGGAGACATAGCAATCCATAGGTTTTATGATACTTACTAGTCAGGTACATTCTTAGGCGTTTAATATGCGGTGTTGAGTCCATTTCGTTGAGCAAGGAGTAGCTCTTGTCTATTCCATATTTGACTTAAGGAACTTTATCTGTGCTCATTTCAATCTCTGGTTTTATGCAGCACCCCAACTCACCTTTACCCTTAAGCAAGCATAAGTTGGTTTTCTAAATTTGAGACCCTGTTCTGTTCTGTAATTCAGTTCCTGTGTAGCCAAGTTTACATTCCGTGTATTTCTGATATCTTATGATGTTTCTTTTTCTGTGTGACTTATTTCAGTTAGAATCATCATACCTGAATCCACTCATTGTGATGCTAAGGGCCTGATGACATAGATTTCATTGCTGAGTGATATTGCTTTGTAAGTAAATACCACAACTTCTGTATCCATTTTTCACTTTCTGCGATGTTGAACTTGTACTGTAAACGAGGTTCTTGTAAACAGAGGCGTCCCAAACTTTGGGTTGGCTGTGTCTTTTTGATTTTAATTTCCCTAAGCTATAGGACCATAAGTGGCAGTGCCCTAGGCTCTGTTGCTTTGTTTTTTAGATGTTTCAGGAAACACCATACACTTCTCCCCAGTGGCTGTTGGCAATTTACATCCCGCCCATCAGCAGAACAAGGCTCCCAGTTCTCCATGGCCTGTCCTGCCTTTCTGGATTTTACACTTTTTTCAGATGGCCCTTTTGACCGGGGGGAAGTGAGACTTCATTGTAGTGCAGATTTCCTTTGCAAGCTTGCTTGGTTGGCCAAAAAGGGCGTATGCGTTTTTTCCTGAATATATTCAGGAAAAAACGCATACGCCCTTTTTGGCCAAGTGCATCATTGTGGACGTTCTGCCTCTTTTCCTATGCTTTCAATGCAATTCCAGTCTACCTCCTGAAATCGGTTTCCTGCAATTCTGCCCCGCTTTCAAGTCCTCTTGGCAGCCTTACTTCAGTCTATTTTTGGACGATAGCTGTCATTTATAACTCTGCAGGTTTGTGAATTACAGTGCCCCTGAGCTCCTTTCTTCAACTTGCTTTCTTGTGACCTGGCCGCAACACCGCAGGATGGCTTCAGGCCCTAATCTGGTTCCGGCCCGGCATGCTGAGCCTTTGGTTAATTCCTCTTCCTGTTGGGAAATGAGAGTTAAATTTGCCCGTCCAGACACCTCCAGCTAGCCTCTCATTGGTTCTCGCTATTCCTGTTCATCTTCCGCAGAAATTGCAAACTGGGCCAAACAGGAGGTTAAAGGCGCTGACTCTCCAAGTGGGGAGAGTGTTAGTAAAGCGTCTGGAATGTTGCACCCGAGTACCAGGGGAGGAAAACTGAGACATATTTGAACACGTCTCCCGATCACATGGTTGATCATACTCTAGGTTCAACATGCATGTTTTAGCTGAAGGAAGAATACCATAAACCTGGGTAGTTGAAACCCGTGGAATGGGTACCATGCAATATGACTTCAAAGGGTCTTCATTTGCTCACCGAACCTCTCCAATCCTATCACTGCTGCGTTTATGCCCCTGTACACATGCTTGATTCTCTTTCGGAGACATAGCAATCCATAGGTTTTAAGATACTTACTAGTCAGGTACATTCTTAGGCGTTTAATATGGGGTGTTGAGTCCATTTCGTTGAGCAAGGAGTAGCTCTTGTCTATTCCATATTTGGCTTAAGGAACTTTATCTGTGCTCATTTCAATCTCTGGTTTTATGCAGCACCCCAACTCACCTTTACCCTTAAGCAAGAATAAGTTGGTTTTCTAAATTTGAGACCCTGTTCTGTTCTGTAATTCAGTTCCTGTGTAGCCAAGTTTACATTCCGTGTATTAGTGATATCTTATGATGTTTCTTTTTCTGTGTGACTTATTTCAGTTAGAATCATCATACCTGAATCCACTCATTGTGATGCTAAGGGCCTGATGACATAGATTTCATTGCTGAGTGATATTGCTTTGTAAGTAAATACCACAACTTCTTTATCCATTTTTCACTTTCTGCGATGTTGAACTTGTACTGTAAATGAGGTTCTTGTAAACAGAGCCGTTCCAAACTTTGGGGTGGCTGTGTCTTTTTGATTTTAATTTCCCTAAGCTATAGGACCATAAGTGGAAGTGCCCTAGGTTCTGTTGCTTTGTTTTTTAGATGTTTCAGGAAACACCATACACTTCTCCCGAGTGGTTGTTGGCAATTTACATCCCGCCCATCAGCATAACAAGGCTCCCAGTTCTCCATGGCCTGTCCTGCCTTTCTGGATTTTACACTTTTTTCAGATGGCCCTTTTGACCGGGGGGAAGTGAGACTTCATTGTAGTGCAGATTTCCTTTGCAAGCTTGCTTGGTTGGCCAAAAAGGGCGTATGCGTTTTTTCCTGAATATATTCAGGAAAAAACGCATACGCCCTTTTTGGCCAAGTGCATCATTGTGGACGTTCTGCCTCTTTTCCTATGCTTTCAATGCAATTCCAGTCTACCTCCTGAAATCGGTTTCCTGCAATTCTGCCCCGCTTTCAAGTCCTCTTGGCAGCCTTACTTCAGTCTATTTTTGGACGATAGCTGTCATTTATAACTCTGCAGGTTTGTGAATTACAGTGCCCCTGAGCTCCTTTCTTCAACTCGCTTTCTTGTGACCTGGCCGCAACACCGCAGGATGGCTTCAGGCCCTAATCTGTTTCTGGCCCGGCACGCTGAGCCTTTGGTTAATTCCTCTTCCTGGTGGGAAATGAGAGTTAAATTTGCCCGTCCAGACACCTCCAGCTAGCCTCTCATTGGTTCTCGCTATTCCTGTTCATCTTCCGCAGAAATTGCAAACTGGGCCAAACAGGAGGTTAAAGGCGCTGACTCTCCAAGTGGGTTGAGTGTTAGTAAAGCGTCTGGAATGTTGCACCCGAGTACCAGGGGAGGAAAACTGAGACATATTTGAACACGTCTCCCGATCACATGGTTGATCATACTCTAGGTTCCACATGCATGTTTTAGCTGAAGGAAGAATACCTTAAACCTGGGTAGTTGAAACCCGTGGAATGGGTACCATGCAATATGACTTCAAAGGGTCTTCATTTGCTCACCGAACCTCTCCAATCCTATCACTGCTGCGTTTATGCCCCTGTACACATGCTTGATTCTCTTTCGGAGACATAGCAATCCATAGGTTTTAAGATACTTACTAGTCAGGTACATTCTTAGGCATTTAATATGGGGTGTTGAGTCCATTTCGTTGAGCAAGGAGTAGCTCTTGTCTATTCCATATTTGGCTTAAGGAACTTTATCTGTGCTCATTTCAATCTCTGGTTTTATGCAGCACCCGAACTCACCTTTACCCTTAAGCAAGAATAAGTTGGTTTTCTAAATTTGAGACCCTGTTCTGTTCTGTAATTCAGTTCCTGTGTAGCCAAGTTTACATTCCATGTATTACTGATATCTTATGATGTTTCTTTTTCTGTGTGACTTATTTCAGTTAGAATCATCATAACTAAATCCACTCATTGTGCTGCTAAGGGCCTGATGACACAGATTTCATTGCTGAGTGATATTGCTTTGTAAGTAAATACCACAACTTCTTTATCCATTTTTCACTTTCTGCGATGTTGAACTTGTACTGTAAACGAGGTTCTTGTAAACAGAGCCGTTCCAAACTTTGGGGTGGCTGTGTCTTTTTGATTTTAATTTCCCTAAGCTATAGGACCATAAGTGGAAGTGCCCTAGGTTCTGTTGCTTTGTTTTTTAGATGTTTCAGGAAACACCATACACTTCTCCCGAGTGTCTGTTGGCAATTTACATCCCGCCCATCAGCATAACAAGGCTCCCAGTTCTCCATGGCCTGTCCTGCCTTTCTGGATTTTACACTTTTTTCAGATGGCCCTTTTGACCGGGGGGAAGTGAGACTTCATTGTAGTGCAGATTTCCTTTGCAAGCTTGCTTGGTTGGCCAAAAAGGGCGTATGCGTTTTTTCCTGAATATATTTAGGAAAAAACGCATACGCCCTTTTTGGCCAAGTGCATCATTGTGGACGTTCTGCCTCTTTTCCTATGCTTTCAATGCAATTCCAGTCTACCTCCTGAAATCGGTTTCCTGCAATTCTGCCGTGCTTTCAAGTCCTCTTGGAAGCCTTACTTCAGTATATTTTTGGACGATAGCTGTCATTTATAACTGCAGGTTTGTGAATTACAGTGCCCCTGAGCTCCTTTCTTCAACTCGCTTTCTTTTGAGCTGGCCGCAACACCGCAGGTTGGCTTCAGGCCCTAATCTGGTTCCGGTACGGCACGCTGAGCCTTTGGTTATTTCCTCTTCCTGGTGGGAAATGAGAGTTAAATTTGCCCGTCCAGACACCTCCAGCTAGCCTCTCATTGGTTCTCGCTATTCCTGTTCATCTTCCGCAGAAATTGCAAACTGGGCCAAACCGGAGGTTAAAGGCGCTGACTCTCCAAGTGGGGAGAGTGTTAGTAAAGCGTCTGGAATGTTGCACCCGAGTACCAGGGGAGGAAAACTGAGACATATTTGAACACGTCTCCCGTTCACATGGTTGATCATACTTGGGTTGCACATGCATGTTTTAGCTGAAGGAAGAATACCTTAAACCTGGAGAGTTGAGACCCGTGTAATGGGTACCATGCAATATGACTTCAAAGGGTCTTCATTTGCTCACCGAACCTCTCCAATCCTATCACTGCTGCGTTTATGCCCCTGTACACATGCTTGATTCTCTTTTGGAACATAGCAATCCATAGGTTTTATGATACTTACTAGTCAGGTACATTCTTAGGCGTTTAATATGCGGTGTTGAGTCCATTTCGTTGAGCAAGGAGTAGCTCTTGTCTATTCCATATTTGACTTAAGGAACTTTATCTGTGCTCATTTCAATCTCTGGTTTTATGCAGCACCCCAACTCACCTTTACCCTTAAGCAAGCATAAGTTGGTTTTCTAAATTTGAGACCCTGTTCTGTTCTGTAATTCAGTTCCTGTGTAGCCAAGTTTACATTCCGTGTATTACTGATATCTTATGATGTTTCTTTTTCTGTGTGACTTATTTCAGTTAGAATCATCATACCTGAATCCACTCATTGTGATGCTAAGGGCCTGATGACATAGATTTCATTGCTGAGTGATATTGCTTTGTAAGTAAATACCACAACTTCTGTATCCATTTTTCACTTTCTGCGATGTTGAACTTGTACTGTAAACGAGGTTCTTGTAAACAGAGGCGTCCCAAACTTTGGGTTGGCTGTGTCTTTTTGATTTTAATTTCCCTAAGCTATAGGACCATAAGTGGCAGTGCCCTAGGCTCTGTTGCTTTGTTTTTTAGATGTTTCAGGAAACACCATACACTTCTCCCCAGTGGCTGTTGGCAATTTACATCCCGCCCATCAGCAGAACAAGGCTCCCAGTTCTCCATGGCCTGTCCTGCCTTTCTGGATTTTACACTTTTTTCAGATGGCCCTTTTGACCGGGGGGAAGTGAGACTTCATTGTAGTGCAGATTTCCTTTGCAAGCTTGCTTGGTTGGCCAAAAAGGGCGTATGCGTTTTTTCCTGAATATATTCAGGAAAAAACGCATACGCCCTTTTTGGCCAAGTGCATCATTGTGGACGTTCTGCCTCTTTTCCTATGCTTTCAATGCAATTCCAGTCTACCTCCTGAAATCGGTTTCCTGCAATTCTGCCGCGCTTTCAAGTCCTCTTGGCAGCCTTACTTCAGTATATTTTTGGACGATAGCTGTCATTTATAACTGCAGGTTTGTGAATTACAGTGCCCCTGAGCTCCTTTCTTCAACTCGCTTTCTTTTGAGCTGGCCGCAACACCGCAGGTTGGCTTCAGGCCCTAATCTGGTTCCGGTACGGCACGCTGAGCCTTTGGTTATTTCCTCTTCCTGGTGGGAAATGAGAGTTAAATTTGCCCGTCCAGACACCTCCAGCTAGCCTCTCATTGGTTCTCGCTATTCCTGTTCATCTTCCGCAGAAATTGCAAACTGGGCCAAACCGGAGGTTAAAGGCGCTGACTCTCCAAGTGGGGAGAGTGTTAGTAAAGCGTCTGGAATGTTGCACCCGAGTACCAGGGGAGGAAAACTGAGACATATTTGAACACGTCTCCCGTTCACATGGTTGATCATACTTGGGTTGCACATGCATGTTTTAGCTGAAGGAAGAATACCTTAAACCTGGAGAGTTGAGACCCGTGTAATGGGTACCATGCAATATGACTTCAAAGGGTCTTCATTTGCTCACCGAACCTCTCCAATCCTATCACTGCTGCGTTTATGCCCCTGTACACATGCTTGATTCTCTTTTGGAGACATAGCAATCCATAGGTTTTATGATACTTACTAGTCAGGTACATTCTTAGGCGTTTAATATGCGGTGTTGAGTCCATTTCGTTGAGCAAGGAGTAGCTCTTGTCTATTCCATATTTGACTTAAGGAACTTTATCTGTGCTCATTTCAATCTCTGGTTTTATGCAGCACCCCAACTCACCTTTACCCTTAAGCAAGCATAAGTTGGTTTTCTAAATTTGAGACCCTGTTCTGTTCTGTAATTCAGTTCCTGTGTAGCCAAGTTTACATTCCGTGTATTAGTGATATCTTATGATGTTTCTTTTTCTGTGTGACTTATTTCAGTTAGAATCATCATACCTGAATCCACTCATTGTGATGCTAAGGGCCTGATGACATAGATTTCATTGCTGAGTGATATTGCTTTGTAAGTAAATACCACAACTTCTTTATCCATTTTTCACTTTCTGCGATGTTGAACTTGTACTGTAAAGGAGTTTCTTGTAAACAGAGCCGTTCCAAACTTTGGGGTGGCTGTGTCTTTTTGATTTTAATTTCCCTAAGCTATAGGACCATAAGTGGAAGTGCCCTAGGTTCTGTTGCTTTGTTTTTTAGATGTTTCAGGAAACACCATACACTTCTCCCGAGTGGTTGTTGGCAATTTACATCCCGCCCATCAGCATAACAAGGCTCCCAGTTCTCCATGGCCTGTCCTGCCTTTCTGGATTTTACACTTTTTTCAGATGGCCCTTTTGACCGGGGGGAAGTGAGACTTCATTGTAGTGCAGATTTCCTTTGCAAGCTTGCTTGGTTGGCCAAAAAGGGCGTATGCGTTTTTTCCTGAATATATTCAGGAAAAAACGCATACGCCCTTTTTGGCCAAGTGCATCATTGTGGACGTTCTGCCTCTTTTCCTATGCTTTCAATGCAATTCCAGTCTACCTCCTGAAATCGGTTTCCTGCAATTCTGCCCCGCTTTCAAGTCCTCTTGGCAGCCTTACTTCAGTCTATTTTTGGACGATAGCTGTCATTTATAACTCTGCAGGTTTGTGAATTACAGTGCCCCTGAGCTCCTTTCTTCAACTCGCTTTCTTGTGACCTGGCCGCAACACGGCAGGATGGCTTCAGGCCCTAATCTGTTTCTGGCCCGGCACGCTGAGCCTTTGGTTAATTCCTCTTCCTGGTGGGAAATGAGAGTTAAATTTGCCCGTCCAGACACCTCCAGCTAGCCTCTCATTGGTTCTCGCTATTCCTGTTCATCTTCCGCAGAAATTGCAAACTGGGCCAAACAGGAGGTTAAAGGCACTGACTCTCCAAGTGGGGAGAGTGTTAGTAAAGCGTCTGGAATGTTTCACCCGAGTACCAGCGGAGGAAAACTGAGACATATTTGAACACGTCTCCCGATCACATGGTTGATCATACTTGGGTTCCACATGCATGTTTTAGCTGAAGGAAGAATACCTTAAACCTGGAGAGTTGAGACCCGTGTAATGGGTACCATGCAATATGACTTCAAAGGGTCTTCATTTGCTCACCGAACCTCTCCAATCCTATCACTGCTGCGTTTATGCCCCTGTACACATGCTTGATTCTCTTTTGGAGACATAGCAATCCATAGGTTTTATGATACTTACTAGTCAGGTACATTCTTAGGCGTTTAATATGCGGTGTTGAGTCCATTTCGTTGAGCAAGGAGTAGCTCTTGTCTATTCCATATTTGACTTAAGGAACTTTATCTGTGCTCATTTCAATCTCTGGTTTTATGCAGCACCCCAACTCACCTTTACCCTTAAGCAAGCATAAGTTCGTTTTCTAAATTTGAGACCCTGTTCTGTTCTGTAATTCAGTTCCTGTGTAGCCAAGTTTACATTCCGTGTATTACTGATATCTTATGATGTTTCTTTTTCTGTGTGACTTATTTCAGTTAGAATCATCATACCTGAATCCACTCATTGTGATGCTAAGGGCCTGATGACATAGATTTCATTGCTGAGTGATATTGCTTTGTAAGTAAATACCACAACTTCTGTATCCATTTTTCACTTTCTGCGATGTTGAACTTGTACTGTAAACGAGGTTCTTGTAAACAGAGGCGTCCCAAACTTTGGGTTGGCTGTGTCTTTTTGATTTTAATTTCCCTAAGCTATAGGACCATAAGTGGCAGTGCCCTAGGCTCTGTTGCTTTGTTTTTTAGATGTTTCAGGAAACACCATACACTTCTCCCCAGTGGCTGTTGGCAATTTACATCCCGCCCATCAGCAGAACAAGGCTCCCAGTTCTCCATGGCCTGTCCTGCCTTTCTGGATTTTACACTTTTTTCAGATGGCCCTTTTGACCGGGGGGAAGTGAGACTTCATTGTAGTGCAGATTTCCTTTGCAAGCTTGCTTGGTTGGCCAAAAAGGGCGTATGCGTTTTTTCCTGAATATATTCAGGAAAAAACGCATACGCCCTTTTTGGCCAAGTGCATCATTGTGGACGTTCTGCCTCTTTTCCTATGCTTTCAATGCAATTCCAGTCTACCTCCTGAAATCGGATTCCTGCAATTCTGCCCCGCTTTCAAGTCCTCTTGGCAGCCTTACTTCAGTCTATTTTTGGACGATAGCTGTCATTTATAACTCTGCAGGTTTGTGAATTACAGTGCCCCTGAGCTCCTTTCTTCAACTTGCTTTCTTGTGACCTGGCCGCAACACCGCAGGATGGCTTCAGGCCCTAATCTGGTTCCGGCCCGGCATGCTGAGCCTTTGGTTAATTCCTCTTCCTGTTGGGAAATGAGAGTTAAATTTGCCCGTCCAGACACCTCCAGCTAGCCTCTCATTGGTTCTCGCTATTCCTGTTCATCTTCCGCAGAAATTGCAAACTGGGCCAAACAGGAGGTTAAAGGCGCTGACTCTCCAAGTGGGGAGAGTGTTAGTAAAGCGTCTGGAATGTTGCACCCGAGTACCAGGGGAGGAAAACTGAGACATATTTGAACACGTCTCCCGATCACATGGTTGATCATACTCTAGGTTCCACATGCATGTTTTAGCTGAAGGAAGAATACCTTAAACCTGGGTAGTTGAAACCCGTGGAATGGGTACCATGCAATATGACTTCAAAGGGTCTTCATTTGCTCACCGAACCTCTCCAATCCTATCACTGCTGCGTTTATGCCCCTGTACACATGCTTGATTCTCTTTCAGAGACATAGCAATCCATAGGTTTTAAGATACTTACTAGTCAGGTACATTCTTAGGCGTTTAATATGGGGTGTTGAGTCCATTTCGTTGAGCAAGGAGTAGCTCTTGTCTATTCCATATTTGACCTAAGGAACTTTATCTGTGCTCATTTCAATCTTTGGTTTTATGCAGCACCCCAACTCACCTTTACCCTTAAGCAAGCATAAGTTAGTTTTCTAAATTTGAGACCCTGTTCTGTTCTGTAATTCAGTTCCTGTGTAGCCAAGTTTACATTCCGTGTATTACTGATATCTTATGATGTTTCTTTTTCTGTGTGACTTACTTCAGTTAGAATCATCATACCTGAATCCACTCATTGTGCTGCTAAGGGCCTGATGACATAGATTTCATTGCTGAGTGATATTGCTTTGTAAGTAAATACCACAACTTCTTTATCCATTTTTCACTTTCTGCGATGTTGAACTTGTACTGTAAACGAGGTTCTTGTAAACAGAGGCGTCCCAAACTTTGGGGTGGCTGTGTCTTTTTGATTTTAATTTCCCTAAGCTATAGGACCATAAGTGGCAGTGCCCTAGGCTCTGTTGCTTTGTTTTTTAGATGTTTCAGGAAACACCATACACTTCTCCCGAGTGTCTGTTGGCAATTTACATCCCGCCCATCAGCATAACATGGCTCCCAATTCTCCATGGCCTGTCCTGACTTTCTGGATTTTACACTTTTTTCAGATGGCCCTTTTGACCGGGGGGAAGTGAGACTTCATTGTAGTGCAGATTTCCTTTGCAAGCTTGCTTGGTTGGCCAAAAAGGGCGTATGCGTTTTTTCCTGAATATATTCAGGAAAAAACGCATACGCCCTTTTTGGCCAAGTGCATCATTGTGGACGTTCTGCCTCTTTTCCTATGCTTTCAATGCAATTCCTGTCTACCTCCTGAAATCGGTTTCCTGCAATTCTGCCCCGCTTTCAAGTCCTCTTGGCAGCCTTACTTCAGTCTATTTTTGGACGATAGCTGTCATTTATAACTCTGCAGGTTTGTGAATTACAGTGCCCCTGAGCTCCTTTCTTCAACTCGCTTTCTTGTGACCTGGCCGCAACACCGCAGGATGGCTTCAGGCCCTAATCTGGTTCCGGTACGGCACGCTGAGCCTTTGGTTATTTCCTCTTCCTGGTGGGAAATGAGAGTTAAATTTGCCCGTCCAGACACCTCCAGCTAGCCTCTCATTGGTTCTCGCTATTCCTGTTCATCTTCCGCAGAAATTGCAAACTGGGCCAAACAGGAGGTTAAAGGCGCTGACTCTCCAAGTGGGGAGAGTGTTAGTAAAGCGTCTGGAATGTTGCACCCGAGTACCAGGGGAGGAAAACTGAGACATATTTGAACACGTCTCCCGTTCACATGGTTGATCATACTTGGGTTCCACATGCATGTTTTTGCTGAAGGAAGAATACCTTAAACCTGGAGAGTTCAGACCCGTGTAATGGGTACCAGGCAATGTGACTTCAAAGGGTCTTCATTTGCTCACCGAACCTCTCCAATCCTATCACTGCTGTGTTTATGCCCCTGTACACATGCTTGATTCTCTTTTGGAGACATAGCAATCCATAGGTTTTATGATACTTACTAGTCAGGTACATTCTTAGGCGTTTAATATGCGGTGTTGAGTCCATTTCGTTGAGCAAGGAGTAGCTCTTGTCTATTCCATATTTGACTTAAGGAACTTTATCTGTGCTCATTTCAATCTCTGGTTTTATGCAGCACCCCACCTCACCTTTACCCTTAAGCAAGAATAAGTTGGTTTTCTAAATTTGAGACCCTGTTCTGTTCTGTAATTCAGTTCCTGTGTAGCCAAGTTTACATTCCGTGTATTACTGATATCTTATGATGTTTCTTTTTCTGTGTGACTTATTTCAGTTAGAATCATCATACCTGAATCCACTCATTGTGCTGCTAAGGGCCTGATGACATAGATTTCATTGCTGAGTGATATTGTTTTGTAAGTAAATACCACAACTTCTTTATCCATTTTTCACTTTCTGCGATGTTGAACTTGTACTGTAAACGAGGTTCTTGTAAACAGAGGCGTCCCAAACTTTGGGGTGGCTGAGTCTTTTTGATTTTAATTTCCCTAAGCTATAGGACCATAAGTGGCAGTGCCCTAGGCTCTGTTGCTTTGTTTTTTAGATGTTTCAGGAAACACCATACACTTCTCCCAAGTGTCTGTTGGCAATTTACATCCCGCCCATCAGCATAACAAGGCTCCCAGTTCTCCATGGCCTGTCCTGCCTTTCTGGATTTTACACTTTTTTCAGATGGCCCTTTTGACTGGGGGGGAAGTGAGACTTCATTGTAGTGCAGATTTCCTTTGCAAGCTTGCTTGGTTGGCCAAAAAGGGCGTATGCGTTTTTTCCTGAATATATTCAGGAAAAAACGCATACGCCCTTTTTGGCCAAGTGCATCATTGTGGACGTTCTGCCTCTTTTCCTATGCTTTCAATGCAATTCCAGTCTACCTCCTGAAATCGGTTTCCTGCAATTCTGCCCCGCTTTCAAGTCCTCTTGGCAGCCTTACTTCAGTCTATTTTTGGACGATAGCTGTCATTTATAACTCTGCAGGTTTGTGAATTACAGTGCCCCTGAGCTCCTTTCTTCAACTCGCTTTCTTTTGAGCTGGCCACAACACCGCAGGATGGCTTCAGGCCCTAATCTGGTTCCGGTACGGCACGCTGAGCCTTTGGTTATTTCCTCTTCCTGGGGGGAAATGAGAGTTAAATTTGCCCGTCCAGACACCTCCAGCTAGCCTCTCATTGGTTCTCGCTATTCCTGTTCATTTTCCGCAGAAATTGCAAACTGTGCCAAACAGGAGGTTAAAGGCGCTGACTCTCCAAGTGGGGAGAGTGTTAGTAAAGCGTCTGGAATGTTGCACCCGAGTACCAGGGGAGGAAAACTGAGACATATTTGAACACGTCTCCCGATCACATGGTTGATCATACTTGGGTTCCACATGCATGTTTTAGCTGAAGGAAGAATACCTTAAACCTGGGTAGTTGAAACCCGTGGAATGGGTACCATGCAATATGACTTCAAAGGGTCTTCATTTGCACACCGAACCTCTCCAATCCTATCACTGCTGCGTTTATGCCCCTGTACACATGCTTGATTCTCTTTCGGAGACATAGCAATCCATAGGTTTTAAGATACTTACTAGTCAGGTACATTCTTAGGCGTTTAATATGCGGTGTTGAGTCCATTTCGTTGAGCAAGGAGTAGCTCTTGTCTATTCCATATTTGGTTTAAGGAACTTTATCTGTGCTCATTTCAATCTCTGGTTTTATGCAGCACCCCAACTCACCTTTCCCCTTAAGCAAGCATAAGTTGGTTTTCTAAATTTGAGAACCTGTTCTGTTTTGGAATTCAGTTCCTGTGTAGCCAAGTTTACATTCCGTGTATTAGTGATATCTTATGATGTTTCTTTTTCTGTGTGACTTATTTCAGTTAGAATCATCGTACCTGAATCTACTCATTATGCTGCTACGGGCCTGATGACATAGATTTCATTGCTGAGTGATACTGCATTGTACGTAAGTACCACAAGTTCTTTATCCATTTTTCACTTTCTGCGATGTTGAACTTGTACTGTAAACGAGGTTCTTGTAAACAGAGCCGTTCCAAACTTTGGGGTGGCTGTGTCTTTTTGATTTTAATTTCCCTAAGCTATAGGACCATAAGTGGAAGTGCCCTAGGCTCTGTTGCTTTGTTTTTTAGATGTTTCAGGAAACACCATACACTTCTCCCGAGTGTCTGTTGGCAATTTACATCCCGCCCATCAGCATAACAAGACTCCCAATTCTCCATGGCCTGTCCTGCCTTTCTGGATTTTACACTTTTTTCAGATGGCCCTTTTGACCGGGGGGAAGTGAGACTTCATTGTAGTGCAGATTTCCTTTGCAAGCTTGCTTGGTTGGCCAAAAAGGGCGTATGCGTTTTTTCCTGAATATATTCAGGAAAAAACGCATACGCCCTTTTTGGCCAAGTGCATCATTGTGGACGTTCTGCCTCTTTTCCTATGCTTTCAATGCAATTCCAGTCTACCTCCTGAAATCGGTTTCCTGCAATTCTGCCCCGCTTTCAAGTCCTCTTGGCAGCCTTACTTCAGTCTATTTTTGGATGATAGCTGTCATTTATAACTCTGCAGGTTTGTGAATTACAGTGCCCCTGAGCTCCTTTCTTCAACTCGCTTTCTTGTGACCTGGCCGCAACACCGCAGGATGGCTTCAGGCCCTAATCTGGTTCCGGCCCGGCATGCTGAGCCTTTGGTTAATTCCTCTTCCTGGTGGGAAATGAGAGTTAAATTTGCCCGTCCAGACACCTCCAGCTAGCCTCTCATTTGTTCTCGCTATTCCTGTTCATCTTCCGCAGAAATTGCAAACTGGGCCAAACAGGAGGTTAAAGGGACTGACTCTCCAAGTGGGGAGAGTGTTAGTAAAGCGTCTGGAATGTTGCACCCAAGTACCAGGGGAGGAAAACTGAGACATATTTGAACACGTCTCCCGATCACATGGTTGATCATACTCTAGGTTCCACATGCATGTTTTAGCTGAAGGAAGAATACCTTAAACCTGGAGAGTTAAGACCCGTGTAATGCGTACCATGCAATATGACTTCAAAGGGTCTTCATTTGCTCACCGAACCTCTCCAATCCTATCACTGCTGCGTTTATGCCCCTGTACACATGCTTGATTCTCTTTCGGAGACATAGCAATCCATAGGTTTTAAGATACTTACTAGTCAGGTACATTCTTAGGCGTTTAATATGCGGTGTTGAGTCCATTTCGTTGAGCAAGGAGTAGCTCTTGTCTATTCCATATTTGACTTAAGGAACTTTATCTGTGCTCATTTCAATCTCTGGTTTTATGCAGCACCCCAACTCACCTTTACCCTTAAGCAAGCATAAGTTGGTTTTCTAAATTTGAGACCCTGTTCTGTTCTGTAATTCAGTTCCTGTGTAGCCAAGTTTACATTCCGTGTATTACTGATATCTTATGATGTTTCTTTTTCTGTGTGACTTACTTCAGTTAGAATCATCATACCTGAATCCACTCATTGTGCTGCTAAGGGCCTGATGACACAGATTTCAT
Source organism: Delphinus delphis (assembly GCF_949987515.2). NCBI lineage: Eukaryota > Metazoa > Chordata > Mammalia > Artiodactyla > Delphinidae > Delphinus > Delphinus delphis. The sequence continues at coordinate 1,511,439 of NW_027192673.1, read as the reverse complement.
TGCTGAGTGATATTGCTTTGTAAGTAAATACCACAACTTCTTTATCCATTTTTCACTTTCTGCGATGTTGAACTTGTACTGTAAACGAGGTTCTTGTAAACAGAGCCGTTCCAAACTTTGGGGTGGCTGTGTCTTTTTGATTTTAATTTCCCTAAGCTATAGGACCATAAGTGGAAGTGCCCTAGGTTCTGTTGCTTTGTTTTTTAGATGTTTCAGGAAACACCATACACTTCTCCCGAGTGGTTGTTGGCAATTTACATCCCGCCCATCAGCATAACAAGGCTCCCAGTTGTCCATGGCCTGTCCTGCCTTTCTGGATTTTACACTTTTTTCAGATGGCCCTTTTGACCGGGGGGAAGTGAGACTTCATTGTAGTGCAGATTTCCTTTGCAAGCTTGCTTGGTTGGCCAAAAAGGGCGTATGCGTTTTTTCCTGAATATATTCAGGAAAAAACGCATACGCCCTTTTTGGCCAAGTGCATCATTGTGGACGTTCTGCCTCTTTTCCTATGCTTTCAATGCAATTCCAGTCTACCTCCTGAAATCGGTTTCCTGCAATTCTGCCCCGCTTTCAAGTCCTCTTGGCAGCCTTACTTCAGTCTATTTTTGGACGATAGCTGTCATTTATAACTCTGCAGGTTTGTGAATTACAGTGCCCCTGAGCTCCTTTCTTCAACTCGCTTTCTTGTGACCTGGCCGCAACACCGCAGGATGGCTTCAGGCCCTAATCTGGTTCCGGCCCGGCATGCTGAGCCTTTGGTTAATTCCTCTTCCTGGTGGGAAATGAGAGTTAAATTTGCCCGTCCAGACACCTCCAGCTAGTCTCTCATTGGTTCTCGCTATTCCTGTTCATCTTCCGCAGAAATTGCAAACTGGGCCAAACAGGAGGTTAAAGGCGCTGACTCTCCAAGTGGGGAGAGTGTTAGTAAAGCGTCTGGAATGTTGCACCCGAGTACCAGGGGAGGAAAACTGAGACATATTTGAACACATCTCCCGTTCACATGGTTGATCATACTTGGGTTCCACATGCATGTTTTAGCTGAAGGAAGAATACCTTAAACCTGGAGAGTTGAGACCCGTGGAATGGGTACCATGCAATATGACTTCAAAGGGTCTTCATTTGCTCACCGAACCTCTCCAATCCTATCACTGCTGCGTTTATGCCCCTGTACACATGCTTGATTCTCTTTTGGAGACATAGCAATCCATAGGTTTTCCGATATTTACTAGTCAGGTACATTCTTAGGCGTTTAATATGGGGTGTTGAGTCCATTTCGTTGAGCAAGGAGTAGCTCTTGTCTATTCCATATTTGGCCTAAGGAACTTTATCTGTGCTCATTTCAATCTCTGGTTTTATGCAGCACCCCAACTCACCTTTCCCCTTAAGCAAGCATAAGTTGGTTTTCTAAATTTGAGACCCTGTTCTGTTCTGTAATTCAGTTCCTGTGTAGCCAAGTTTACATTCCGTGTATTAGTGATATCTTATGATGTTTCTTTTTCTGTGTGACTTATTTCAGTTAGAATCATCGTACCTGAATCCACTCATTATGCTGCTACGGGCCTGATGACATAGATTTCATTGCTGAGTGATACTGCATTGTACGTAAGTACCACAAGTTCTTTATCCATTTTTCACTTTCTGTGATATTGAACTTGTACGGTAAACGAGGTTCTTGTAAACGGAGGCGTCCCAAACTTAGGGGTGGCTGTGTGTTTTTGATTTTAATTTCCCTAAGCTATAGGAACATAAGTGGAAGTGCCCTAGGCTCTGTTGCTTTGTTTTTTAGATATTTCAGGAAACACCATACACTTCTCCCGAGTGGTTGTTGGCAATTTACATCCCGCCCATCAGCATAACAAGGCTCCCAGTTGTCCATGGCCTGTCCTGCCTTTCTGGATTTTACACTTTTTTCAGATGGCCCTTTTGACCGGGGGGAAGTGAGACTTCATTGTAGTGCAGATTTCCTTTGCAAGCTTGCTTGGTTGGCCAAAAAGGGCGTATGCGTTTTTTCCTGAATATATTCAGGAAAAAACGCATACGCCCTTTTTGGCCAAGTGCATCATTGTGGACGTTCTGCCTCTTTTCCTATGCTTTCAATGCAATTCCAGTCTACCTCCTGAAATCGGTTTCCTGCAATTCTGCCCCGCTTTCAAGTCCTCTTGGCAGCCTTACTTCAGTCTATTTTTGGACGATAGCTGTCATTTATAACTCTGCAGGTTTGTGAATTACAGTGCCCCTGAGCTCCTTTCTTCAACTCGCTTTCTTGTGACCTGGCCGCAACACCGCAGGATGGCTTCAGGCCCTAATCTGGTTCCGGCCCGGCATGCTGAGCCTTTGGTTAATTCCTCTTCCTGGTGGGAAATGAGAGTTAAATTTGCCCGTCCAGACACCTCCAGCTAGTCTCTCATTGGTTCTCGCTATTCCTGTTCATCTTCCGCAGAAATTGCAAACTGGGCCAAACAGGAGGTTAAAGGCGCTGACTCTCCAAGTGGGGAGAGTGTTAGTAAAGCGTCTGGAATGTTGCACCCGAGTACCAGGGGAGGAAAACTGAGACATATTTGAACACATCTCCCGTTCACATGGTTGATCATACTTGGGTTCCACATGCATGTTTTAGCTGAAGGAAGAATACCTTAAACCTGGAGAGTTGAGACCCGTGTAATGGGTACCATGCAATATGACTTCAAAGGGTCTTCATTTGCTCACCGAACCTCTCCAATCCTATCACTGCTGCGTTTATGCCCCTGTACACATGCTTGATTCTCTTTTGGAGACATAGCAATCCATAGGTTTTCCGATATTTACTAGTCAGGTACATTCTTAGGCGTTTAATATGGGGTGTTGAGTCCATTTCGTTGAGCAAGGAGTAGCTCTTGTCTATTCCATATTTGGCCTAAGGAACTTTATCTGTGCTCATTTCAATCTCTGGTTTTATGCAGCACCCCAACTCACCTTTCCCCTTAAGCAAGCATAAGTTGGTTTTCTAAATTTGAGACCCTGTTCTGTTCTGTAATTCAGTTCCTGTGTAGCCAAGTTTACATTCCGTGTATTAGTGATATCTTATGATGTTTCTTTTTCTGTGTGACTTATTTCAGTTAGAATCATCGTACCTGAATCCACTCATTATGCTGCTACGGGCCTGATGACATAGATTTCATTGCTGAGTGATACTGCATTGTACGTAAGTACCACAAGTTCTTTATCCATTTTTCACTTTCTGTGATATTGAACTTGTACGGTAAACGAGGTTCTTGTAAACGGAGGCGTCCCAAACTTAGGGGTGGCTGTGTGTTTTTGATTTTAATTTCCCTAAGCTATAGGAACATAAGTGGAAGTGCCCTAGGCTCTGTTGCTTTGTTTTTTAGATATTTCAGGAAACACCATACACTTCTCCTGAGTGGTTGTTGGCAATTTACATCCCGCCCATCAGCATAACAAGGCTCCCAGTTCTCCATGGCCTGTCCTGCCTTTCTGGATTTTACACTTTTTTCAGATGGCCCTTTTGACCGGGGGGAAGTGAGACTTCATTGTAGTGCAGATTTCCTTTGCAAGCTTGCTTGGTTGGCCAAAAAGGGCGTATGCGTTTTTTCCTGAATATATTCAGGAAAAAACGCATACGCCCTTTTTGGCCAAGTGCATCATTGTGGACGTTCTGCCTCTTTTCCTATGCTTTCAATGCAATTCCTGTCTACCTCCTGAAATCGGTTTCCTGCAATTCTGCCCCGCTTTCAAGTCCTCTTGGCAGCCTTACTTCAGTCTATTTTTGGACGATAGCTGTCATTTATAACTCTGCAGGTTTGTGAATTACAGTGCCCCTGAGCTCCTTTCTTCAACTCGCTTTCTTTTGAGCTGGCCGCAACACCGCAGGATGGCTTCAGGCCCTAATCTGGTTCCGGTACGGCACGCTGAGCCTTTGGTTATTTCCTCTTCCTGGTGGGAAATGAGAGTTAAATTTCCCCGTCCAGACACCTCCAGCTAGCCTCTCATTGGTTCTCGCTATTCCTGTTCATCTTCCGCAGAAATTGCAAACTGGGCCAAACAGGAGGTTAAAGACGCTGACTCTCCAAGTGGGGAGAGTGTTAGTAAAGCGTCTGGAATGTTGCACCCGAGTACCAGGGGAGGAAAACTGAGACATATTTGAACACGTCTCCCGTTCACATGGTTGATCATACTTGGGTTCCACATGCATGTTTTAGCTGAAGGAAGAATACCTTAAACCTGGAGAGTTGAGACCCGTGTAATGGGTACCATGCAATATGACTTCAAAGGGTCTTCATTTGCTCACCGAACCTCTCCAATCCTATCACTGCTGCGTTTATGCCCCTATACACATGCTTGATTCTCTTTTGGAGACATAGCAATCCATAGGTTTTACGATACTTACTAGTCAGGTACATTCTTAGGCGTTTAATATGCGGTGTTGAGTCCATTTCGTTGAGCAAGGAGTAGCTCTTGTCTATTCCATATTTGGCCTAAGGAACTTTATCTGTGCTCATTTCAATCTCTGGTTTTATGCAGCACCCCAACTCACCTTTCCCCTTAAGCAAGCATAAGTTGGTTTTCTAAATTTGAGACCCTGTTCTGTTCTGTAATTCAGTTCCTGTGTAGCCAAGTTTACATTCCATGTATTACTGATATCTTATGATGTTTCTTTTTCTGTGTGACTTACTTCAGTTAGAATCATCATACCTGAATCCACTCATTGTGCTGCTAAGGGCCTGATGACACAGATTTCATTGCTGAGTGATATTGCTTTGTAAGTAAATACCACAACTTCTTTATCCATTTTTCACTTTCTGCGATGTTGAACTTGTACTGTAAACGAGGTTCTTGTAAACAGAGCCGTTCCCAACTTTGGGGTGGCTGTGTCTTTTTGATTTTAATTTCCCTAAGCTATAGGACCATAAGTGGAAGTGCCCTAGGTTCTGTTGCTTTGTTTTTTAGATGTTTCAGGAAACACCATACACTTCTCCCGAGTGGTTGTTGGCAATTTACATCCCGCCCATCAGCATAACAAGGCTCCCAGTTCTCCATGGCCTGTCCTGCCTTTCTGGATTTTACACTTTTTTCAGATGGCCCTTTTGACCGGGGGGAAGTGAGACTTCATTGTAGTGCAGATTTCCTTTGCAAGCTTGCTTGGTTGGCCAAAAAGGGCGTATGCGTTTTTTCCTGAATATATTCAGGAAAAAACGCATACGCCCTTTTTGGCCAAGTGCATCATTGTGGACGTTCTGCCTCTTTTCCTATGCTTTCAATGCAATTCCAGTCTACCTCCTGAAATCGGTTTCCTGCAATTCTGCCCCGCTTTCAAGTCCTCTTGGCAGCCTTACTTCAGTCTATTTTTGGACGATAGCTGTCATTTATAACTCTGCAGATTTGTGAATTACAGTGCCCCTGAGCTCCTTTCTTCAACTTGCTTTCTTGTGACCTGGCCGCAACACCGCAGGATGTCTTCAGGCCCTAATCTGGTTCTGGCAAGACACGCTGAGCCTTTGGTTATTTCCTCTTCCTGGTGGGAAATGAGAGTTAAATTTGCCCGTTCAGACACCTCCAGCTAGCCTCTCATTGGTTCTCGCTATTCCTGTTCATCTTCCGCAGATTGCAAACTGGGCCAAACAGGAGGTTAAAGGCGCTGACTCTCCAACTGGGGAGAGTGTTAGTAAAGCGTCTGGAATGTTGCACCCGAGTACCAGGGGAGGAAAACTGAGACATATTTGAACACGTCTCCCGTTCACATGGTTGATCATACTTGGGTTCCACATGCATGTTTTAGCTGAAGGAAGAATACCTTAAACCTGGAGAGTTGAGACCCGTGTAATGGGTACCATGCAATATGACTTCAAAGGGTCTTCATTTGCTCACCGAACCTCTCCAATCCTATCACTGCTGCGTTTATTCCCCTGTACACACGCTTGATTCTCTTTTGGAGACATAGCAATCCATAGGTTTTACGATACTTACTAGTCAGGTACATTCTTAGGCGTTTAATATGCGGTGTTGAGTCCATTTCGTTGAGCAAGGAGTAGCTCTTGTCTATTCCATATTTGACTTAAGGAACTTTATCTGTGCTCATTTCAATCTCTGGTTTTAGGCAGCACCCCAACTCACCTTTACCCTTAAGCAAGCATAAGTTGGTTTTCTAAATTTGAGACCCTGTTCTGTTCTGTAATTCAGTTCCTGTGTAGCCAAGTTTACATTCCGTGTATTACTGATATCTTATGATGTTTCTTTTTCTGTGTGACTTATTTCAGTTAGAATCATCATACCTGAATCCACTCATTGTGATGCTAAGGGCCTGATGACATAGATTTCATTGCTGAGTGATATTGCTTTGTAAGTAAATACCACAACTTCTTTATCCATTTTTCACTTTCTGCGATGTTGAACTTGTACTGTAAACGAGGTTCTTGTAAACAGAGGCATCCCAATCTTTGGGGTGGCTGTGTCTTTTTGATTTTAATTTCCCTAAGCTATAGGACCATAAGTGGAAGTGCCCTAGGCTCTGTTGCTTTGTTTTTTAGATGTTTCAGGAAACACCATACACTTCTCCCGAGTGTCTGTTGGCAATTTACATCCCGCCCATCAGCATAACAAGGCTCCCAGTTCTCCATGGCCTGTCCTGCCTTTCTGGATTTTACACTTTTTTCAGATGGCCCTTTTGACCGGGGGGAAGTGAGACTTCATTGTAGTGCAGATTTCCTTTGCAAGCTTGCTTGGTTGGCCAAAAAGTGCGTATGCGTTTTTTCCTGAATATATTCAGGAAAAAACGCATACGCCCTTTTTGGCCAAGTGCATCATTGTGGACGTTCTGCCTCTTTTCCTATGCTTTCAATGCAATTCCAGTCTACCTCCTGAAATCGGTTTCCTGCAATTCTGCCCCGCTTTCAAGTCCTCTTGGCAGCCTTACTTCAGTATATTTTTGGACGATAGCTGTCATTTATAACTCTGCAGGTTTGTGAATTACAGTGCCCCTGAGCTCCTTTCTTCAACTCGCTTTCTTGTGAGCTGGCCGCAACACCGCAGGATGGCTTCAGGCCCTAATCTGGTTCCGGCATGGCACGCTGAGCCTTTGGTTATTTCCTCTTCCTGGTGGGAAATGAGAGTTAAATTTGCCCGTCCAGACACCTCCAGCTAGTCTCTCATTGGTTCTCGCTATTCCTGTTCATCTTCCACAGAAATTGCAAACTGGGCCAAACAGGATGTTAAAGGCGCTGACTCTCCAAGTGGGGAGAGTGTTAGTAAAGCGTCTGGAATGTTGCACCCGAGTACCAGGGGAGGAAAACTGAGACATATTTGAACACGTCTCCCGTTCACATGGTTGATCATACTTGGGTTCCACATGCATGTTTTAGCTGAAGGAAGAATACCTTAAACCTGGAGAGTTAAGACCCGTGTAATGGGTACCATGCAATATGACTTCAAAGGGTCTTCATTTGCTCACCGAACCTCTCCAATCCTATTACTGCTGCGTTTATGCCCCTGTACACATGCTTGATTCTCTTTTGGAGACATAGCAATCCATAGGTTTTCCGATACTTACTAGTCAGGTACATTCTTAGGCGTTTAATATGCGGTGTTGAGTCCATTTCGTTGAGCAAGGAGTAGCTCTTGTCTATTCCTTATTTGACTTAAGGAACTTTATCTGTGCTCCTTTCAATCTCTGGTTTTATGCAGCACCCCAACTCACCTTTACCCTTAAGCAAGCATAAGTTGGTTTTCTAAATTTGAGACCCTGTTCTGTTCTGTAATTCAGTTCCTGTGTAGCCAAGTTTACATTCCGTGTATTACTGATATCTTATGATGTTTCTTTTTCTGTGTGACTTATTTCAGTTACAATCATCATACCTGAATCCACTCATTGTGATGCTAAGGGCCTGATGACACAGATTTCATTGCTGAGTGATATTGCTTTGTAAGTAAATACCACAACTTCTTTATCCATTTTTCACTTTCTGCGATGTTGAACTTGTACTGTAAACGAGGTTCTTGTAAACAGAGCCGTTCCAAACATTGGGGTATCTGTGTCTTTTTGATTTTAATTTCCCTAAGCTATAGGACCATAAGTGGCAGTGCCCTAGGCTCTGTTGCTTTGTTTTTTAGATGTTTCAGGAAACACCATACTCTTCTCCCGAGTGTCTGTTGGCAATTTACATCCCGCCCATCAGCATAACAAGGCTCCCAGTTCTCCATGGCCTGTCCTGCCTTTCTGGATTTTACACTTTTTTCAGATGGCCCTTTTGACCGGGGGGAAGTGAGACTTCATTGTAGTGCAGATTTCCTTTGCAAGCTTGCTTGGTTGGCCAAAAAGTGCGTATGCGATTTTTCCTGAATATATTCAGGAAAAAACGCATACGCCCTTTTTGGCCAAGGACATCATTGTGGACGTTCTGCCTCTTTTCCTATGCTTTCAGTGCAATTCCAGTCTACCTCCTGAAATCGGTTTCCTGCAATTCTGCCCCGCTTTCAAGTCCTCTTGGCAGCCTTACTTCAGTCTATTTTTGGACGATAGCTGTCATTTATAACTCTGCAGATTTGTGAATTACAGTGCCCCTGAGCTCCTTTCTTCAACTTGCTTTCTTGTGACCTGGCCGCAACACCGCAGGATGTCTTCAGGCCCTAATCTGGTTCTGGCAAGACACGCTGAGCCTTTGGTTATTTCCTCTTCCTGGTGGGAAATGAGAGTTAAATTTGCCCGTTCAGACACCTCCAGCTAGCCTCTCATTGGTTCTCGCTATTCCTGTTCATCTTCCGCAGATTGCAAACTGGGCCAAACAGGAGGTTAAAGGCGCTGACTCTCCAACTGGGGAGAGTGTTAGTAAAGCGTCTGGAATGTTGCACCCGAGTACCAGGGGAGGAAAACTGAGACATATTTGAACACGTCTCCCGTTCACATGGTTGATCATACTTGGGTTCCACATGCATGTTTTAGCTGAAGGAAGAATACCTTAAACCTGGAGAGTTGAGACCCGTGTAATGGGTACCATGCAATATGACTTCAAAGGGTCTTCATTTGCTCACCGAACCTCTCCAATCCTATCACTGCTGCGTTTATGTCCCTGTACACATGCTTGATTCTCTTGTGGAGACATAGCAATCCATAGGTTTTACGATACTTACTAGTCAGGTACATTCTTAGGCGTTTAATATGCGGTGTTGAGTCCATTTCGTTGAGCAAGGAGTAGCTCTTGTCTATTCCATATTTGACTTAAGGAACTTTATCTGTGCTCATTTCAATCTCTGGTTTTAGGCAGCACCCCAACTCACCTTTACCCTTAAGCAAGCATAAGTTGGTTTTCTAAATTTGAGACCCTGTTCTGTTCTGTAATTCAGTTCCTGTGTAGCCAAGTTTACATTCCGTGTATTACTGATATCTTATGATGTTTCTTTTTCTGTGTGACTTACTTCAGTTAGAATCATCATACCTGAATCCACTCATTGTGATGCTAAGGGCCTGATGACATAGAATTCATTGCTGAGTGATATTGCTTTGTAAGTAAATACCACAACTTCTTTATCCATTTTTCACTTTCTGCGATGTTGAACTTGTACTGTAAACAAGGTTCTTGTAAACAGAGGCGTCCCAATCTTTGGGGTGGCTGTGTCTTTTTGATTTTAATTTCCCTAAGCTATAGGACCATAAGTGGCAGTGCCCTAGGCTCTGTTGCTTTGTTTTTTAGATGTTTCAGGAAACACCATACACTTCTCCCGAGTGTCTGTTGGCAATTTACATCCCACCCATCAGCATAACAAGGCTCCCAGTTCTCCATGGCCTGTCCTGCCTTTCTGGATTTTACACTTTTTTCAGATGACCCTTTTGCCCGGGGGGAAGTGAGACTTCATTGTAGTGCAGATTTCCTTTGCAAGCTTGCTTGGTTGGCCAAAAAGGGCGTATGCGTTTTTTCCTGAATATATTCAGGAAAAAACGCATATGCCCTTTTTGGTCAAGTGCATCATTGTGGACGTTCTGCCTCTTTTCCTATGCTTTCAATGCAATTCCAGTCTACCTCCTGAAATCGGTTTCCTGCAATTCTGCCCCGCTTTCAAGTCCTCTTGGCAGCCTTACTTCAGTCTATTTTTGGACGATAGCTGTCATTTATAACTCTGCAGGTTTGTGAATTACAGTGCCCCTGAGCTCCTTTCTTCAACTCGCTTTCTTTTGAGCTGGCCGCAACACCGCAGGATGGCTTCAGGCCCTAATCTGGTTCCGGCACGGCACGCTGAGCCTTTGGTTAATTCCTCTTCCTGGTGGGAAATGAGAGTTAAATTTGCCCGTCCAGACACCTCCAGCTAGCCTCTCATTGGTTCTCGCTATTCCTGTTCATCTTCCGCAGAAATTGCAATCTTGGCCAAACAGGAGGTTAAAGGGACTGACTCTCCAAGTGGGGAGAGTGTTAGTAAAGCGTCTGGAATGTTGCACCCGAGTACCAGGGGAGGAAAACTGAGACATATTTGAACACGTCTCCCGTTCACATGGTTGATCATACTCTGGGTTCCACATGCATGTTTTAGCTGAAGGAAGAATACCTTACACCTGGAGAGTTGAGACCCGTGGAATGGGTACCATGCAATATGACTTCAAAGGGTCTTCATTTGCTCACCGAACCTCTCCAATCCTATCACTGCTGCGTTTATGCCCCTGTACACACGCTTGATTCTCTTTTGGAGACATAACAATCCATAGGTTTTAAGATACTTACTAGTCAGGTACATTCTTAGGCGTTTAATATGGGGTGTTGAGTCCATTTCGTTGAGCAAGGAGTAGCTCTTGTCTATTCCATATTTGGCTTAAGGAACTTTATCTGTGCTCATTTCAATCTCTGGTTTTATGCAGCACCCCAACTCACCTTTCCCCTTAAGCAAGCATAAGTTGGTTTTCTAAATTTGAGACCCTGTTCTGTTTTGGAATGCAGTTCCTGTGTAGCCAAGTTTACATTCCATGTATTAGTGATATCTTATGATGTTTCTTTTTCTGTGTGACTTATTTCAGTTAGAATCATCGTACCTGAATCCACTCATTATGCTGCTACGGGCCTGATGACATAGATTTCATTGCTGAGTGATACTGCATTGTACGTAAGTACCACAAGTTCTTTATCCATTTTTCACTTTCTGTGATATTGAACTTGTATGGTAAACAAGGTTCTTGTAAACGGAGGCGTCCCAAACTTTGGGGTGGCTGTGTCTTTTTGATTTTAATTTCCCTAAGCTATAGGACCATAAGTGGAAGTGCCCTAGGCTCTGTTGCTTTGTTTTTTAGATGTTTCAGGAAACACCATACACTTCTCCCGAGTGGTTGTTGGCAATTTACATCCCGCCCATCAGCATAACAAGGCTCCCAGTTCTCCATGGCCTGTCCTGCCTTTCTGGATTTTACACTTTTTTCAGATGGCCCTTTTGACCGGGGGGAAGTGAGACTTCATTGTAGTGCAGATTTCCTTTGCAAGCTTGCTTGGTTGGCCAAAAAGGGCGTATGCGTTTTTTCCTGAATATATTCAGGAAAAAACGCATACGCCCTTTTTGGCCAAGTGCATCATTGTGGACGTTCTGCCTCTTTTCCTATGCTTTCAATGCAATTCCAGTCTACCTCCTGAAATCGGTTTCCTGCAATTCTGCCCCGCTTTCAAGTCCTCTTGGCAGCCTTACTTCAGTCTATTTTTGGACGATAGCTGTCATTTATAACTCTGCAGATTTGTGAATTACAGTGCCCCTGAGCTCCTTTCTTCAACTTGCTTTCTTGGGACCTGGCCGCAACACCGCAGGATGTCTTCAGGCCCTAATCTGGTTCTGGCAAGACACGCTGAGCCTTTGGTTATTTCCTCTTCCTGGTGGGAAATGAGAGTTAAATTTGCCCGTTCAGACACCTCCAGCTAGCCTCTCATTGGTTCTCGCTATTCCTGTTCATCTTCCGCAGATTGCAAACTGGGCCAAACAGGAGGTTAAAGGCGCTGACTCTCCAACTGGGGAGAGTGTTAGTAAAGCGTCTGGAATGTTGCACCCGAGTACCAGGGGAGGAAAACTGAGACATATTTGAACACGTCTCCCGTTCACATGGTTGATCATACTTGGGTTCCACATGCATGTTTTAGCTGAAGGAAGAATACCTTAAACCTGGAGAGTTGAGACCCGTGTAATGGGTACCATGCAATATGACTTCAAAGGGTCTTCATTTGCTCACCGAACCTCTCCAATCCTATCACTGCTGCGTTTATTCCCCTGTACACACGCTTGATTCTCTTTTGGAGACATAGCAATCCATAGGTTTTACGATACTTACTAGTCAGGTACATTCTTAGGCGTTTAATATGCGGTGTTGAGTCCATTTCGTTGAGCAAGGAGTAGCTCTTGTCTATTCCATATTTGACTTAAGGAACTTTATCTGTGCTCATTTCAATCTCTGGTTTTAGGCAGCACCCCAACTCACCTTTACCCTTAAGCAAGCATAAGTTGGTTTTCTAAATTTGAGACCCTGTTCTGTTCTGTAATTCAGTTCCTGTGTAGCCAAGTTTACATTCCGTGTATTACTGATATCTTATGATGTTTCTTTTTCTGTGTGACTTATTTCAGTTAGAATCATCATACCTGAATCCACTCATTGTGATGCTAAGGGCCTGATGACATAGATTTCATTGCTGAGTGATATTGCTTTGTAAGTAAATACCACAACTTCTTTATCCATTTTTCACTTTCTGCGATGTTGAACTTGTACTGTAAACGAGGTTCTTGTAAACAGAGGCATCCCAATCTTTGGGGTGGCTGTGTCTTTTTGATTTTAATTTCCCTAAGCTATAGGACCATAAGTGGAAGTGCCCTAGGCTCTGTTGCTTTGTTTTTTAGATGTTTCAGGAAACACCATACACTTCTCCCGAGTGTCTGTTGGCAATTTACATCCCGCCCATCAGCATAACAAGGCTCCCAGTTCTCCATGGCCTGTCCTGCCTTTCTGGATTTTACACTTTTTTCAGATGGCCCTTTTGACCGGGGGGAAGTGAGACTTCATTGTAGTGCAGATTTCCTTTGCAAGCTTGCTTGGTTGGCCAAAAAGTGCGTATGCGTTTTTTCCTGAATATATTCAGGAAAAAACGCATACGCCCTTTTTGGCCAAGTGCATCATTGTGGACGTTCTGCCTCTTTTCCTATGCTTTCAATGCAATTCCAGTCTACCTCCTGAAATCGGTTTCCTGCAATTCTGCCCCGCTTTCAAGTCCTCTTGGCAGCCTTACTTCAGTATATTTTTGGACGATAGCTGTCATTTATAACTCTGCAGGTTTGTGAATTACAGTGCCCCTGAGCTCCTTTCTTCAACTCGCTTTCTTGTGAGCTGGCCGCAACACCGCAGGATGGCTTCAGGCCCTAATCTGGTTCCGGCATGGCACGCTGAGCCTTTGGTTATTTCCTCTTCCTGGTGGGAAATGAGAGTTAAATTTGCCCGTCCAGACACCTCCAGCTAGTCTCTCATTGGTTCTCGCTATTCCTGTTCATCTTCCACAGAAATTGCAAACTGGGCCAAACAGGATGTTAAAGGCGCTGACTCTCCAAGTGGGGAGAGTGTTAGTAAAGCGTCTGGAATGTTGCACCCGAGTACCAGGGGAGGAAAACTGAGACATATTTGAACACGTCTCCCGTTCACATGGTTGATCATACTTGGGTTCCACATGCATGTTTTAGCTGAAGGAAGAATACCTTAAACCTGGAGAGTTAAGACCCGTGTAATGGGTACCATGCAATATGACTTCAAAGGGTCTTCATTTGCTCACCGAACCTCTCCAATCCTATTACTGCTGCGTTTATGCCCCTGTACACATGCTTGATTCTCTTTTGGAGACATAGCAATCCATAGGTTTTCCGATACTTACTAGTCAGGTACATTCTTAGGCGTTTAATATGCGGTGTTGAGTCCATTTCGTTGAGCAAGGAGTAGCTCTTGTCTATTCCTTATTTGACTTAAGGAACTTTATCTGTGCTCCTTTCAATCTCTGGTTTTATGCAGCACCCCAACTCACCTTTACCCTTAAGCAAGCATAAGTTGGTTTTCTAAATTTGAGACCCTGTTCTGTTCTGTAATTCAGTTCCTGTGTAGCCAAGTTTACATTCCGTGTATTACTGATATCTTATGATGTTTCTTTTTCTGTGTGACTTATTTCAGTTACAATCATCATACCTGAATCCACTCATTGTGATGCTAAGGGCCTGATGACACAGATTTCATTGCTGAGTGATATTGCTTTGTAAGTAAATACCACAACTTCTTTATCCATTTTTCACTTTCTGCGATGTTGAACTTGTACTGTAAACGAGGTTCTTGTAAACAGAGCCGTTCCAAACATTGGGGTATCTGTGTCTTTTTGATTTTAATTTCCCTAAGCTATAGGACCATAAGTGGCAGTGCCCTAGGCTCTGTTGCTTTGTTTTTTAGATGTTTCAGGAAACACCATACTCTTCTCCCGAGTGTCTGTTGGCAATTTACATCCCGCCCATCAGCATAACAAGGCTCCCAGTTCTCCATGGCCTGTCCTGCCTTTCTGGATTTTACACTTTTTTCAGATGGCCCTTTTGACCGGGGGGAAGTGAGACTTCATTGTAGTGCAGATTTCCTTTGCAAGCTTGCTTGGTTGGCCAAAAAGAGCGTATGCGATTTTTCCTGAATATATTCAGGAAAAAACGCATACGCCCTTTTTGGCCAAGGACATCATTGTGGACGTTCTGCCTCTTTTCCTATGCTTTCAGTGCAATTCCAGTCTACCTCCTGAAATCGGTTTCCTGCAATTCTGCCCCGCTTTCAAGTCCTCTTGGCAGCCTTACTTCAGTCTATTTTTGGACGATAGCTGTCATTTATAACTCTGCAGATTTGTGAATTACAGTGCCCCTGAGCTCCTTTCTTCAACTTGCTTTCTTGTGACCTGGCCGCAACACCGCAGGATGTCTTCAGGCCCTAATCTGGTTCTGGCAAGACACGCTGAGCCTTTGGTTATTTCCTCTTCCTGGTGGGAAATGAGAGTTAAATTTGCCCGTTCAGACACCTCCAGCTAGCCTCTCATTGGTTCTCGCTATTCCTGTTCATCTTCCGCAGATTGCAAACTGGGCCAAACAGGAGGTTAAAGGCGCTGACTCTCCAACTGGGGAGAGTGTTAGTAAAGCGTCTGGAATGTTGCACCCGAGTACCAGGGGAGGAAAACTGAGACATATTTGAACACGTCTCCCGTTCACATGGTTGATCATACTTGGGTTCCACATGCATGTTTTAGCTGAAGGAAGAATACCTTAAACCTGGAGAGTTGAGACCCGTGTAATGGGTACCATGCAATATGACTTCAAAGGGTCTTCATTTGCTCACCGAACCTCTCCAATCCTATCACTGCTGCGTTTATGTCCCTGTACACATGCTTGATTCTCTTGTGGAGACATAGCAATCCATAGGTTTTACGATACTTACTAGTCAGGTACATTCTTAGGCGTTTAATATGCGGTGTTGAGTCCATTTCGTTGAGCAAGGAGTAGCTCTTGTCTATTCCATATTTGACTTAAGGAACTTTATCTGTGCTCATTTCAATCTCTGGTTTTAGGCAGCACCCCAACTCACCTTTACCCTTAAGCAAGCATAAGTTGGTTTTCTAAATTTGAGACCCTGTTCTGTTCTGTAATTCAGTTCCTGTGTAGCCAAGTTTACATTCCGTGTATTACTGATATCTTATGATGTTTCTTTTTCTGTGTGACTTACTTCAGTTAGAATCATCATACCTGAATCCACTCATTGTGATGCTAAGGGCCTGATGACATAGAATTCATTGCTGAGTGATATTGCTTTGTAAGTAAATACCACAACTTCTTTATCCATTTTTCACTTTCTGCGATGTTGAACTTGTACTGTAAACAAGGTTCTTGTAAACAGAGGCGTCCCAATCTTTGGGGTGGCTGTGTCTTTTTGATTTTAATTTCCCTAAGCTATAGGACCATAAGTGGCAGTGCCCTAGGCTCTGTTGCTTTGTTTTTTAGATGTTTCAGGAAACACCATACACTTCTCCCGAGTGTCTGTTGGCAATTTACATCCCACCCATCAGCATAACAAGGCTCCCAGTTCTCCATGGCCTGTCCTGCCTTTCTGGATTTTACACTTTTTTCAGATGACCCTTTTGCCCGGGGGGAAGTGAGACTTCATTGTAGTGCAGATTTCCTTTGCAAGCTTGCTTGGTTGGCCAAAAAGGGCGTATGCGTTTTTTCCTGAATATATTCAGGAAAAAACGCATATGCCCTTTTTGGTCAAGTGCATCATTGTGGACGTTCTGCCTCTTTTCCTATGCTTTCAATGCAATTCCAGTCTACCTCCTGAAATCGGTTTCCTGCAATTCTGCCCCGCTTTCAAGTCCTCTTGGCAGCCTTACTTCAGTCTATTTTTGGACGATAGCTGTCATTTATAACTCTGCAGGTTTGTGAATTACAGTGCCCCTGAGCTCCTTTCTTCAACTCGCTTTCTTTTGAGCTGGCCGCAACACCGCAGGATGGCTTCAGGCCCTAATCTGGTTCCGGCACGGCACGCTGAGCCTTTGGTTAATTCCTCTTCCTGGTGGGAAATGAGAGTTAAATTTGCCCGTCCAGACACCTCCAGCTAGCCTCTCATTGGTTCTCGCTATTCCTGTTCATCTTCCGCAGAAATTGCAATCTGGGCCAAACAGGAGGTTAAAGGGACTGACTCTCCAAGTGGGGAGAGTGTTAGTAAAGCGTCTGGAATGTTGCACCCGAGTACCAGGGGAGGAAAACTGAGACATATTTGAACACGTCTCCCGTTCACATGGTTGATCATACTCTGGGTTCCACATGCATGTTTTAGCTGAAGGAAGAATACCTTACACCTGGAGAGTTGAGACCCGTGGAATGGGTACCATGCAATATGACTTCAAAGGGTCTTCATTTGCTCACCGAACCTCTCCAATCCTATCACTGCTGCGTTTATGCCCCTGTACACACGCTTGATTCTCTTTTGGAGACATAACAATCCATAGGTTTTAAGATACTTACTAGTCAGGTACATTCTTAGGCGTTTAATATGGGGTGTTGAGTCCATTTCGTTGAGCAAGGAGTAGCTCTTGTCTATTCCATATTTGGCTTAAGGAACTTTATCTGTGCTCATTTCAATCTCTGGTTTTATGCAGCACCCCAACTCACCTTTCCCCTTAAGCAAGCATAAGTTGGTTTTCTAAATTTGAGACCCTGTTCTGTTTTGGAATGCAGTTCCTGTGTAGCCAAGTTTACATTCCATGTATTAGTGATATCTTATGATGTTTCTTTTTCTGTGTGACTTATTTCAGTTAGAATCATCGTACCTGAATCCACTCATTATGCTGCTACGGGCCTGATGACATAGATTTCATTGCTGAGTGATACTGCATTGTACGTAAGTACCACAAGTTCTTTATCCATTTTTCACTTTCTGTGATATTGAACTTGTATGGTAAACAAGGTTCTTGTAAACGGAGGCGTACCAAACTTTGGGGTGGCTGTGTCTTTTTGATTTTAATTTCCCTAAGCTATAGGACCATAAGTGGAAGTGCCCTAGGCTCTGTTGCTTTGTTTTTTAGATGTTTCAGGAAACACCATACACTTCTCCCGAGTGGTTGTTGGCAATTTACATCCCGCCCATCAGCATAACAAGGCTCCCAGTTCTCCATGGCCTGTCCTGCCTTTCTGGATTTTACACTTTTTTCAGATGGCCCTTTTGACCGGGGGGAAGTGAGACTTCATTGTAGTGCAGATTTCCTTTGCAAGCTTGCTTGGTTGGCCAAAAAGGGCGTATGCGTTTTTTCCTGAATATATTCAGGAAAAAACGCATACGCCCTTTTTGGCCAAGTGCATCATTGTGGACGTTCTGCCTCTTTTCCTATGCTTTCAATGCAATTCCAGTCTACCTCCTGAAATCGGTTTCCTGCAATTCTGCCCCGCTTTCAAGTCCTCTTGGCAGCCTTACTTCAGTCTATTTTTGGACGATAGCTGTCATTTATAACTCTGCAGATTTGTGAATTACAGTGCCCCTGAGCTCCTTTCTTCAACTTGCTTTCTTGGGACCTGGCCGCAACACCGCAGGATGTCTTCAGGCCCTAATCTGGTTCTGGCAAGACACGCTGAGCCTTTGGTTATTTCCTCTTCCTGGTGGGAAATGAGAGTTAAATTTGCCCGTTCAGACACCTCCAGCTAGCCTCTCATTGGTTCTCGCTATTCCTGTTCATCTTCCGCAGATTGCAAACTGGGCCAAACAGGAGGTTAAAGGCGCTGACTCTCCAACTGGGGAGAGTGTTAGTAAAGCGTCTGGAATGTTGCACCCGAGTACCAGGGGAGGAAAACTGAGACATATTTGAACACGTCTCCCGTTCACATGGTTGATCATACTTGGGTTCCACATGCATGTTTTAGCTGAAGGAAGAATACCTTAAACCTGGAGAGTTGAGACCCGTGTAATGGGTACCATGCAATATGACTTCAAAGGGTCTTCATTTGCTCACCGAACCTCTCCAATCCTATCACTGCTGCGTTTATGTCCCTGTACACATGCTTGATTCTCTTTTGGAGACATAGCAATCCATAGGTTTTACGATACTTACTAGTCAGGTACATTCTTAGGCGTTTAATATGCGGTGTTGAGTCCATTTCGTTGAGCAAGGAGTAGCTCTTGTCTATTCCATATTTTACTTAAGGAACTTTATCTGTGCTCATTTCAATCTCTGGTTTTAGGCAGCACCCCAACTCACCTTTACCCTTAAGCAAGCATAAGTTGGTTTTCTAAATTTGAGACCCTGTTCTGTTCTGTAATTCAGTTCCTGTGTAGCCAAGTTTACATTCCGTGTATTACTGATATCTTATGATGTTTCTTTTTCTGTGTGACTTATTTCAGTTAGAATCATCATACCTGAATCCACTCATTGTGATGCTAAGGGCCTGATGACATAGATTTCATTGCTGAGTGATATTGCTTTGTAAGTAAATACCACAACTTCTTTATCCATTTTTCACTTTCTGCGATGTTGAACTTGTACTGTAAACGAGGTTCTTGTAAACAGAGGCATCCCAATCTTTGGGGTGGCTGTGTCTTTTTGATTTTAATTTCCCTAAGCTATAGGACCATAAGTGGAAGTGCCCTAGGCTCTGTTGCTTTGTTTTTTAGATGTTTCAGGAAACACCATACACTTCTCCCGAGTGTCTGTTGGCAATTTACATCCCGCCCATCAGCATAACAAGGCTCCCAGTTCTCCATGGCCTGTCCTGCCTTTCTGGATTTTACACTTTTTTCAGATGGCCCTTTTGACCGGGGGGAAGTGAGACTTCATTGTAGTGCAGATTTCCTTTGCAAGCTTGCTTGGTTGGCCAAAAAGGGCGTATGCGTTTTTTCCTGAATATATTCAGGAAAAAACGCATACGCCCTTTTTGGCCAAGTGCATCATTGTGGACGTTCTGCCTCTTTTCCTATGCTTTCAATGCAATTCCAGTCTACCTCCTGAAATCGGTTTCCTGCAATTCTGCCCCGCTTTCAAGTCCTCTTGGCAGCCTTACTTCAGTCTATTTTTGGACGATAGCTGTCATTTATAACTCTGCAGGTTTGTGAATTACAGTGCCCCTGAGCTCCTTTCTTCAACTCGCTTTCTTGTGAGCTGGCCGCAACACCGCAGGATGGCTTCAGGCCCTAATCTGGTTCCGGCATGGCACGCTGAGCCTTTGGTTATTTCCTCTTCCTGGTGGGAAATGAGAGTTAAATTTGCCCGTCCAGACACCTCCAGCTAGTCTCTCATTGGTTCTCGCTATTCCTGTTCATCTTCCGCAGAAATTGCAAACTGGGCCAAACAGGAGGTTAAAGGCGCTGACTCTCCAAGTGGGGAGAGTGTTAGTAAAGCGTCTGGAATGTTGCACCCGAGTACCAGGGGAGGAAAACTGAGACATATTTGAACACGTCTCCCGTTCACATGGTTGATCATACTTGGGTTCCACATGCATGTTTTAGCTGAAGGAAGAATACCTTAAACCTGGAGAGTTAAGACCCGTGTAATGGGTACCATGCAATATGACTTCAAAGGGTCTTCATTTGCTCACCGAACCTCTCCAATCCTATTACTGCTGCGTTTATGCCCCTGTGCACATGCTTGATTCTCTTTTGGAGACATAGCAATCCATAGGTTTTCCGATACTTACTAGTCGGTTACATTCTTAGGCGTTTAATATGCGGTGTTGAGTCCATTTCGTTGAGCAAGGAGTAGCTCTTGTCTATTCCTTATTTGACTTAAGGAACTTTATCTGTGCTCCTTTCAATCTCTGGTTTTATGCAGCACCCCAACTCACCTTTACCCTTAAGCAAGCATAAGTTGGTTTTCTAAATTTGAGACCCTGTTCTGTTCTGTAATTCAGTTCCTGTGTAGCCAAGTTTACATTCCGTGTATTACTGATATCTTATGATGTTTCTTTTTCTGTGTGACTTATTTCAGTTACAATCATCATACCTGAATCCACTCATTGTGATGCTAAGGGCCTGATGACACAGATTTCATTGCTGAGTGATATTGCTTTGTAAGTAAATACCACAACTTCTTTATCCATTTTTCACTTTCTGCGATGTTGAACTTGTACTGTAAACGAGGTTCTTGTAAACAGAGCCGTTCCAAACATTGAGGTATCTGTGTCTTTTTGATTTTAATTTCCCTAAGCTATAGGACCATAAGTGGCAGTGCCCTAGGCTCTGTTGCTTTGTTTTTTAGATGTTTCAGGAAACACCATACTCTTCTCCCGAGTGTCTGTTGGCAATTTACATCCCGCCCATCAGCATAACAAGGCTCCCAGTTCTCCATGGCCTGTCCTGCCTTTCTGGATTTTACACTTTTTTCAGATGGCCCTTTTGACCGGGGGGAAGTGAGACTTCATTGTAGTGCAGATTTCCTTTGCAAGCTTGCTTGGTTGGCCAAAAAGTGCGTATGCGATTTTTCCTGAATATATTCAGGAAAAAACGCATACGCCCTTTTTGGCCAAGGACATCATTGTGGACGTTCTGCCTCTTTTCCTATGCTTTCAGTGCAATTCCAGTCTACCTCCTGAAATCGGTTTCCTGCAATTCTGCCCCGCTTTCAAGTCCTCTTGGCAGCCTTACTTCAGTCTATTTTTGGACGATAGCTGTCATTTATAACTCTGCAGATTTGTGAATTACAGTGCCCCTGAGCTCCTTTCTTCAACTTGCTTTCTTGTGACCTGGCCGCAACACCGCAGGATGTCTTCAGGCCCTAATCTGGTTCTGGCAAGACACGCTGAGCCTTTGGTTATTTCCTCTTCCTGGTGGGAAATGAGAGTTAAATTTGCCCGTTCAGACACCTCCAGCTAGCCTCTCATTGGTTCTCGCTATTCCTGTTCATCTTCCGCAGATTGCAAACTGGGCCAAACAGGAGGTTAAAGGCGCTGACTCTCCAACTGGGGAGAGTGTTAGTAAAGCGTCTGGAATGTTGCACCCGAGTACCAGGGGAGGAAAACTGAGACATATTTGAACACGTCTCCCGTTCACATGGTTGATCATACTTGGGTTCCACATGCATGTTTTAGCTGAAGGAAGAATACCTTAAACCTGGAGAGTTGAGACCCGTGTAATGGGTACCATGCAATATGACTTCAAAGGGTCTTCATTTGCTCACCGAACCTCTCCAATCCTATCACTGCTGCGTTTATGTCCCTGTACACATGCTTGATTCTCTTGTGGAGACATAGCAATCCATAGGTTTTACGATACTTACTAGTCAGGTACATTCTTAGGCGTTTAATATGCGGTGTTGAGTCCATTTCGTTGAGCAAGGAGTAGCTCTTGTCTATTCCATATTTGACTTAAGGAACTTTATCTGTGCTCATTTCAATCTCTGGTTTTAGGCAGCACCCCAACTCACCTTTACCCTTAAGCAAGCATAAGTTGGTTTTCTAAATTTGAGACCCTGTTCTGTTCTGTAATTCAGTTCCTGTGTAGCCAAGTTTACATTCCGTGTATTACTGATATCTTATGATGTTTCTTTTTCTGTGTGACTTATTTCAGTTAGAATCATCATACCTGAATCCACTCATTGTGATGCTAAGGGCCTGATGACATAGATTTCATTGCTGAGTGATATTGCTTTGTAAGTAAATACCACAACTTCTTTATCCATTTTTCACTTTCTGCGATGTTGAACTTGTACTGTAAACGAGGTTCTTGTAAACAGAGGCATCCCAATCTTTGGGGTGGCTGTGTCTTTTTGATTTTAATTTCCCTAAGCTATAGGACCATAAGTGGAAGTGCCCTAGGCTCTGTTGCTTTGTTTTTTAGATGTTTCAGGAAACACCATACACTTCTCCCGAGTGTCTGTTGGCAATTTACATCCCGCCCATCAGCATAACAAGGCTCCCAGTTCTCCATGGCCTGTCCTGCCTTTCTGGATTTTACACTTTTTTCAGATGGCCCTTTTGACCGGGGGGAAGTGAGACTTCATTGTAGTGCAGATTTCCTTTGCAAGCTTGCTTGGTTGGCCAAAAAGGGCGTATGCGTTTTTTCCTGAATATATTCAGGAAAAAACGCATACGCCCTTTTTGGCCAAGTGCATCATTGTGGACGTTCTGCCTCTTTTCCTATGCTTTCAATGCAATTCCAGTCTACCTCCTGAAATCGGTTTCCTGCAATTCTGCCCCGCTTTCAAGTCCTCTTGGCAGCCTTACTTCAGTCTATTTTTGGACGATAGCTGTCATTTATAACTCTGCAGGTTTGTGAATTACAGTGCCCCTGAGCTCCTTTCTTCAACTCGCTTTCTTGTGAGCTGGCCGCAACACCGCAGGATGGCTTCAGGCCCTAATCTGGTTCCGGCACGGCACGCTGAGCCTTTGGTTATTTCCTCTTCCTGGTGGGAAATGAGAGTTAAATTTGCCCGTCCAGACACCTCCAGCTAGTCTCTCATTGGTTCTCGCTATTCCTGTTCATCTTCCGCAGAAATTGCAAACTGGGCCAAACAGGAGGTTAAAGGCGCTGACTCTCCAAGTGGGGAGAGTGTTAGTAAAGCGTCTGGAATGTTGCACCCGAGTACCAGGGGAGGAAAACTGAGACATATTTGAACACGTCTCCCGTTCACATGGTTGATCATACTTGGGTTCCACATGCATGTTTTAGCTGAAGGAAGAATACCTTAAACCTGGAGAGTTGAGACCCTTGTAATGGGTACCATGCAATATGACTTCAAAGGGTCTTCATATGCTCACCGAACCTCTCCAATCCTATCACTGCTGCGTTTATGCCCCTGTACACATGCTTGATTCTCTTTCGGAGACATAGCAATCCATAGGTTTTAAGATACTTACTAGTCAGGTACATTCTTACGCGTTTAATATGGGGTGTTGAGTCCATTTCGTTGAGCAAGGAGTAGCTCTTGTCTATTCCATATTTGGCTTAAGGAACTTTATCTGTGCTCATTTCAATCTCTGGTTTTATGCAGCACCCCAACTCACCTTTCCCCTTAAGCAAGCATAAGTTGGTTTTCTAAATTTGAGACCCTGTTCTGTTCTGTAATTCAGTTCCTGTGTAGCCAAGTTTACATTCCGTGTATTACTGATATCTTATGATGTTTCTTTTTCTGTGTGACTTATTTCAGTTAGAATCATCATACCTGAATCCACTCATTGTGATGCTAAGGGCCTGATGACATAGATTTCATTGCTGAGTGATATTGCTTTGTAAGTAAATACCACAATTTCTTTATCCATTTTTCACTTTCTGCGATGTTGAACTTGTACTGTAAACAAGGTTCTTGTAAACAGAGGCGTCCCAATCTTTGGGGTGGCTGTGTCTTTTTGATTTTAATTTCCCTAAGCTATAGGACCATAAGTGGCAGTGCCCTAGGCTCTGTTGCTTTGTTTTTTAGATGTTTCAGGAAACACCATACACTTCTCCCGAGTGTCTGTTGGCAATTTACATCCCGCCCATCAGCATAACAAGGCTCCCAGTTCTCCATGGCCTGTCCTGCCTTTCTGGATTTTACACTTTTTTCAGATGGCCCTTTTGACCGGGGGGAAGTGAGACTTCATTGTAGTGCAGATTTCCTTTGCAAGCTTGCTTGGTTGGCCAAAAAGTGCGTATGCGATTTTTCCTGAATATATTCAGGAAAAAACGCATACGCCCTTTTTGGCCAAGGACATCATTGTGGACGTTCTGCCTCTTTTCCTATGCTTTCAATGCAATTCCAGTCTACCTCCTGAAATCGGTTTCCTGCAATTCTGCCCCGCTTTCAAGTCCTCTTGGCAGCCTTACTTCAGTCTATTTTTGGACGATAGCTGTCATTTATAACTCTGCAGGTTTGTGAATTACAGTGCCCCTGAGCTCCTTTCTTCAACTCGCTTTCTTTTGAGCTGGCCGCAACACCGCCGGATGGCTTCAGGCCCTAATCTGGTTCCGGTACGACACGCTGAGCCTTTGGTTATTTCCTCTTCCTGGTGGGAAATGAGAGTTAAATTTGCCCGTCCAGACACCTCCAGCTAGCCTCTCATTGGTTCTCGCTATTCCTGTTCATCTTCCGCAGAAATTGCAAACTGGGCCAAACAGGAGGTTAAAGGCGCTGACTCTCCAAGTGGGGAGAGTGTTAGTAAAGCGTCTGGAATGTTGCACCCGAGTACCAGGGTATGAAAACTGGGACATATTTGAACACGTCTCCCGATCACATGGTTGATCATACTCTGGGTTCCACATGCATGTTTTAGCTGAAGGAAGAATACCTAAAACCTGGGTAGTTGAAACCCGTGGAATGGGTACCATGCAATATGACTTCAAAGGGTCTTCATTTGCTCACCGAACATCTCCAATCCTATCACTGCTGCGTTTATGCCCCTGTACACATGCTTGATTCTCTTTTGGAGACATAGCAATCCATAGGTTTTAAGATACTTATTAGTCAGGTACATTCTTAGGCGTTTAATATGCGGTGTTGAGTCCATTTCATTGAGCAAGGAGTAGCTCTTGTCTATTCCATATTTGGCTTAAGGAACTTTATCTGTGCTCATTTCAATCTCTGGTTTTATGCAGCACCCCAACTCACCTTTACCCTTAAGCAAGCATAAGTTGGTTTTCTAAATTTGAGAACCTGTTCTGTTCTGTCATTCAGTTCCTGTGTAGCCAAGTTTACAATCCGTGTATTAGTGATATCTTATGATGTTTCTTTTTCTGTGTGACTTATTTCAGTTAGAATCATCATACCTGAATCCACTCATTGTGATGCTAAGGGCCTGATGACACAGATTTCATTGCTGAGTGATATTGCTTTGTAAGTAAATACCACAACTTCTTTATCCATTTTTCACTTTCTGCGATGTTGAACTTGTACTGTAAACGAAGTTCTTGTAAACAGAGCCGTTCCAAACTTTGGGGTGGCTGTGTCTTTTTGATTTTAATTTCCCTTAGCTATAGGACCATAAGTGGCAGTGCCCTAGGCTCTGTTGCTTTGTTTTTTAGATGTTTAAGGAAACACCATACACTTCTCCCAAGTGGCTGTTGGCAATTTACATCCCGCCCATCAGCATAACAAGGCTCCCAGTTGTCCATGGCCTGTCCTGCCTTTCTGGATTTTACACTTTTTTCAGATGGCCCTTTTGACCGGGGGGAAGTGAGACTTCATTGTAGTGCAGATTTCCTTTGCAAGCTTGCTTGGTTGGCCAAAAAGGGCGTATGTGTTTTTTCCTGAATATATTGAGGAAAAAACGCATACGCACTTTTTGGCCAAGTGCATCATTGTGGACGTTCTGCCTCTTTTCCTATGCTTTCAATGCAATTCCAGTCTACCTTCTGAAATCGGTTTCCTGCAATTCTGCCCCGCTTTCAATTCCTCTTGGCAGCCTTACTTCAGTCTATTTTTGGACGATAGCTGTCATTTATAACTCTGCAGGTTTGTGAATTACAGTGCCCCTGAGCTCCTTTCTTCAACTCGCTTTCTTTTGAGCTGGCCGCAACACTGCAGGATGGCTTCAGGCCCTAATCTGGTTCCGGCACGGCACGCTGAGCCTTTGGTTAATTCCTCTTCCTGGTGGGAAATGAGAGTTAAATTTGCCCGTCCAGACACCTCCAGCTAGCCTCTCATTGGTTCTCGCTATTCCTGTTCATCTTCCGTAGAAATTGCAAACTGGGCCAAACAGGAGGTTAAAGGGACTGACTCTCCAAGTCGGGAGAGTGTTAGTAAAGCGTCTGGAATGTTGCACCCGAGTACCAGGGTACGAAAACTGGGACATATTTGAACACGTCTCCCGTTCACATGGTTGATCATACTTGGGATCCACATGTATGTTTTAGCTGAAGGAAGAATACCTTAAACCTGGAGAGTTAAGACCCGTGGAATGGGTACCATGCAATATGACTTCAAAGGGTCTTCATTTGCTCACCGAACCTCTCCAATCCTATCACTGCTGCGTTTATGCCCCTGTACACATGCTTGATTCTCTTTCGGAGACATAGCAATCTATAGGTTTTAAGATACTTACTAGTCAGGTACATATTTAGGCGTTTAATATGCGGTGTTGAGTCCATTTCGTTGAGCAAGGAGTAGCTCTTGTCTATTCCATATTTGGCTTAAGGAACTTTACCTGTGCTCATTTCAATCTCTCGTTTTATGCAGCACCCCAACTCACCTTTCCCCTTAAGCAAGCATAAGTTGGTTTTCTAAATTTGAGACCCTGTTCTGTTCTGTAATTCAGTTCCTGTGTAGCCAAGTTTACATTCCGTGTATTAGTGATATCTTATGTTGTTTCTTTTTCTGTGTGACTTATTTCAGTTAGAATCATCGTACCTGAATCCACTCATTATGCTGCTACGGGCCTGATGACATAGATTTCATTGCTGAGTGATACTGCATTGTACATAAGTACCACAAGTTCTTTATCCATTTTTCACTTTCTGTGATATTGAACTTGTACGGTAAACGAGGTTCTTGTAAACAGAGGTGTCCCAAACTTTGGGGTGGCTGTGTCTTTTTGATTTTAATTTCCCTAAGCTATAGGACCATAAGTGGAAGTGCCCTAGGCTCTGTTGCTTTGTTTTTTAGATGTTTCAGGAAACACCATACACTTCTCCTGAGTGTCTGTTGGTAATTTACATCCCGCCCATCAGCATAACAAGGCTCCCAGTTCTCCATGGCCTGTCCTGCCTTTCTGGATTTTACACTTTTTTCAGATGGCCCTTTTGACCGGGAGGAAGTGAGACTTCATTGTAGTGCAGATTTCCTTTGCAAGCTTGCTTGGTTGGCCAAAAAGGGCGTATGCGTTTTTTCCTGAATATATTCAGGAAAAAACGCATACGGCCTTTTTGGCCAAGTGCATCATTGTGGACGTTCTGCCTCTTTTCCTATGCTTTCAATGCAATTCCAGTCTACCTCCTGAAATCGGTTTCCTGCAATTCTGCCCCGCTTTCAAGTCCTCTTGGCAGCCTTACTTCAGTCTATTTTTGGACGATAGCTGTCATTTATAACTCTGCAGGTTTGTGAATTACAGTGCCCCTGAGCTCCTTTCTTCAACTCGCTTTCTTGTGAGCTGGCCGCAACACCGCAGGATGGCTTCAGGCCCTAATCTGGTTCCGGCCCGGCATGCTGAGCCTTTGGTTAATTCCTCTTCCTGGTGGGAAATGAGAGTTAAATTTGCCCGTCCAGACACCTCCAGCTAGCCTCTCATTGGTTCTCGCTATTCCTGTTCATCTTCCGCAGAAATTGCAAACTGGGCCAAACAGGAGGTTAAAGGGACTGACTCTCCAAGTCGGGAGAGTGTTAGTAAAGCGTCTGGAGTGTTGCACCCGAGTACCAGGGTAGGAAAACTGAGACATATTTGAACACGTCTCCCGTTCACATGGTTGATCATACTCGGGGTTCCACATGCATGTTTTAGCTGAAGGAAGAATACCTTAAACCTGGAGAGTTGAGACCCGTGGAATGGGTACCGTGCAATATGACTTCAAAGGGTCTTCATTTGCTCACCGAACCTCTCCAATCCTATCACTGCTGCACTTATGCCCCTGTACACACGTTTGATTCTCTTTTGGAGACATAGCAATCCATAGGTTTTAAGATACTTACTAGTCAGGTACATTCTTAGGCGTTTAATATGGGGTTTTGAGTCCATTTCGTTGAGCAAGGAGTAGCTCTTGTCTATTCCATATTTGGCTTAAGGAACTTTATCTGTGCTCATTTCAATCTCTCGTTTTATGCAGCACCCCAACTCACCTTTCCCCTTAAGCAAGCATAAGTTGGTTTTCTAAATTTGAGACCCTGTTCTGTTTTGGAATGCAGTTCCTGTGTAGCCAAGTTTACATTCCGTGTATTAGTGATATCTTATGATGTTTCTTTTTCTGTGTGACTTATTTCAGTTAGAATCATCGTACCTGAATCCACTCATTATGCTGCTACGGGCCTGATGACATAGATTTCATTGCTGAGTGATACTGCATTGTACGTAAGTACCACAAGTTCTTTATCCATTTTTCACTTTCTGTGATATTGAACTTGTACGGTAAACGAGGTTCTTGTAAACAGAGGCGTCCCAAACTTTGGGGTGGCTGTGTCTTTTTGATTTTAATTTCCCTAAGCTATAGGACCATAAGTGGAAGTGCCCTAGGCTCTGTTGCTTTGTTTTTTAGATGTTTCAGGAAACACCATACACTTCTCCTGAGTGTCTGTTGGCAATTTACATCCCGCCCATCAGCATAACAAGGCTCCCAGTTCTCCATGGCCTGTCCTGCCTTTCTGGATTTTACACTTTTTTCAGATGGCCCTTTTGACCGGCGGGAAGTGAGACTTCATTGTAGTGCAGATTTCCTTTGCAAGTTTGCTTGGTTGGCCAAAAAGGGCGTATGCGTTTTTTCCTGAATATATTCAGGAAGAAACGCATACGCCCTTTTTGGCCAAGTGCATCATTGTGGACGTTCTGCCTCTTTTCCTATGCTTTCAATGCACTTCCAGTCTACCTCCTGAAATCGGTTTCCTGCAATTCTGCCCCGCTTTCAAGTCCTCTTGGCAGCCTTACTTCAGTCTATTTTTGGACGATAGCTGTCATTTATAACTCTGCAGGTTTGTGAATTACAGTGCCCCTGAGCTCCTTTCTTCAACTTGCTTTCTTGTGACCTGGCCGCAACACCGCAGGATGGCTTCAGGCCCTAATCTGGTTCCGGCACGGCACGCTGAGCCTCTGGTTATTTCCTCTTCCTGGTGGGAAATGAGAGTTAAATTTGCCCGTCCAGACACCTCCAGCTAGTCTCTCATTGGTTCTCGCTATTCCTGTTCATCTTCCGCAGAAATTGCAAACTGGGCCAAACAGGAGGTTAAAGGCGCTGACTCTCCAAGTGGGGAGAGTTTTAGTAAAGCGTCTGGAATGTTGCACCCGAGTACCAGGGTACGAAAACTGAGACATATTTGAACACGTCTCCCGTTCACATGGTTGATCATACATGGGTTCCACATGCATGTTTTAGCTGAAGGAAGAATACATTAAACCTGGGTAGTTGAAACCCGTGGAATGGGTACCATGCAATATGACTTCAAAGGGTCTTCATTTGCTCACTGAACCTCTCCAATCCTATCACTGCTGCGTTTATGCCCCTGTACACATGCTTGATTCTCTTTCGGAGACATAGCAATCCCTAGATTTTAAGATACTTACTAGTCAGGTACATTCTTAGGCGTTTAATATGCGGTGTTGAGTCCATTTCTTTGAGCAAGGAGTAGCTCTTATCTATTCCATATTTGGCTTAAGGAACTTTATCTGTGCTCATTTCAATCTCTGGTTTTATGCAGCACCCCAACTCACCTTTACCCTTAAGCAAGCATAGGTTGGTTTTCTAAATTTGAGACCCTGTTCTGTTCTGTAATTCAGTTCCTGTGTAGCCAAGTTTACATTCCGTGTATTACTGATATCTTATGATGTTTCTTTTTCTGTGTGACTTATTTCAGTTAGAATCATCATACCTGAATCCACTCATTGTGCTACTAAGGGCCTGATGACACAGATTTCATTGCTGAGTGATATTGCTTTGTAAGTAAATACCAAAACTTTTTTATCCATTTTTCACTTTCTGCGATGTTGAACTTGTACTGTAAACGAGGTTCTTGTAAACAGAGCCGTTCCAAACTTTGGGGTGGCTGTGTCTTTTTGATTTTAAATTCCCTAAGCTATAGGACCATAAGTGGAAGTGCCCTAGGCTCTGTTGCTTTGTTTTTTAGATGTTTCAGGAAACACCATACACTTCTCCCGAGTGGTTGTTGGCAATTTACATCCCGCCCTTCAGCATAACAAGGCTCCCAGTTCTCCATGGCCTGTCCTGCCTTTCTGGATTTTACACTTTTTTCAGATGGCCCTTTTGACCGGGGGGAAGTGAGACTTCATTGTAGTGCAGATTTCCTTTGCAAGCTTGCTTGGTTGGCCAAAAAGGGCGTATGCGTTTTTTCCTGAATATATTCAGGAAAAAACGCATACGCCCTTTTTGGCCAAGTGCATCATTGTGGACGTTCTGCCTCTTTTCCTATGCTTTCAATGCAATTCCAGTCTACCTCCTGAAATCGGTTTCCTGCAATTCTGCCCCGCTTTCAAGTCCTCTTGGCAGCCTTACTTCAGTCTATTTTTGGACGATAGCTGTCATTTATAACTCTGCAGGTTTGTGAATTACAGTGCCCCTGAGCTCCTTTCTTCAATTCGCTTTCTTTTGAGCTGGCCGCAACACCGCAGGATGGCTTCAGGCCCTAATCTGGTTCCGGCACGGCACGCTGAGCCTTTGGTTATTTCCTCTTCCTGGTGGGAAATGAGAGTTAAATTTGCCCGTCCAGACACCTCCAGCTAGCCTCTCATTGGTTCTCGCTATTCCTGTTCATCTTCCGCAGAAATTGCAAACTGGGCCAAACAGGAGGTTAAAGGCGCTGACTCTCCAAGTGGGGAGAGTGTTAGTAAAGCATCTGGAATGTTGCACCCGAGTACCAGGGGAGGAAAACTGAGACATATTTGAACACGTCTCTCGTTCACATGGTTGATCATACTTGGGTTCCACATGCATGTTTTAGCTGAAGGAAGAATACCTTAAACCTGGAGAGTTGAGACCCGTGTAATGGGTACCATGCAATATGACTTCAAAGGGTCTTCATTTGCTCACCGAACCTCTCCAATCCTATCACTGCTGCATTTATGCCCCTGTACACACGCTTGATTCTCTTTTGGAGACATAGCAATCCATAGGTTTTAAGATACTTAATAGTCAGGTACATTCTTAGGCGTTTAATATGCGGTGTTGAGTCCATTTCGTTGAGCAAGGAGTAGCTCTTGTCTATTCCATATTTGGCTTAAGGAACTTTATCTGTGCTCATTTCAATCTCTGGTTTTATGCAGCACCCCAACTCACCTTTCCCCTTAAGCAAGCATAAGTTGGTTTTCTAAATTTGAGACCCTGTTCTGTTCTGTAATTCAGTTCCTGTGTAGCCAAGTTTACATTCCGTGTATTACTGATATCTTATGATGTTTCTTTTTCTGTGTGACTTATTTCAGTTAGAATCATCATACCTGAATCCACTCATTGTGATGCTAAGGGCCTGATGACATAGATTTCATTGCTGAGTGATATTGCTTTGTAAGTAAATACCACAACTTCTTTATCCATTTTTCACTTTCTGCGATGTTGAACTTGTACTGTAAACGAGGTTCTTGTAAACAGAGGCGTCCCAAACTTTGGGGTGGCTGTGTCTTTTTGATTTTAATTTCCCTAAGCTATAGGACCATAAGTGGCAGTGCCCTAGGCTCTGTTGCTTTGTTTTTTAGATGTTTCAGGAAACACCATACACTTTTCCCGAGTGGCTGTTGGCAATTTACATCCCGCCCATCAGCATAACAAGGCTCCCAGTTCTCCATGGCCTGTCCTGCCTTTCTGGATTTTACACTTTTTTCAGATGGCCCTTTTGACCGGGGGGAAGTGAGACTTCATTGTAGTGCAGATTTCCTTTGCAAGCTTGCTTGGTTGGCCAAAAAGGGCGTATGCGTTTTTTCCTGAATATATTCAGGAAAAAACGCATACGCCCTTTTTGGCCAAGTGCATCATTGTGGACGTTCTGCCTCTTTTCCTATGCTTTCAATGCAATTCCAGTCTACCTCCTGAAATCGGTTTCCTGCAATTCTGCCCCGCTTTCAAGTCCTCTTGGCAGCCTTACTTCAGTATATTTTTGTACGATAGCTGTCATTTATAACTCTGCAGGTTTGTGAATTACAGTGCCCCTGAGCTCCTTTCTTCAACTCGCTTTCTTGTGACCTGGCCGCAACACCACAGGATGGCTTCAGGCCCTAATCTTGTTCTGGCACGGCACGCTGAGACTTTGGTTAATTCCTCTTCCTGGTGGGAAATGAGAGTTAAATTTGCCCATCCAGACACCCCCAGCTAGTCTCTCATTGGTTCTCGCTATTCCTGGTCATCTTCCACAGAAATTGCAAACTGGGCCAAACAGGAGGTTAAAGGGACTGACTCTCCAAGTCGGGAGAGTGTTAGTAAAGCATCTGGAATGTTGCACCCGAGTACCAGGGGAGGAAAACTGAGACATATTTGAACACGTCTCCCGATCACATGGTTGATCATACTCTGGGTTCCACATGCATGTTTTACCTGAAGGAAGAATACCTTAAACCTGGAGAGTTGAGACCCGTGGAATGGGTACCGTGCAATATGACTTCAAAGGGTCTTCATTTGCTCACCGAACCTCTCCAATCCTATCACTGCTGCATTTATGCCCCTGTACACACGCTTGATTCTCTTTTGGAGACATAGCAATCCATAGGTTTTAAGATACTTACTAGTCAGGTACATTCTTAGGCGTTTAATATGGGGTTTTGAGTCCATTTCGTTGAGCAAGGTGTAGCTCTTGTCTATTCCATATTTGGCTTAAGGAACTTTATCTGTGCTCATTTCAATCTCTGGTTTTATGCAGCACCCCAACTCACCTTTACCCTTAAGCAAGCATAAGTTGGTTTTCTAAATTTGAGACCCTGTTCTGTTTTGGAATGCAGTTCCTGTGTAGCCAAGTTTACATTCCATGTATTAGTGATATCTTATGATGTTTCTTTTTCTGTGTGACTTATTTCAGTTAGAATCATCGTACCTGAATCCACTCATTATGCTGCTACGGGCCTGATGACATAGATTTCATTGCTGAGTGATACTGCATTGTACGTAAGTACCACAAGTTCTTTATCCATTTTTCACTTTCTGTGATATTGAACTTGTACGGTAAACGAGGTTCTTGTAAACGGAGGCGTCCCGAACTTTGGGGTGGCTGTGTCTTTTTGATTTTAATTTCCCTAAGTTATAGGACCATAAGTGGAAGTGCCCTAGGCTCTGTTGCTTTGTTTTTTAGATGTTTCAGGAAACACCATACACTTCTCCTGAGTGTCTGTTGGCAATTTACATCCCGCCCATCAGCATAACAAGTCTCCCAGTTCTCCATGGCCTGTCCTGCCTTTCTGGATTTTACACTTTTTTCAGATGGCCCTTTTGACCGGGGGGAAGTGAGACTTCATTGTAGTGCAGATTTCCTTTGCAAGTTTGCTTGGTTGGCCAAAAAGGGCGTATGCGTTTTTTCCTGAATATATTCAGGAAAAAACGCATACGCCCTTTTTGGCCAAGTGCATCATTGTGGACGTTCTGCCTCTTTTCCTATGCTTTCAATGCAATTCCAGTCTACCTCCTGAAGTCGGTTTCCTGTAATTCTGCCCCGCTTTCAAGTCCTCTTGGCAGCCTTACTTCAGTATATTTTTGGACGATAGCTGTCATTTATAACTCTGCAGGTTTGTGAATTACAGTGCCCCTGAGCTCCTTTCTTCAACTCGCTTTCTTGTGACCTGGCCGCAACACCGCAGGATGTCTTCAGGCCCTAATCTGGTTCTGGCACGGCACGCTGAGCCTTTGGTTAATTCCTCTTCCTGGTGGGAAATTAGAGTTAAATTTGCCCATCCAGACACCTCCAGCTAGTCTCTCATTGGTTCTCGCTATTCCTGTTCATCTTCCACAGAAATTGCAAACTGGGCCAAACAGGAGGTTAAAGGCGCTGACTCTCCAAGTGGGGAGAGTGTTAGTAAAGCATCTGGAATGTTGCACCCGAGTACCAGGGGAGGAAAACTGAGACATATTTGAACACGTCTCTCGTTCACATGGTTGATCATACTTGGGTTCCACATGCATGTTTTAGCTGAAGGAAGAATACCTTAAACCTGGAGAGTTGAGACCCGTGTAATGGGTACCATGCAATATGACTTCAAAGGGTCTTCATTTGCTCACCGAACCTCTCCAATCCTATCACTGCTGCATTTATGCCCCTGTACACACGCTTGATTCTCTTTTGGAGACATTGCAATCCATAGGTTTTAAGATACTTAATAGTCAGGTACATTCTTAGGCGTTTAATATGCGGTGTTGAGTCCATTTCGTTGAGCAAGGAGTAGCTCTTGTCTATTCCATATTTGGCTTAAGGAACTTTATCTGTGCTCATTTCAATCTCTGGTTTTATGCAGCACCCCAACTCACCTTTCCCCTTAAGCAAGCATAAGTTGGTTTTCTAAATTTGAGACCCTGTTCTGTTCTGTAATTCAGTTCCTGTGTAGCCAAGTTTACATTCCGTGTATTACTGATATCTTATGATGTTTCTTTTTCTGTGTGACTTATTTCAGTTAGAATCATCATACCTGAATCCACTCATTGTGATGCTAAGGGCCTGATGACATAGATTTCATTGCTGAGTGATATTGCTTTGTAAGTAAATACCACAACTTCTTTATCCATTTTTCACTTTCTGCGATGTTGAACTTGTACTGTAAACGAGGTTCTTGTAAACAGAGGCGTCCCAAACTTTGGGGTGGCTGTGTCTTTTTGATTTTAATTTCCCTAAGCTATAGGACCATAAGTGGCAGTGCCCTAGGCTCTGTTGCTTTGTTTTTTAGATGTTTCAGGAAACACCATACACTTTTCCCGAGTGGCTGTTGGCAATTTACATCCCGCCCATCAGCATAACAAGGCTCCCAGTTCTCCATGGCCTGTCCTGCCTTTCTGGATTTTACACTTTTTTCAGATGGCCCTTTTGACCGGGGGGAAGTGAGACTTCATTGTAGTGCAGATTTCCTTTGCAAGCTTGCTTGGTTGGCCAAAAAGGGCGTATGCGTTTTTTCCTGAATATATTCAGGAAAAAACGCATACGCCCTTTTTGGCCAAGTGCATCATTGTGGACGTTCTGCCTCTTTTCCTATGCTTTCAATGCAATTCCAGTCTACCTCCTGAAATCGGTTTCCTGCAATTCTGCCCCGCTTTCAAGTCCTCTTGGCAGCCTTACTTCAGTATATTTTTGTACGATAGCTGTCATTTATAACTCTGCAGGTTTGTGAATTACAGTGCCCCTGAGCTCCTTTCTTCAACTCGCTTTCTTGTGACCTGGCCGCAACACCACAGGATGGCTTCAGGCCCTAATCTTGTTCTGGCACGGCACGCTGAGCCTTTGGTTAATTCCTCTTCCTGGTGGGAAATGAGAGTTAAATTTGCCCATCCAGACACCCCCAGCTAGTCTCTCATTGGTTCTCGCTATTCCTGGTCATCTTCCACAGAAATTGCAAACTGGGCCAAACAGGAGGTTAAAGGGACTGACTCTCCAAGTCGGGAGAGTGTTAGTAAAGCATCTGGAATGTTGCACCCGAGTACCAGGGGAGGAAAACTGAGACATATTTGAACACGTCTCCCGATCACATGGTTGATCATACTCTGGGTTCCACATGCATGTTTTACCTGAAGGAAGAATACCTTAAACCTGGAGAGTTGAGACCCGTGGAATGGGTACCGTGCAATATGACTTCAAAGGGTCTTCATTTGCTCACCGAACCTCTCCAATCCTATCACTGCTGCATTTATGCCCCTGTACACACGCTTGATTCTCTTTTGGAGACATAGCAATCCATAGGTTTTAAGATACTTACTAGTCAGGTACATTCTTAGGCGTTTAATATGGGGTTTTGAGTCCATTTCGTTGAGCAAGGTGTAGCTCTTGTCTATTCCATATTTGGCTTAAGGAACTTTATCTGTGCTCATTTCAATCTCTGGTTTTATGCAGCACCCCAACTCACCTTTACCCTTAAGCAAGCATAAGTTGGTTTTCTAAATTTGAGACCCTGTTCTGTTTTGGAATGCAGTTCCTGTGTAGCCAAGTTTACATTCCATGTATTAGTGATATCTTATGATGTTTCTTTTTCTGTGTGACTTATTTCAGTTAGAATCATCGTACCTGAATCCACTCATTATGCTGCTACGGGCCTGATGACATAGATTTCATTGCTGAGTGATACTGCATTGTACATAAGTACCACAAGTTCTTTATCCATTTTTCACTTTCTGTGATATTGAACTTGTACGGTAAACGAGGTTCTTGTAAACGGAGGCGTCCCGAACTTTGGGGTGGCTGTGTCTTTTTGATTTTAATTTCCCTAAGTTATAGGACCATAAGTGGAAGTGCCCTAGGCTCTGTTGCTTTGTTTTTTAGATGTTTCAGGAAACACCATACACTTCTCCTGAGTGTCTGTTGGCAATTTACATCCCGCCCATCAGCATAACAAGTCTCCCAGTTCTCCATGGCCTGTCCTGCCTTTCTGGATTTTACACTTTTTTCAGATGGCCCTTTTGACCGGGGGGAAGTGAGACTTCATTGTAGTGCAGATTTCCTTTGCAAGTTTGCTTGGTTGGCCAAAAAGGGCGTATGCGTTTTTTCCTGAATATATTCAGGAAAAAACGCATACGCCCTTTTTGGCCAAGTGCATCATTGTGGACGTTCTGCCTCTTTTCCTATGCTTTCAATGCAATTCCAGTCTACCTCCTGAAGTCGGTTTCCTGTAATTCTGCCCCGCTTTCAAGTCCTCTTGGCAGCCTTACTTCAGTATATTTTTGGACGATAGCTGTCATTTATAACTCTGCAGGTTTGTGAATTACAGTGCCCCTGAGCTCCTTTCTTCAACTCGCTTTCTTGTGACCTGGCCGCAACACCGCAGGATGTCTTCAGGCCCTAATCTGGTTCTGGCACGGCACGCTGAGCCTTTGGTTAATTCCTCTTCCTGGTGGGAAATTAGAGTTAAATTTGCCCATCCAGACACCTCCAGCTAGTCTCTCATTGGTTCTCGCTATTCCTGTTCATCTTCCACAGAAATTGCAAACTGGGCCAAACAGGAGGTTAAAGGCGCTGACTCTCCAAGTGGGGAGAGTGTTAGTAAAGCATCTGGAATGTTGCACCCGAGTACCAGGGGAGGAAAACTGAGACATATTTGAACACGTCTCTCGTTCACATGGTTGATCATACTTGGGTTCCACATGCATGTTTTAGCTGAAGGAAGAATACCTTAAACCTGGAGAGTTGAGACCCGTGTAATGGGTACCATGCAATATGACTTCAAAGGGTCTTCATTTGCTCACCGAACCTCTCCAATCCTATCACTGCTGCATTTATGCCCCTGTACACACGCTTGATTCTCTTTTGGAGACATAGCAATCCATAGGTTTTAAGATACTTAATAGTCAGGTACATTCTTAGGCGTTTAATATGCGGTGTTGAGTCCATTTCGTTGAGCAAGGAGTAGCTCTTGTCTATTCCATATTTGGCTTAAGGAACTTTATCTGTGCTCATTTCAATCTCTGGTTTTATGCAGCACCCCAACTCACCTTTCCCCTTAAGCAAGCATAAGTTGGTTTTCTAAATTTGAGACCCTGTTCTGTTCTGTAATTCAGTTCCTGTGTAGCCAAGTTTACATTCCGTGTATTACTGATATCTTATGATGTTTCTTTTTCTGTGTGACTTATTTCAGTTAGAATCATCATACCTGAATCCACTCATTGTGATGCTAAGGGCCTGATGACATAGATTTCATTGCTGAGTGATATTGCTTTGTAAGTAAATACCACAACTTCTTTATCCATTTTTCACTTTCTGCGATGTTGAACTTGTACTGTAAACGAGGTTCTTGTAAACAGAGGCGTCCCAAACTTTGGGGTGGCTGTGTCTTTTTGATTTTAATTTCCCTAAGCTATAGGACCATAAGTGGCAGTGCCCTAGGCTCTGTTGCTTTGTTTTTTAGATGTTTCAGGAAACACCATACACTTTTCCCGAGTGGCTGTTGGCAATTTACATCCCGCCCATCAGCATAACAAGGCTCCCAGTTCTCCATGGCCTGTCCTGCCTTTCTGGATTTTACACTTTTTTCAGATGGCCCTTTTGACCGGGGGGAAGTGAGACTTCATTGTAGTGCAGATTTCCTTTGCAAGCTTGCTTGGTTGGCCAAAAAGGGCGTATGCGTTTTTTCCTGAATATATTCAGGAAAAAACGCATACGCCCTTTTTGGCCAAGTGCATCATTGTGGACGTTCTGCCTCTTTTCCTATGCTTTCAATGCAATTCCAGTCTACCTCC
Source organism: Delphinus delphis (assembly GCF_949987515.2). NCBI lineage: Eukaryota > Metazoa > Chordata > Mammalia > Artiodactyla > Delphinidae > Delphinus > Delphinus delphis. The sequence goes on along the minus strand of NW_027192673.1, from coordinate 1,473,011 downwards.
TGAAATCGGTTTCCTGCAATTCTGCCCCGCTTTCAAGTCCTCTTGGCAGCCTTACTTCAGTATATTTTTGTACGATAGCTGTCATTTATAACTCTGCAGGTTTGTGAATTACAGTGCCCCTGAGCTCCTTTCTTCAACTCGCTTTCTTGTGACCTGGCCGCAACACCACAGGATGGCTTCAGGCCCTAATCTTGTTCTGGCACGGCACGCTGAGCCTTTGGTTAATTCCTCTTCCTGGTGGGAAATGAGAGTTAAATTTGCCCATCCAGACACCCCCAGCTAGTCTCTCATTGGTTCTCGCTATTCCTGGTCATCTTCCACAGAAATTGCAAACTGGGCCAAACAGGAGGTTAAAGGGACTGACTCTCCAAGTCGGGAGAGTGTTAGTAAAGCATCTGGAATGTTGCACCCGAGTACCAGGGGAGGAAAACTGAGACATATTTGAACACGTCTCCCGATCACATGGTTGATCATACTCTGGGTTCCACATGCATGTTTTACCTGAAGGAAGAATACCTTAAACCTGGAGAGTTGAGACCCGTGGAATGGGTACCGTGCAATATGACTTCAAAGGGTCTTCATTTGCTCACCGAACCTCTCCAATCCTATCACTGCTGCATTTATGCCCCTGTACACACGCTTGATTCTCTTTTGGAGACATAGCAATCCATAGGTTTTAAGATACTTACTAGTCAGGTACATTCTTAGGCGTTTAATATGGGGTTTTGAGTCCATTTCGTTGAGCAAGGTGTAGCTCTTGTCTATTCCATATTTGGCTTAAGGAACTTTATCTGTGCTCATTTCAATCTCTGGTTTTATGCAGCACCCCAACTCACCTTTACCCTTAAGCAAGCATAAGTTGGTTTTCTAAATTTGAGACCCTGTTCTGTTTTGGAATGCAGTTCCTGTGTAGCCAAGTTTACATTCCGTGTATTAGTGATATCTTATGATGTTTCTTTTTCTGTGTGACTTATTTCAGTTAGAATCATCGTACCTGAATCCACTCATTATGCTGCTACGGGCCTGATGACATAGATTTCATTGCTGAGTGATACTGCATTGTACGTAAGTACCACAAGTTCTTTATCCATTTTTCACTTTCTGTGATATTGAACTTGTACGGTAAACGAGGTTCTTGTAAACGGAGGCGTCCCGAACTTTGGGGTGGCTGTGTCTTTTTGATTTTAATTTCCCTAAGTTATAGGACCATAAGTGGAAGTGCCCTAGGCTCTGTTGCTTTGTTTTTTAGATGTTTCAGGAAACACCATACACTTCTCCTGAGTGTCTGTTGGCAATTTACATCCCGCCCATCAGCATAACAAGTCTCCCAGTTCTCCATGGCCTGTCCTGCCTTTCTGGATTTTACACTTTTTTCAGATGGCCCTTTTGACCGGGGGGAAGTGAGACTTCATTGTAGTGCAGATTTCCTTTGCAAGTTTGCTTGGTTGGCCAAAAAGGGCGTATGCGTTTTTTCCTGAATATATTCAGGAAAAAACGCATACGCCCTTTTTGGCCAAGTGCATCATTGTGGACGTTCTGCCTCTTTTCCTATGCTTTCAATGCAATTCCAGTCTACCTCCTGAAGTCGGTTTCCTGTAATTCTGCCCCGCTTTCAAGTCCTCTTGGCAGCCTTACTTCAGTATATTTTTGGACGATAGCTGTCATTTATAACTCTGCAGGTTTGTGAATTACAGTGCCCCTGAGCTCCTTTCTTCAACTCGCTTTCTTGTGACCTGGCCGCAACACCGCAGGATGTCTTCAGGCCCTAATCTGGTTCTGGCACGGCACGCTGAGCCTTTGGTTAATTCCTCTTCCTGGTGGGAAATTAGAGTTAAATTTGCCCATCCAGACACCTCCAGCTAGTCTCTCATTGGTTCTCGCTATTCCTGTTCATCTTCCACAGAAATTGCAAACTGGGCCAAACAGGAGGTTAAAGGGACTGACTCTCCAAGTCGGGAGAGTGTTAGTAAAGCGTCTGGAATGTTGCACCCGAGTACCAGTGTACGAAAACTGAGACATATTTGAACACGTCTCCCGATCACATGGTTGATCATACTCTGGGTTCCACATGCATGTTTTACCTGAAGGAAGAATACCTAAAACCTGGGTAGTTGAAACCCGTGGAATGGGTACCATGCAATATGACTTTAAAGGGTCTTCATTTGCTCACCGAACATCTCCAATCCTATCACTGCTGCGTTTATGCCCCTGTACACATGCTTGATTCTCTTTCGGAGACATAGCAATCCATAGGTTTTAAGATACTTACTAGTCAGGTACATTCTTAGGCGTTTAATATGCGGTGTTGAGTCCATTTCTTTGAGCAAGGAGTAGCTCTTGTCTATTCCATATTTGGCTTAAGGAACTTTATCTGTGCTCATTTCAATCTCTGGTTTTATGCAGCACCCCAACTCACCTTTCCCCTTAAGCAAGCATAAGTTGGTTTTCTAAATTTGACAACCTGTTCTGTTCTGTAATTCAGTTCCTGTGTAGCCAAGTTTACATTCCGTGTATTAGTGATATCTTATGATGTTTCTATTTCTGTGTGACTTATTTCAGTTAGAATCATCGTACCTGAATCCACTCATGATGCTGCTACGGGCCTGATGACATAGATTTCATTGCTGAGTGATACTGCATTGTACATAAGTACCACAAGTTCTTTATCCATTTTTCACTTTCTGTGATATTGAACTTGTACGGTAAACGAGGTTCTTGTAAACTGAGGCGTCCCAAACTTTAGGGTTGCTGTGTCTTTTTGATTTTAATTTCCCTAAGCTATAGGACCATAAGTGGAAGTGCCCTAGGCTCTGTTGCTTTGTTTTTTAGATGTTTCAGGAAACACCATACACTTCTCCCGAGTGTCTGTTGGCAATTTACATCCCGCCCATCAGCATAACAAGGCTCCCAGTTCTCCATGGCCTGTCCTGCCTTCCTGGATTTTACACTTTTTTCAGATGGCCCTTTTGACCGGGGGGAAGTGAGACTTCATTGTAGTGCAGATTTCCTTTGCAAGTTTGCTTGGTTGGCCAAAAAGGGCGTATGCGTTTTTTCCTGAATATATTCAGGAAAAAACGCATACGCCCTTTTTGGCCAAGTGCATCATTGTGGACGTTCTGCCTCTTTTCCTATGCTTTCAATGCAATTCCTGTCTACCTCCTGAAATCGGTTTCCTGCAATTCTGCCCCGCTTTCAAGTCCTCTTGGCAGCCTTACTTCAGTCTATTTTTGGACGATAGCTGTCATTTATAACTCTGCAGGTTTGTGAATTACAGTGCCCCTGAGCTCCTTTCTTCAACTCGCTTTCTTGTGACCTGGCCGCAACACCGCAGGATGGCTTCAGGCCCTAATCTGGTTCCGGCACGGCACGCTGAGCCTTTGGTTATTTCCTCTTCCTGGTGGGAAATGAGAGTTAAATTTGCCCGTCCAGACACCTCCAGCTAGTCTCTCATTGTTTCTCTCTATTCTTGTTCATCTTCCACAGAAATTGCAAACTGGGCCAAACAGGAGGTTAAAGGGACTGACTCTCCAAGTGGGGAGAGTGTTACTAAAGCGTCTGGAATGTTGCACCCGAGTACCAGGGGAGGAAAACTGAGACATATTTTAACACGTCTCCCGATCACATGGTTGATCATACTCTGGGTTCCACATGCATGTTTTAGCTGAAGGAAGAATACCTTAAACCTGGGTAGTTGAAACCCGTGGAATGGGTACCATGCAATATGACTTTAAAGGGTCTTCATTTGCTCACCGAACCTCTCCAATCCTATCACTGCTGCGTTTATGCCCCTGTACACACGCTTGATTCTCTTTTGGAGACATAGCAATCCATAGGTTTTAAGATACTTACTAGTCAGGTACATTCTTAGGCGTTAAATATGCGGTGTTGAGTCCATTTCGTTGAGCAAGGAGTAGCTCTTGTCTATTCCATATTTGGCTTAAGGAACTTTATCTGTGCTCATTTCAATCTCTGGTTTTATGCAGGACCCCAACTCACCTTTACCCTTAAGCAAGCATAAGTTGGTTTTCTAAATTTGAGACCCTGTTCTGTTCTGTAATTCAGTTCCTGTGTAGCCAAGTTTACATTCCGTGTATTACTGATATCTTATGATGTTTCTTTTTCTGTGTGACTTATTTCAGTTAGAATCATCATACCTGAATCCACTCATTGTGCTGCTAAGGGCTTGATGACATAGATTTCATTGCTTGGTGATATTGCTTTGTAAGTAAATACCACAACATCTTTATCCATTTTTCACTTTCTGCGATGTTGAACTTGTACTGTAAACGACGTTCTTGTAAACAGAGGTGTCCCAAACTTTTGGGTGGCTGTGTCTTTTTGATTTTAATTTCCCTAAGCTATAGGACCATAAGTGGAAGTGCCCTAGGCTCTGTTGCTTTGTTTTTTAGATGTTTCAGGAAACACCATCCACTTCTCCCGAGTGTCTGTTGGCAATTTACATCCCGTCCATCAGCATAACAAGGCTCCCAGTTCTCCATGGCCTGTCCTGCCTTTCTGGATTTTACACTTTTTTCAGATGGCCCTTTTGACCGGGGGGAAGTGAGACTTCATTGTAGTGCAGATTTCCTTTGCAAGCTTGCTTGGTTGGCCAAAAAGGGCGTATGCGTTTTTTCCTGAATATATTCAGGAAAAAACGCATACGCCCTTTTTGGCCAAGTGCATCATTGTGGACGTTCTGCCTCTTTTCCTATGCTTTCAATGCAATTCCAGTCTACCTCCTGAAATCGGTTTCCTGCAATTCTGCCCCGCTTTCAAGTCCTCTTGGCAGCCTTACTTCAGTCTATTTTTGGACGATAGCTGTCATTTATAGCTCTGCAGGTTTATGAATTACAGTGCCCCTGAGCTCCTTTCTTCAACTCGCTTTCTTGTGACCTGGCCGCAACACCGCAGGATGGCTTCAGGCCCTAATCTGGTTCCGGCCCGGCATGCTGAGCGTTTGGTTAATTCCTCTTCCTGGTGGGAAATGAGAGTTAAATTTGCCCGTCCAGACACCTGCAGCTAGCCTCTCATTGGTTCTCGCTATTCCTGTTCATCTTCCGCAGAAATTGCAAACTGGGCCAAACAGGAGGTTAAAGGGACTGACTCTCCAAGTCAGGAGAGTGTTAGTAAAGCATCTGGAATGTTGCACCCGAGTACCAGGGGAGGAAAACTGAGACATATTTGAACACGTCTCCCGATCACATGGTTGATCATACTCTAGGTTCCACATGCATGTTTTAGCTGAAGGAAGAATACCTTAAACCTGGGTAGTTGAAACCCGTGGAATGGGTACCATGCAATATGACTTCAAAGGGTCTTCATTTGCTCACCGAACCTCTCCAATCCTATCACTGCTGCGTTTATGCCCCTGTACACATGCTTGATTCTCTTTTGGAGACATAGCAATCCATAGGTTTTAAGATACTTACTAGTCAGGTACATTCTTAAGCGTTTAATATGGGGTGTTGAGTCCATTTCGTTGAGCAAGGAGTAGCTCTTGTCTATTCCATATTTGGCTTAAGGAACTTTATCTGTGCTCATTTCAATCTCTGGTTTTATGCAGCACCCCAACTCACCTTTCCCCTTAAGCAAGCATAAGTTGGTTTTCTAAATTTGACAACCTGTTCTGTTCTGTAATTCAGTTCCTGTGTAGCCAAGTTTACATTCCGTGTATTAGTGATATCTTATGATGTTTCTATTTCTGTGTGACTTATTTCAGTTAGAATCATCGTACCTGAATCCACTCATGATGCTGCTACGGGCCTGATGACATAGATTTCATTGCTGAGTGATACTGCATTGTACATAAGTACCACAAGTTCTTTATCCATTTTTCACTTTCTGTGATATTGAACTTGTACGGTAAACGAGGTTCTTGTAAACTGAGGCGTCCCAAACTTTAGGGTTGCTGTGTCTTTTTGATTTTAATTTCCCTAAGCTATAGGACCATAAGTGGAAGTGCCCTAGGCTCTGTTGCTTTGTTTTTTAGATGTTTCAGGAAACACCATACACTTCTCCCGAGTGTCTGTTGGCAATTTACATCCCGCCCATCAGCATAACAAGGCTCCCAGTTCTCCATGGCCTGTCCTGCCTTCCTGGATTTTACACTTTTTTCAGATGGCCCTTTTGACCGGGGGGAAGTGAGACTTCATTGTAGTGCAGATTTCCTTTGCAAGTTTGCTTGGTTGGCCAAAAAGGGCGTATGCGTTTTTTCCTGAATATATTCAGGAAAAAACGCATACGCCCTTTTTGGCCAAGTGCATCATTGTGGACGTTCTGCCTCTTTTCCTATGCTTTCAATGCAATTCCTGTCTACCTCCTGAAATCGGTTTCCTGCAATTCTGCCCCGCTTTCAAGTCCTCTTGGCAGCCTTACTTCAGTCTATTTTTGGACGATAGCTGTCATTTATAACTCTGCAGGTTTGTGAATTACAGTGCCCCTGAGCTCCTTTCTTCAACTCGCTTTCTTGTGACCTGGCTGCAACACCGCAGGATGGCTTCAGGCCCTAATCTGGTTCCGGCACGGCACGCTGAGCCTTTGGTTATTTCCTCTTCCTGGTGGGAAATGAGAGTTAAATTTGCCCGTCCAGACACCTCCAGCTAGTCTCTCATTGTTTCTCTCTATTCTTGTTCATCTTCCACAGAAATTGCAAACTGGGCCAAACAGGAGGTTAAAGGGACTGACTCTCCAAGTGGGGAGAGTGTTACTAAAGCGTCTGGAATGTTGCACCCGAGTACCAGGGGAGGAAAACTGAGACATATTTTAACACGTCTCCCGATCACATGGTTGATCATACTCTGGGTTCCACATGCATGTTTTAGCTGAAGGAAGAATACCTTAAACCTGGGTAGTTGAAACCCGTGGAATGGGTACCATGCAATATGACTTTAAAGGGTCTTCATTTGCTCACCGAACCTCTCCAATCCTATCACTGCTGCGTTTATGCCCCTGTACACACGCTTGATTCTCTTTTGGAGACATAGCAATCCATAGGTTTTAAGATACTTACTAGTCAGGTACATTCTTAGGCGTTAAATATGCGGTGTTGAGTCCATTTCGTTGAGCAAGGAGTAGCTCTTGTCTATTCCATATTTGGCTTAAGGAACTTTATCTGTGCTCATTTCAATCTCTGGTTTTATGCAGGACCCCAACTCACCTTTACCCTTAAGCAAGCATAAGTTGGTTTTCTAAATTTGAGACCCTGTTCTGTTCTGTAATTCAGTTCCTGTGTAGCCAAGTTTACATTCCGTGTATTACTGATATCTTATGATGTTTCTTTTTCTGTGTGACTTATTTCAGTTAGAATCATCATACCTGAATCCACTCATTGTGCTGCTAAGGGCTTGATGACATAGATTTCATTGCTTGGTGATATTGCTTTGTAAGTAAATACCACAACATCTTTATCCATTTTTCACTTTCTGCGATGTTGAACTTGTACTGTAAACGACGTTCTTGTAAACAGAGGTGTCCCAAACTTTTGGGTGGCTGTGTCTTTTTGATTTTAATTTCCCTAAGCTATAGGACCATAAGTGGAAGTGCCCTAGGCTCTGTTGCTTTGTTTTTTAGATGTTTCAGGAAACACCATCCACTTCTCCCGAGTGTCTGTTGGCAATTTACATCCCGCCCATCAGCATAACAAGGCTCCCAGTTCTCCATGGCCTGTCCTGCCTTTCTGGATTTTACACTTTTTTCAGATGGCCCTTTTGACCGGGGGGAAGTGAGACTTCATTGTAGTGCAGATTTCCTTTGCAAGCTTGCTTGGTTGGCCAAAAAGGGCGTATGCGTTTTTTCCTGAATATATTCAGGAAAAAACGCATACGCCCTTTTTGGCCAAGTGCATCATTGTGGACGTTCTGCCTCTTTTCCTATGCTTTCAATGCAATTCCAGTCTACCTCCTGAAATCGGTTTCCTGCAATTCTGCCCCGCTTTCAAGTCCTCTTGGCAGCCTTACTTCAGTCTATTTTTGGACGATAGCTGTCATTTATAGCTCTGCAGGTTTATGAATTACAGTGCCCCTGAGCTCCTTTCTTCAACTCGCTTTCTTGTGACCTGGCCGCAACACCGCAGGATGGCTTCAGGCCCTAATCTGGTTCCGGCCCGGCATGCTGAGCGTTTGGTTAATTCCTCTTCCTGGTGGGAAATGAGAGTTAAATTTGCCCGTCCAGACACCTGCAGCTAGCCTCTCATTGGTTCTCGCTATTCCTGTTCATCTTCCGCAGAAATTGCAAACTGGGCCAAACAGGAGGTTAAAGGGACTGACTCTCCAAGTCGGGAGAGTGTTAGTAAAGCATCTGGAATGTTGCACCCGAGTACCAGGGGAGGAAAACTGAGACATATTTGAACACGTCTCCCGATCACATGGTTGATCATACTCTAGGTTCCACATGCATGTTTTAGCTGAAGGAAGAATACCTTAAACCTGGGTAGTTGAAACCCGTGGAATGGGTACCATGCAATATGACTTCAAAGGGTCTTCATTTGCTCACCGAACCTCTCCAATCCTATCACTGCTGCGTTTATGCCCCTGTACACATGCTTGATTCTCTTTTGGAGACATAGCAATCCATAGGTTTTAAGATACTTACTAGTCAGGTACATTCTTAAGCGTTTAATATGGGGTGTTGAGTCCATTTCGTTGAGCAAGGAGTAGCTCTTGTCTATTCCATATTTGGCTTAAGGAACTTTATCTGTGCTCATTTCAATCTCTGGTTTTATGCAGCACCCCAACTCACCTTTACCCTTAAGCAAGCATAAATTGGTTTTCTAAATTTGAGACCCTGTTCTGTTCTGTAATTCAGTTCCTGTGTAGCCAAGTTTACATTCCGTGTATTACTGATATCTTATGATGTTTCTTTTTCTGTGTGACTTATTTCAGTTAGAATCATCATACCTGAATCCACTCATTGTGCTGCTAAGGGCCTGATGACACAGATTTCATTGCTTGGTGATATTGCTTTGTAAGTAAATACCACAACTTCTTTATCCATTTTTCACTTTCTGCGATGTTGAACTTGTACTGTAAACGAGGTTCTTGTAAACAGAGCCGTTCCAAACTTTGGGGTGGCTGTGTCTTTTTGATTTTAATTTCCCTAAGCTATAGGACCATAAGTGGAAGTGCCCTAGGTTCTGTTGCTTTGTTTTTTACATGTTTCAGGAAACACCACACACTTCTCCCGAGTGTCTGTTGGCAATTTACATCCCGCCCATCAGCATAACAAGGCTCCCAGTTCTCCATGGCCTGTCCTGCCTTTCTGGATTTTACACTTTTTTCAGATGGCCCTTTTGACCGGGGAGAAGTGAGACTTCATTGTAGTGCAGATTTCCTTTGCAAGCTTGCTTGGTTGGCCAAAAAGGGCGTATGCGTTTTTTCCTGAATATATTCAGGAAAAAACGCATACGCCCTTTTTGGCCAAGTGCATCATTGTGGATGTTCTGCCTCTTTTCCTATGCTTTCAATGCAATTCCAGTCTACCTCCTGAAATCGGTTTCCTGCAATTCTGCCCCACTTTCAAGTCCTCTTGGCAGCCTTACTTCAGTCTATTTTTGGACGATAGCTGTCATTTATAACTCTGCAGGTTTGTGAATTACAGTGCCCCTGAGCTCCTTTCTTCAACTCGCTTTCTTTTGAGCTAGCCGCAACACCGCAGGATGGCTTTAGGCCCTAATCTGGTTCCGGCCCGGCATGCTGAGCCTTTGGTTAATTCCTCTTCCTGGTGGGAAATGAGAGTTAAATTTGCCCGTCCAGACACCTCCAGCTAGCCTCTTATTGGTTCTCGCTATTCCTGTTCATCTTCCGCAGAAATTGCAAACTGGGCCAAACAGGAGGTTAAAGGGACTGACTCTCCAAGTGGGGAGAGTGTTAGTAAAGCGTCTGGAATGTTGCACCCGAGTACCAGGGTACGAAAACTGAGACATATTTGAACACGTCTCCCGATAACATGGTTGATCATACTCTAGGTTCCACATGCATGTTTTAGCTGAAGGAAGAATACCTTAAACCTGGGTAGTTGAAACCCGTGGAATGGGTACCATGCAATATGACTTCAAAGGGTCTTCATTTGCTCACGAACCTCTCCAATCCTATCACTGCTGCGTTTATGCCCCTGTACACATGCTTGATTCTCTTTCGGAGACATAGGAATCCATAGGTTTTAAGATACTTACTAGTCAGGTACATTCTTAGGCGTTTAATATGCGGTGTTGAGTCCATTTTGTTGAGCAAGGAGTAGCTCTTGTCTATTCCATATTTGGCTTAAGGAACTTTATCTGTGCTCGTTTCAATCTCTGGTTTCATGCAGCACCCCAACTCACCTTTCCCCTTAAGCAAGCATAAGTTGGTTTTCTAAATTTGAGACCCTGTTCTGTTCTGTAATTCAGTTCCTGTGTAGCCAAGTTTACATTCCGTGTATTACTGATATCTTATGATGTTTCTTTTTCTGTGTGACTTATTTCAGTTAGAATCATCATACCTGAATCCACTCATTGTGCTGCTAAGGGCCTGATAACATAGATTTCATTGCTGAGTGATATTGCTTTGTAAGTAAATACCACAACTTCTTTATCCATTTTTCACTTTCTACGATGTTGAACTTGTACTGTAAACGAGGTTCTTGTAAACAGAGGCGTCCCAAACTTTGGGGTGGCTGTGTCTTTTTGATTTTAATTTCCCTAAGCTATAGGACCATAAGTGGCAGTGCCCTAGGCTCTGTTGCTTTGTTTTTTAGATGTTTCAGGAAACACCATACACTTCTCCCGAGTGGCTGTTGCCAATTTACATCCCGCCCATCAGCATAACAAGGCTCCCAGTTCTCCATGGCCTGTCCTGCCTTTCTGGATTTTACACTTTTTTCAGATGGCCCTTTTGACCGGGGGGAAGTGAGACTTCATTGTAGTGCAGATTTCCTTTGCAAGCTTGCTTGGTTGGCCAAAAAGGGCGTATGCGTTTTTTCCTGAATATATTCAGGAAAAAACGCATACGCCCTTTTTGGCCAAGTGCATCATTGTGGACGTTCTGCCTCTTTTCCTATGCTTTCAATGCAATTCCAGTCTACCTCCTGAAATCGGTTTCCTGCAATTCTGCCCCGCATTCAAGTCCTCTTGGCAGCCTTACTTCAGTATATTTTTGGACGATAGCTGTCATTTATAACTCTGCAGGTTTGTGAATTACAGTGCCCCTGAGCTCTTTCTTCAACTCGCTTTCTTGTGAGCTGGACGCAACACCGCAGGATGGCTTCAGGCCCTAATCTGGTTCCGGCACGGCACGCTGAGCCTTTGGTTATTTCCTCTTCCTGGTGGGAAATGAGAGTTAAATTTGCCCGTCCAGACACCTCCAGCTAGTCTCTCATTGGTTCTCGCTATTCCTGTTCATCTTCCGCAGAAATTGCAAACTGGGCCAAACAGGAGGTTAAAGGCGCTGACTCTCCAAGTCGGGAGAGTGTTAGTAAAGCGTCTGGAATGTTGCACCCGAGTACCAGGCGAAGAAAACTGAGACATATTTGAACACGTCTCCCGTTCACACGGATGATCATACTCTGGGTTCCACATGCATGTTTTAGCTGAAGGAAGAATACCTTAAACCTGGGTAGTTGAAACCCGTGGAATGGGTACCATGCAATATGACTTCAAAGGGTCTTCATTTGCTCACCGAACCTCTCCAATCCTATCACTGCTGCGTTTATGCCCCTGTACACACGCTTGATTCTCTTTTGGAGACATAGCAATACATAGGTTTTAAGATACTTACAAGTCAGGTACATTCTTAGGCGTTTAATATGGGGTGTTGAGTCCATTTCGTTGAGCAAGGAGTAGCTCTTGTCTATTCCATATTTGGCTTAAGGAACTTTATCTGTGCTCATTTCAATCTCTGGTTTTATGCAGCACCCCAACTCACCTTCCCCCTTAAGCAAGCATAAGTTGATTTTCTAAACTTGAGACACTGTTCTGTTTTGTAATTCAGTTCATGTGTAGCCAAGTCGACATTCTGTGTATTAATGATACCTTATGATGTTTCTTTTCTGTGTGACTTATTTCAGTTCGAATCATCATACCTGAATCCACTCATTATGCTGCTACGGGCCTGATTACATAGATTTCATTGCTGAGTGATATTGCATTGTACGTAAGTACCACAAGTTCTTTATCCATTTTTCACTTTCTGTGATATTGAACTTGTACCATAAACGAGGTTCTTGTAAACAGAGCCGTCCCAAACTTTGGGGTGGCTTTGTCTTTTTGATTTTAATTTCCCTAAGCTATAGGACCATAAGTGGAAGTGCCCTAGGCTCTGTTGCTTTGTTTTTTAGATGTTTCAGGAAACACCATACACTTCTCCAGAGTGGCTGTTGGCAATTTACATCCCGCCCATCAGCATAAGAAGGCTCCCAGTTCTCCATGGCCTGTCGTGCCTTTATGGATTTTACACTTTTTTCAGATGGCCCTTTTGACCGGGGGGAAGTGAGACTTCATTGTAGTGCAGATTTCCTTTGCAAGGTTGCTTGGTTGGCCAAAAAGGGCGTATGCGTTTTTTCCTGAATATATTCAGGAAAAAACGCATACGCCCTTTTTGGCCAAGTGCATCATTGTCGAGTTTCTGACTCTCTTCATATGCTTTCAATGCAATTCCAGTCTACCTCCTGAAATCGGTTTCCTGCAATTCTGCCTTGCTTTCAATGCCTCTTCATAGCCTTACCTCAATATATTTTTTAAAAATAGTTGGCCTCTATAACTCTGCAGGTTTTTGAATTGCAGTGGCCCTTAGCTCCATTTTTTAGCTCTTATTTTTGTGGTCTTGCCCCATAACCACAGGATTCCTTGAAGCCCTATTTTTCTTCTGGGGCACCTTGCTGTGCCTTTGGTTAATTCTTCTTACTGATGTGATATTAGAGTGACATGTGCCCATTGAAACCGCTACAGCTAGTTTCTCACTGGTTCCCCCTATTCCCAATCATCCTCTGCACTAACTGCAGACTGTGCGATACCAGAACTTAAAGGCATTGACTCCATGTGGGGATGTTGTTAGTAAAGCGGCTGGAATGTCGATCCGGAGCCCCAGGAGAGGAAAAATGAGGTGCGTTTTAGAAACCTTTCCCGATCATATGGTATACCAGTCGCTGGGTTTCCCAAGCATGGTTTAGCTGTAGGAAGATTCCCTTCAACCTGGAGTGTTGGGACCCTTGGAATGAGTAGCATGAAGTATTGCATTAAACTTTTGGCAGTTGCTCACCAAAGCTCACCAATCCTGTCAGCCCCAAGTGTCCAGCCTTATGTCTTATCCAGCTGTGGGTTTATATGTGGTCAATCCAGGTTGCATCACAGCCCCTGAGCGAATTTTGTAAGAATTTTTCTCTCTTTCATTGTTTCAGCGTTTTGTTTTTAAAATTTATTTCTATAATGGGGTTTAGCTCCTTTTCACTGCTGTGTTTGTGCCGCTCTGCACACACTTGATTCCCTTATGGAGATATATCAATACATGGGTTTTAAGATTCTTATTCCTCAGATATATTTCTCTGCGGTGTATAGGGTGTGTTGAGGCCTGTTCATTGAGCAAGGTGTAGATCTTGTCTAATACCTATTTGGTTTATTGAACGGTATCTGTGCTAATTTCAAACTCTGGTTTTATGCATCACCCCACCTCTCCTTTCCCCTTAAGCTGACATAAGTGTGTTTTCTAAATGTGAGACACTGTTCTGTTCTGTAATTCATTTCTTGTGCAGCCATATTTACCCTCCCTCTATAAGTGATATCTTATGATATGTTTCTTTTTCTGTTTGACTTATTTCAAGTAGTATTATCGGACCTAAATCCACTCTTTATCCTTCTACTAGCCTTATTACATTGATTTCATGGTGAAGAGATATTCCATTGTACATAAGTACCACATCTTCTTTATCCATTGTTCTCTTTCCTGGGATATTTAAGGTGTACTGAAGTTGAGGTTCTTGTAAACAGAGTAGCCCTAAACTGTGGTGTGCTTGTGTCTTGTTGATTTTTAGACTTCCCTAGATATACTCCCATGATTGGAAGTGTCCTATGCTCTGTAGCTCTGTTTTTTAGATGATTTAGGAACCACCATACACTTCTCCAGAGTGGCTCTCGGCAGTTCACACACTGCCCATCAGCGTATAAAGGCTCCCTGTTCTCCATGGCCTGTCCTGCATTTCTGGTTTTTACAATTTTTTAGGATGGCCCTTTTGACCGGTGGGAAGTGAGACTTCTTTGTTGTGCACATTTGCATTGCTTGCTTGCTTCGTTGCCCATAAAGTGCGTATGCGTTTTTTCCTGGATATAATCAGGAAAAAACGCATACGCCCTTTTGGGCCAACTGCATCATTGTCGAAATTCTGCCGCTTTTCATGTGCGTTAAAGACGAGTCCAATCTATCTCTTGAAATCTGTTTCTTGCAATTCTGTCTTGCATTCAGATCCTCTTCTTTGCCTTACCTCAACATATTTTTGGACGTTAGTTTTCATTTATAACTCTGCAGGTTTGTGAATTGCAGTGACCCTGAGCTCCATTTTTTAAGTTGCTCTTTTGTGAGCTGGCCTCAAACCCGCAGGATTGCTTCAGGCCCTATTTTGGCTCCGGCGAGGCAGGCTGAGCCTTTCTTTAATTCTTATTCTTAATGGGAAATTAGAGTGATATGTGCCCGTCCAAACCCCTACAACTCTTCTCTCATTGGTTCCCCCTCTTCCCGTTCATCCTCCTCACAATTTGCAAAATGTGTGAAACAGAAGTTTAAATGTGCTGATTCTCCAAGTGGGGAGATTCTAAGTAGCGTGGCTGGAATGGTGAACAGGAGCACCAGGAGAGGATAAATGAGGTGCATTTTAGACACATCTCCCGATCACATGGTGTACAGTCCTCTGGGTTTTCCATGCATGTTTTAGCTGTAGGAAGATCCCTTGAACCTGCAGATTTGGGACCCATTGAATGGGTACCAGGTAGTATTACTTTAAAGGGTGTGCATTTCCTCACCCAACCTCACATTTCTCTTAGCGCAAACAGTTTCCAGCCTTATGTCTCATCCTGCTGTGGGTCTAGATGTGTTCAATCCATGTTGCATCACCGTCCCTGAGGAAAAGTTGTAAGAGGTTTTCTCTGTCTCTCTGTCGTTTATTTTTTTCAATTTATTACTATATTGGTTACAGCTGATTTTCAAAGCTCTGTTTCTTGCTGCTGTACATCCACTTGATTCACGTACAGAGAGACATCAATAAATTCTTTTTCAGATTCTTACCAGTCGTATATATTCTTTTCCGGTGACTTGAGTGTGCTGAGTGCAGTTCTTTTAGCTACCGTGTAGGCCTTGTTGATTATCAGTTTGGTATTTGGAATGGTATCTTTGCTAATTTCAACCTCCTGGATGATGCCTCACCCCTCCCCACCTTTCCCGTTTAGCAGCCTTATGCGTGTTTTCTACATATTTGACTATGTTTTTGTTTTGTAATTTATTTCATGTGTAGCCATTTTGGATTCCACCTTTAAGTGATATCTTATGATATGTGTCTTTTTCTTTTTGAATTCTGTCACTTAGAATGATCATACGTAACTCCTCCGGAGTTGTTACAACTGGCCATATTTCATTGATTTCCAGGCTGAATAATATTCCACTCTACCTAAGTACCACATCTCTATCCATTTTTTCCCTCCAGAGACATTTAAGTTATATCCTAGTCGAGGATCTTTTAAACAGAGAGGGGGTAAACATTGGGGTGCCTGTGTCCTCTCGATTTTTGTTTTTCCCAAGATATACGCCCATGAGTGCAAGTGCCCTATGCTCTGTAGCTCATTTTTTAGATGCTTTAGTAAACACAATACACTTCTCCAGAATGGCCGTTGGCAATATACATTTCCACTATAAGTCTCACAGGGCTCCCTCTTCTCGTTGCCCTGTCCTGCATTTCTGTTGTTTACGCTTTATGAGGATGGCTCTTCTGACTGATGCGAAGTGATATCTTTTGTAGTATTGACTTCCAGTGCCCACCTGTTTGGTTGGCTAAAAAAGTGTATGCCCTTTTCTTGAATATATACAGAAAAGAACGCATACACCCTTTTTGGCCAACTGCAATGTTGGCAATGTTGGCAATGTTCAGCTCCTTTTCTTGTGCTTAATGGCGAGTCCTTTCTACCTCCTCAAATCCCTTTCCTGCCATTCTCCCTTGCTTACAAGTCCTTTTCTCTGACTTTCCTCAAGACATTTTTCAGTGATGGATATTTTCAACTCTGCAGTTTTGTGAATTTTACTGCCCCTGAGTTCCATTGTTCAACTCGTGTTTATGGGAACTGGCCACAAAGCAGCGGGATTTCCTCAAGCCCTATACTGTTTCCATGGGCAACCCTAGCCTTTGGTCAATTCGTCTTCCTGATTGGAAATTAGAGTGACATGTGCCTGTCTGAACACCTAGGACTTGTCTCTCATTGTTCCTCATCCTTCCACTTCATCCTCTGGACAAATTCCAAACTGTACGCAACAGGATGTTGACAGTGCTGACATCTCCAAGTGGGGAGACTGTTAGTAAAGACGCTGGAGGGGTGAACCCGAGCACCAGGAGATGAGGAGATGAGATGCCTTTTCCAAACTCTTCCCGATCAGACGGTATACCATCCTCTGGGTGTGACAGACATGTTTTAGCAGTAGGAAGAGTCCCATTCATGTAAGGAGAACACCAGGGCTTTTTCAAAATCAGTGTCTCCCCGAAACCCAAACTGGGGAATTTTTTAAGCTACAGCTACACATATGTTCATTAAGGGCCTTGGGAAGTAGGCAGAGTCCAAACTTTAGATGATTGAAGTCTTCAGGGTCAGAAGCACTCACCACCAGCTTCCCTTAGGCTACACTTTAACTGTCATTGATAGATGATGTCAATAAAAATATCTATTCTTTTTCAGATTATTTCCCCTTATAGCTTATTGCAAAATGTTGAGTGTAGTTCCCTGTGCTATACAGTAGTTCCTTGTTGATGATCTATTTTATACATAGCAGTGTGTATGTGTTAATTCCAAACTGTTAATTTATCCCTCCTCCCACCTTTCCCCTTTGGTAATAATAAATTATAAGATTTTATACTTCTCAGAAATGGGGGAGCTGAAAGAGAGGTATCATTTTCAATGGAAAAGCATTTAAAACAAGATTGAAGGTTTAACCAAGATTATTAGATGTACATCCTTGGAAAGAAATCACTTCGTTTCTCTAATATTGACCTGACAAATAAGACAAACCTTTTCACTGAACTTGCTTATAAAAAGTGATGGAAATATCAAATGGAAGTGTTAAAAACATCTTATTTTACCCGAGCCTTATACACTGTTCTATGTTAACTACAGTTTGGCTCACACATCTGTTCATTGAGGTTACAATAGTCTCAATTTCTGTTACTGATCCTCCAGAGTGGACCCCAACAAGTGTCCCCCTGCCCAGTGTCATTGGGGCCAACAGATCGAGACTGAGTTTGGTTCACAAGCAAAGGAAACTTTATATTTTGATCAGAGAATGGAGAGGTGAGAGCATGCACTACCCCGTGGGCTGTGGGCTGGGCTGCTGTGTAGAGATCCTGTCAGAGTCAGTGGGAGGGAGGGAGGCGGCGGAGCTCTCGAGGGCCGGGTTGGCTGTAGCTCAGGCTCTATATCGTGGAGTCTGCACTGGGCCCCAGGAGCTGAGGTGTCGACCCAGCCATTCTGCACTAGGAAATCTGGTCTGAAGTGCCGGGTGTGGAACCTCTGCATGCGGGACCCTAGGAGCACGTGAAATTAGACAAAGCACAAAGGATAAAAAAGGTTAGACTTGACTTTATTGCCCAGATTCTATTTTTATCTCCCAGGGATTTTTAATGGGCTTTGCTGGGGACAAACCCCTCCTCTGCCTTTTGTCCCGTTCCTCATTCTTGGAGTGCTGAGGGTGCAGACCCTTCTTCTGTAACTGCTGAGTGCTGAGTTGGGAGCCCTCATACCCTGGGGCGAGGGTCAGAGCTTCTCCCCAGCAGCCTCCCGGTGACGTTGATTGTCCCCAGGACCCCTGCCTCCCTGCTCGTCCACCTGAGCACCAGCATTGGAAGTGTTATAGATTCTAATGACCTTTAAGGGTCCAGGAAAGAGATGTGCAGAGACGCTGTGGGGGCCGGTTTCACCCCGCCCCACATTTGTTCGGCCACCTTAGGCTGACCGTCTCTGCCAGCCTAGATGCTCTGACCAGTAGTCTGCGCTTTCTTCAGTTAGGCCCCTGAATTAACGTACAAACAGCACCAGGTGTCAGAGCCCTGCCCGCTCAACTCCCAGACAGTCCAGGGTCAGTGGTGACCAAGGACCATGATGGCTACTGAGTCAACAGCCTTTTGAAGTAAACAGGAGTCCAGCCGGTCTTATTGGCCACCATCATCACGGTGTCTGTAGGCTTTTCTATGGTGACAGTGTGGTATACTGTTCCCCCGCCAAGATTATTAGCTCCCCTCTGGGTGCAGTAAGTCCTGCAAGCAGTAGTCTACTCTTTTGGGACACACTCTTGTTGTTTATGAGAGAAACTCCAGGTCAAGTGATGTTCACACGAGTCGTCATGGTGCCCTGTTGCCCCCGGTTATCTCTCTGGATGTTGGAGTTGGAGGGCCTCCTCACTCGAGGTCGGTGTGCCCACGGAGCGAACCCTGCAACTTCAGGGCATGGTTGGTGGTTAGGATCACCACGTGGGGTCCTTTTCCCTTAGGAGGGAGGTGGCCTTTTGGGCTGCTGATTTCCAGGTTTTTAGATACCGCCAGTATCTTGGCCAGATGTGGCAGTGGGCCAAGCCCCTTAGTGACCGTAGTTTATCCTACCTGGATGGCATTCTTGCATTGTTCCATTTCAAGTGGTCCCAGTTTTTGCACTAATTCTCCAATGGCGATTCACCTTTCACCGGGAATGTAAAGGTCAAAGGGTTTAGCTAAATTAGGGAGTTCCAGGGCAAGGGTCTGAATTGACTGCTCTTTCCATTCTTGAAAGGCCACTTCTGGATTCTATTCAAAAGGATCATCATCTTTTCCTTTCAGTGTTTCATATAGAGGCCCAGCTAGTAGACTGTAGTTAGGGATCCAGAAGCAGCAAACCCTGGCCTCCCCAGGAACCCCTAAGCTGTCTTCTAGTTTTAGAAAGGGGTAAGGCTGAAAATGGTTTCTTCCCTTTCCTGGGATGGGCTTCTCTGACCTTCTGTGAGAATGAAGCCCAGGCAGGTCACCGCAGTCTGTGATATTTGAGCTTTTTCTTGGACAACTTCTATCCTTTATTGGCTTGGTAGTTCAGAGGCCTCCTTAGTAGGGCTGGTGATCAGAATGTCGTCTGCATAGAAGGAGGGTTTCCTTTTCCAGAGGTAGAACTTTTAGGTCTTTAGCTAAGCTTTCCCCAAAGATGGTGTGGGAATTTTTGCACCCTTGGGGCCAGACGGCCCGGAAGTATTGTTTTAGTTGTATGTTGAGTCCTGCCACTCACAAGCCAAAATTTCTTGTGACTCTGGGACTAATGGAATACAAAAGAAGGCATCATTGAAGACTAATACAGAATACCATGTCCTGGTGGTTGGTAGAATGACCAGCAGGGTGTAGGAATTAGGAGCAACTGGAGGTATATCCTCGGTGGCTTCACTGACTGTCCTGACATCCTTTACCAGGTCCCCAGCAGCCCATGGGGCTCTCGTGGTCAGACCAATCCCAGAATATGGAGCTCACCTGGGCAGGTACCCCACCCCCACCCCAGCCCACGGGGCTCTCGTGGTCAGGCCCCTCCCAGGATACAGAGCTACCCTTGCAGGTACCGTGGCAGGGCTGGGCACACAGGAACCGTGCACATAGCCCTCATTGCAGAGCACCCCCAGCTCACCTGTCGCTCAGAGCTGACACAGAGCACCTCAGAGCAGGACTTGAACTAACAAACAGCAGCTGCGACAGGTCTGTGACCCTGGGCATCACTCCGTGAGGCCTCCCTCCACCTGGTCTTCCAGAGACTTCCACTGCACCCGGGGCACCAGGCCTCTGTCTCCAACCACCACCCACCCCTCCTCTCCCTGACTCCTGGGTTCCTCTCATTAGGAGAGGGTTTTCTTGAAGTTGTCTCCCACTCATGGGCCAGATAAAATGATTAGAAAACAAGCCAAAGCTGCAGCCCCTTGTCTATCCTGACTCTCAGGAGCCCACACCTGTTCCTTGGACCTGGCCGGTTCAGCAAGTTCCATTTTCTGCAACTGTGAGCCCCTGAGGGGTGATGATTGGCTGACCTGGGCAGCCTTACCGTGCCGGCCAGCCCTCCCCAGGTGTGCCTGGGTTGAGATCAATATAAATACCACTCCAGGCAGCAAGAGCCCCTGCAGCCGCGCCTGACGCCATTTTCTCTGCCCTGTCAGCAGTCTCGGGGCTGGGCTGGTGGGAGGGAGTGAGAGGCCACGGCTTTGTGGGTGGCCCAGTGTGAGTGGGGCTCTGCTGGACTTTCTGCAGCAGTTGCCAGGCTGCCACCTGCTAAAGAAGAGGATGTGTCACCCATACCTGCTGCTGGAATTTCTCCCTGGGCAGAGGTGAGGAAGGAAAAAAGCAGTGGGGGCAGGGACAGGACGGGTATCTCAGGCAGGGAAATGGAAATCTTCCAGAAGAGCACCCAGGGCCAGGACCATCCTGGCTGGCCTGCAGGCACCAAGTCGGCCGGCATGCTGTCACTCGTGTGGCTCTATGGCCCTTCCTCTAGGCTTTCAAGTCCTTGTATATATTCAGGTGTTTTACCTGGGACGGGTGGGAATAGTTCAGCAGCAACTGGCCTGGGGCTCAGCTCACGTTTACTCACAGATGCCTCGGCACGGTGCCCCAGCTTTGCAATGAGGACGCTTGTTGCGTGGGGGCTGCTGGCTGAATGGGAGACGATTCCCCACCACTGACCAACTTCAGAATTGTTTACAACTGGAGCAAGTGCCCTGATACGGTTTTCCTCTGTGTAACTGGTGGGTTCTGTGTTTTTTTTCTCTTTTTCGTTTTTGGTTCAAGGTAGATTTTATTCCTCTTTTTTGTATTTACAGATATAAGCATGGAAATAATTTATTCATATAAATACATGTATGTGCAGGGAATAATTGTTTTTTCTGTTTTATTTTTTAAATTTTACTTCTTTTTAATTTTGAATTTTATTTTATATTTTTATACAGCAGGTTCTTATTGGTTATCTATTTTATACATATAAATGTATACATGCCAATCCCAGTCTCTCAACTCCTCCCACCACCACCCCCCCAACAGCTTTCCCCCCTTGTTGTCCATACGTTTGTTGTCTACATCTGTTGCTCTATTTATGCCTTGCAAAATGGTTAATCTGTACAGTTTTTCTAGGTTCCACATATATGCATGAATATACAAGATTTGTTTTTCTCTTTCTGACTTACTTCACTCTGTATGACAGTCTCTAGATCCATCGACGTCTCCACAAATGACCCAATTTCATTCCTTTTCATGGCTTAGTAATATTCCATTTTATATATGTACCACAGCTTTATGCATTCGTCTGTCTGTGGGCATTTAGGTTGCTTCCATTACCTCGATATTGTAAATAGTGATGCAATGAACATTGCGGTGAATGACTCTTTTTGATTTATGGTTTTGTCTGGGTATATGTCCAGTACTGGGATTGCTGTATCATATGGTAATTCTATTGTTAGTTTCTTAAGAAATTCCATATTGTTCTCCATAATGACTGTATCAATTTATATTCCCAACAATAGTGGAAGAGGGTTCCTTTTCTCCACACCCTTTCCAGCATTTTTTGTTTGTAGATTTTCAATGATGCCTATTCTACCAGGTGTGAGGTGATACCTCATTGTTGAATCCATTTCGTTGAGCAAGGGGTAGCTCTTGTCTATTACATATTTGGCTTATGGAACGGTATCTGTGCTAATTTCAAACTCTGCTTTTATGCAGCACCCCAACTTACCTTCCCCCTTAAGCAGGCATAAGTTGGTTTTCTAAACTTGAGACCCTGTTCTGTTTTGTAATTCAGTTCATGTGTAGCCAAGTTCACATTCCGTGTATTAGTGATACCTTATGATGTTTCTTTTTCTGTGTGACTTATTTCACTTAGAATCATCGTGCCTCAATCCACTCATTATGCTAGTACGGGCCTGGTGACATAGATTTCATTGCTGAGTGGTATTCTGTTGTACAGAAGTACCGCAACTTCTTTATCCATTATTTGCTCTCTGGGATATTTAACTTGTGCCATAGAAGTGATTCCTGTAAAAAGAGCCGTCCCAAATTTTGGGGTTGCTGTGTCTTTTTGATATTAATTTCCCTAAGCTATAGGACCATAAGTGGAAGTGCCCTAGGCTCTGTTGCTTTGTTTTTTAGATGTTTCAGGAAACACCATACACTTCTCCCAAGAGTCTGTTGGCAATTTACATCCCGCCCATCAGCATAACAAGGCTCCCAGTTCTCCATGGCCTGTCCTGCCTTTCTGGATTTTACACTTTATTCTGATGGCCCTTTTGACCGGGGGGAAGTGAGACTTCATTGTAGTGCAGATTTCCTTTGCAAGCTTGCTTGGTTGGCCAAAAAGGGCGTATGCGTTTTTTCCTGAATATATTCAGGAATAAACGCATATGCCCTTTTGGCAAAGTGCATCATTGTGGACGTTCTGCCTCTTTTCCTACGCTTTCAATGCAATTCCAGTCTACCTCCTGAAATCGGTATCCTGCAATTCTGCCCCGCTTTCAAGTCCTCTTGGAAGCCTTACTTCAGTCTATTTTTGGACGATAGCTGTCATTTATAACTCTGCAGGTTTGTGAATTACAGTGCCCCTGAGCTCCTTTCTTCAACTCGCTTTGTTTTGAGCTGGCCGCAACACCGCAGGATGGCTTCAGGCCCTAATCTGGTTCCGGCACGGCACACTGAGCCTTTGGTTATTTCCTCTTCCTGGTGGGAAATGAGAGTTAAATTTGCCCGTCCAGACACCTCCAGCTAGCCTCTCATTGGTTCTCGCTATTCCTGTTCATCTTCCGCAGAAATTGCAAACTGGGCCAAACAGGAGGTTAAAGGCGCTGACTCTCCAAGTGGGGAGAGTGTTAGTAAAGCGTCTGGAATGTTGCACCCGAGTACCAGGGTACGAAAACTGAGACATATTTGAACACGTCTCCCGTTCACATGGTTGATCATACTTGGGTTCCACATGCATGTTTTAGCTGAAGGAAGAATACCTAAAATCTGGGTAGTTGAAACCCGTGGAATGGGTACCATGCAATATGACTTCAAAGGGTCTTCATTTGCTCACCGAACCTCTCCAATCCTATCACTGCTGCGTTTATGCCCCTGTACACATGCTTGATTCTCTTTTGGAGACATAGCAATCCATAGGTTTTAAGATACTTACTAGTCAGGTACATTCTTAGGCGTTTAATATGCGGTGTTGAGTCCATTTCGTTGAGCAAGGAGTAGCTCTTGTCTATTCCATATTTGGCTTAAGGAAGTTTATCTGTGCTCATTTCAATCTCTGCTTTTATGCAGCACCCCAACTCACCTTTACCCTTAAGCAAGCATAAGTTGGTTTTCTAAATTTGAGACCCTGTTCTGTTCTGTAATTCAGTTCCTGTGTAGCCAAGTTTCCATTCCGTGTATTACTGATATCTTATGATGTTTCTTTTTCTGTGTGACTTATTTCAGTTAGAATCATCATACCTGAATCCACTCATTGTGCTGCTAAGGGCCTGATGACACAGATTTCATTGCTGAGTGATATTGCTTTGTAAGTGAATACCACAACTTCTTTATCCATTTTTCACTTTCTGCGATGTTGAACTTGTACTGTAAACGAGGTTCTTGTAAACAGAGCCGTTCCAAACTTTGGGGTGGCTGTGTCTTTTTGATTTTAATTTCCCTAAGCTATAGGACCATAAGTGGAAGTGACCTAGGCTCTGTTGCTTTGTTTTTTAGATGTTTCAGGAAACACCATACACTTCTCCCGAGTGGTTGTTGGCAATTTACATCCCGCCCATCAGCATAACAAGGCTCCCAGTTCTCCATGGCCTGTCCTGCCTTTCTGGATTTTACACTTTTTTCAGATGGCCCTTTTGACCGGGGGGAAGTGAGACTTCATTGTAGTGCAGATTTCCTTTGCAAGCTTGCTTGGTTTTCCAAAAAGGGCGTATGCGTTTTTTCCTGAATATATTCAGGAAAAAACGCATATGCCCTTTTTGGCCAAGTGCATCATTGTGGACCTTAGGCCTCTTTTCCTATGCTTTCAGTGCAATTCCAGTCTACCTCCTGAAATCGGTTTCCTGCAATTGTGCCCTGCTTTCAAGTCCTCTTGGCAGCCTTACTTCAGTCTATTTTTGGACGATTGCTGTCATTTATAACTCTGCAGGTTTGTGAATTACAGTGCCCCTGAGCTCCTTTCTTCAACTCGCTTTCTTGTGAGCTGGCCGCAACACCGCAGGATGGCTTCAGGCCCTAATCTGGTTCCGGCAGGGCACCCTGAGCCTTTGGTTAATTCCTCTTCCTGGTGGGAAATGAGAGTTAAATTTGCCCGTCCAGACACCTCCAGCTAGTCTCTCATTGGTTCTCGCTATTCCTGTTCATCTTCCGCAGAAATTGCAAACTGGGCCAAACAGGAGGTTAAAGGGACTGACTATCCAAGTCGGGAGAGTGTTAGTAAAGCGTCTGGAATATTGCACCCGAGTACCAGGGTACGAAAACTGAGACATATTTGAACACGTCTCCCGATCACATGGTTGATCATACTCTGGGTTCCACATGCATGTTTTAGCTGAAGGAAGAATACCTTAAACCTGGGTAGTTGAAACCCGTGTAATGGGTACCATGCAATATGACTTCAAAGGGTCTTCATTTGCTCACCGAACCTCTCCAATCCTATCACTGCTGCGTTTATGCCCCTGTACACACGCTTGATTCTCTTTTGGAGACATAGCAATCCATAGGTTTTAAGATACTTACTAGTCAGGTACATGCTTAGGCGTTTAATATGGGGTGTTGAGTCCATTTCGTTGAGCAAGGAGTAGCTCTTGTCTATTCCATATTTGGCTTAAGGAACTTTATCTGTGCTCATTTCAATCTCTGGTTTTATGCAGCACCCCAACTCACCTTTACCCTTAAGCAAGCATAAGTTGGTTTTCTAAATTTGAGACCCTGTTCTGTTTTGGAATGCAGTTCCTGTGTAGCCAAGTTAACATTCCGTGTATTAGTGATATCTTATGATGTTTCTTTTTCTGTGTGACTTATTTCAGTTAGAATCATCGTACCTGAATCCACTCATTATGCTGCTACGGGCCTGATGACATAGATTTCATTACTGAGTGATACTGCATTGTATGTAAGTACCACAAGTTCTTTATCCATTTTTCACTTTCTGTGATATTGAACTTGTACGGTAAACGAGGTTCTTGTAAACGGAGGCGTCCCAAACTTTGGGGTGGCTGTGTCTTTTTGATTTTAATTTCCCTAAGCTATAGGACCATAAGTGGCAGTGCCCTAGGCTCTGTTGCTTTGTTTTTTAGATGTTTCAGGAAACACCATACACTTCTCCCGAGTGTCTGTTGGCAATTTACATCCCGCCCATCAGCATAACAAGGCTCCCAGTTCTCCATGGCCTGTTGCCTTTCTGGATTTTACACTTTTTTCAGATGGCCCTTTTGACCGGGGGGAAGTGAGACTTCATTGTAGTGCAGATTTCCTTTGCAAGCTTGCTTGGTTGGCCAAAAAGGGCGTATGCGTTTTTTCCTGAATATATTCAGGAAAAAACGCATACGCCCTTTTTGGCCAAGTGCATCATTGTGGACGTTCTGCCTCTTTTCCTATGCTTTCAATGCAATTCCAGTCTACCTCCTGAAATCGGTTTCCTGCAATTCTGCCCCGCTTTCAAGTCCTCTTGGCAGCCTTACTTCAGTCTATTTTTGGACGATAGCTGTCATTTATAACTCTGCAGGTTTGTGAATTACAGTGCCCCTGAGCTCCTTTCTTCAACTCGCTTTCTTGTGAGCTGGCCGCAACACCGCAGGATGGCTTCAGGCCCTAATCTGGTTCCGGCCCGGCATGCTGAGCCTTTGGTTAATTCCTCTTCCTGGTGAGAAATGAGAGTTAAATTTGCCCGTTCAGACACCTCCAGCTAGCCTCTCATTGGTTCTCGCTATTCCTGTTCATCTTCCGCAGAAATTGCAAACTGGGCCAAACAGGAGGTTAAAGGGACTGACTCTCCAAGTCGGGAGAGTGTTAGTAAAGCGTCTGGAATGTTGCACCCGAGTACCAGGGTAGGAAAACTGAGACATATTTGAACACGTCTCCCGTTCACATGGTTGATCATACTCTGGGTTCCACATGCATGTTTTAGCTGAAGGAAGAATACCTTAAACCTGGAGAGTTGAGACCCGTGGAATGGGTACCATGCAATATGACTTCAAAGGGTCTTCATTTGCTCACCGAACCTCTCCAATCCTATCACTGCTGCGTTTATGCCCCTGTACACACGCTTGATTCTCTTTTGGAGACATAGCAATCCATAGGTTTTAAGATACTTACTAGTCAGGTACATTCTTAGGCGTTTAATATGCGGTGTTGAGTCCATTTCGTTGAGCAAGGAGTAGCTCTTGTCTATTCCATATTTGGCTTAAGGAACTTTATCTGTGCTCATTTCAATCTCTGGTTTTATGCAGCACCCCAACTCACCTTTCCCCTTAAGCAAGCATAAGTTGGTTTTCTAAATTGAGACCCTGTTCTGTTCTGTAATTCAGTTCCTGTGTAGCCAAGTTTACATACCGTGTATTAGTGATATCTTATGATGTTTCTTTTTCTGTGTGACTTATTTCAGTTAGAATCATCGTACCTGAATCCACTCATTATGCTGCTACGGGCCTGATGACATAGATTTCATTGCTGAGTGATACTGCATTGTACGTAAGTACCACAAGTTCTTTATCCATTTTTCACTTTCTGTGATATTGAACTTGTACGGTAAACGAGGTTCTTGTAAACGGAGGCGTCCCAAACTTTGGGGTGGCTGTGTCTTTTTGATTTTAATTTCCCTAAGCTATAGGACCATAAGTGGCAGTGCCCTAGGCTCTGTTGCTTTGTTTTTTAGATGTTTCAGGAAACACCATACACTTCTCCCGAGTGGTTGTTGGCAATTTACATCCCGCCCATCAGCATAACAAGGCTCCCAGTTCTCCATGGCCTGTCCTGCCTTTCTGGATTTTACACTTTTTTCAGATGGCCCTTTTGACCGGGGGGAAGTGAGACTTCATTGTAGTGCAGATTTCCTTTGCAAGTTTGCTTGGTTGGCCAAAAAGGGCGTATGCGTTTTTTCCTGAATATATTCAGGAAAAAACGCATACGCCCTTTTTGGCCAAGTGCATCATTGTGGACGTTCTGCCTCTTTTCCTATGCTTTCAATGCAATTCTAGTTTACCTCCTGAAATCGGTTTCCTGCAATTCTGCCCCGCTTTCAAGTCCTCTTGGCAGCCTTACTTCAGTCTATTTTTGGACGATAGCTGTCATTTATAACTCTGCAGGTTTGTGAATTACAGTGCCCCTGAGCTCCTTTCTTCAACTCGCTTTCTTGTGACCTGGCTGCAACACCGCAGGATGGCTTCAGGCCCTAATCTGGTTCCGGCACGGCACGCTGAGCCTTTTGTTATTTCCTCTTCCTGGTGGGAAATGAGAGTTAAATTTGCCCGTCCAGACACCTCCAGCTAGTCTCTCATTGGTTCTCGCTATTCCTGTTCATCTTCCGCAGAAATTGCAAACTGGGCCAAACAGGAGGTTAAAGGCGCTGACTCTCCAAGTGGGGAGAGTGTTAGTAAAGCGTCTGGAATGTTGCACCCGAGTACCAGGGGAGGAAAACTGAGACATATTTGAACACGTCTCCCGTTCACATGGTTGATCATACTTGGGTTCCACATGCATGTTTTAGCTGAAGGAAGAATACCTTAAACCTGGAGAGTTAAGACCCGTGTAATGGGTACCATGCAATATGACTTCAAAGGGTCTTCATTTGCTCACCGAACCTCTCCAATCCTATCACTGCTGTGTTTATGCCCCTGTACACATGCTTGATTCTCTTTCGGAGACATAGCAATCCATAGGTTTTCCGATACTTACTAGTCAGGTACATTCTTAGGCGTTTAATATGCGGTGTTGAGTCCATTTCGTTGAGCAAGGAGTAGCTCTTGTCTATTCCATATTTGGCTTAAGGAACTTTATCTGTGCTCATTTCAATCTCTGGTTTTATGCAGCACCCCAACTCACCTTTACCCTTAAGCAAGCATAAGTTGGTTTTCTAAATTTGAGACCCTGTTCTGTTCTGTAATTCAGTTCCTGTGTAGCCAAGTTTACATTCCATGTATTACTGATATCTTATGATGTTTCTTTTTCTGTGTGACTTATTTCAGTTAGAATCATCATACCTGAATCCACTCATTGTGCTGCTAAGGGCCTGATGACATAGATTTCATTGCTGAGTGATATTGCTTTGTAAGTGAATACCACAACTTCTTTATCCATTTTTCACTTTCTGCGATGTTGAACTTGTACTGTAAACGAGGTTCTTGTAAACAGAGCCGTTCCAAACTTTGGGGTGGCTGTGTCTTTTTGATTTTAATTTCCCTAAGCTATAGGACCATAAGTGGAAGTGCCCAAGGCTCTGTTGCTTTGTTTTTTAGATGTTTCAGGAAACACCATACACTTCTCCCGAGTGGTTGTTGGCAATTTACATCCCGCCCATCAGCATAACAAGGCTCCCAGTTCTCCATGGCCTGTCCTGCCTTTCTGGATTTTACACTTTTTTCAGATGGCCCTTTTGACCGGGGGGAAGTGAGACTTCATTGTAGTGCAGATTTCCTTTGCAAGCTTGCTTGGTTGGCCAAAAAGGGCGTATGCGTTTTTTCCTGAATATATTCAGGAAAAAACGCATACGCCCTTTTTGGCCAAGTGCATCATTGTGGACGTTCTGCCTCTTTTCCTATGCTTTCAATGCAATTCCAGTCTACCTCCTGAAATCGGTTTCCTGCAATTCTGCCCCGCTTTCAAGTCCTCTTGGCAGCCTTACTTCAGTATATTTTTGGACGATAGCTGTCATTTATAACTCTGCAGGTTTGTGAATTACAGTGCCCCTGAGCTCCTTTCTTCAACTCGCTTTCTTGTGACCTGGCCGCAACACCGCAGGATGGCTTCAGGCCCTAATCTGGTTCTGGCACGGCACGCTGAGCCTTTGGTTAATTCCTCTTCCTGGTGGGAAATGAGAGTTAAATTTGCCCATCCAGACACCTCCAGCTAGTCTCTCATTGGTTCTCGCTATTCCTGTTCATCTTCCGCAGAAATTGCAAACTGGGCCAAACAGGAGGTTAAAGGCGCTGACTCTCCAAGTGGGGAGAGTGTTAGTAAAGCGTCTGGAATGTTGCACCCGAGTACCAGGGGAGGAAAACTGAGACATATTTGAACACGTCTCCCGATCACATGGTTGATCATACTGTAGGTTCCACATGCATGTTTTAGCTGAAGGAAGAATACCTTAAACCTGGGTATTTGAAACCCGTGGAATGGGTACCATGCAATATGACTTCAAAGGGTCTTCATTTGCTCACGAACCTCTCCAATCCTATCACTGCTGCGTTTATGCCCCTGTACACATGCTTGATTCTCTTTCGGAGACATAGCAATCCATAGGTTTTAAGATACTTACTAGTCAGGTACATTCTTAGGCGTTTAATATGCGGTGTTGAGTCCATTTCGTTGAGCAAGGAGTAGCTCTTGTCTATTCCATATTTGGCTTAAGGAACTTTATCTGTGCTCATTTCAATCTCTGGTTTTATGCAGCACCCCAACTCACCTTTCCCCTTAAGCAAGCATAAGTTGGTTTTCTAAATTTGAGACCCTGTTCTGTTCTCTAATTCAGTTCCTGTGTAGCCAAGTTTCCATTCCGTGTATTACTGATATCTTATGATGTTTCTTTTTCTGTGTGACTTATTTCAGTTAGAATCATCATACATGAATCCACTCATTGTGCTGCTAAGGGCCTGATGACATAGATTTCATTGCTGAGTGATATTGCTTTGTAAGTAAATACCACAACTTCTTTATCCATTTTTCACTTTCTGCGATGTTGAACTTGTACTGTAAACGAGGTTCTTGTAAACAGAGGCGTCCCAAACTTTGGGGTGGCTGTGTCTTTTTGATTTTAATTTCCCTAAGCTATAGGACCATAAGTGGCAGTGCCCTAGGCTCTGTTGCTTTGTTTTTTAGATGTTTCAGGAAACACCATACACTTCTCCTGAGTGTCTGTTGGTAATTTACATCCCGCCCATCAGCATAACAAGGCTGCCAGTTCTCCATGGCCTGTCCTGCCTTTCTGGATTTTACACTTTTTTCAGATGGCCCTTTTGACCGGGGGGAAGTGAGACTTCATTGTAGTGCAGATTTCCTTTGCAAGCTTGCTTGGTTGGCCAAAAAGGGCGTATGCGTTTTTTCCTGAATATATTCAGGAAAAAACGCATACGCCCTTTTTGGCCAAGTGCATCATTGTGGACGTTCTGCCTCTTTTCCTATGCTTTCAATGCAATTCCAGTCTACCTCCTGAAATCGGTTTCCTGCAATTCTGCCCCGCTTTCAAGTCCTCTTGGCAGCCTTACTTCAGTCTATTTTTGGATGATAGCTGTCATTTATAACTCTGCAGGTTTGTGAATTACAGTGCCCCTGAGCTCCTTTCTTCAACTCGCTTTCTTGTGACCTGGCCGCAACACCGCAGGATGTCTTCAGGCCCTAATCTGGTTCCGGCACGGCATGCTGAGCGTTTGGTTAATTCCTCTTCCTGGTGGGAAATGAGAGTTAAATTTGCCCGTCCAGACACCTGCAGCTAGCCTCTCATTGGTTCTCGCTATTCCTGTTCATCTTCCGCAGAAATTGCAAACTGGGCCAAACAGGAGGTTAAAGGGACTGACTCTCCAAGTCGGGAGAGTGTTAGTAAAGCGTCTGGAATGTTGTACCCGAGTACCAGGGTACGAAAACTGGGACATATTTGAACACGTCTCCCGATCACATGGTTGATCATACTTGGGTTCCACATGCATGTTTTAGCTGAAGGAAGAATACCTAAAACCTGGGTAGTTGAAACCCGTGGAATGGGTACCATGCAATATGACTTCAAAGGGTCTTCATTTGCTCACGAACCTCTCCAATCCTATCACTGCTACGTTTATGCCCCTGTACACATGCTTGATTCTCTTTCGGAGACATAGCAATCCATAGGTTTTAAGATACTTACTAGTCAGGTACATTCTTAGGCGTTTAATATGGGGTGTTGAGTTCATTTCATTGAGCAAGGAGTAGCTCTTGTCTATTCCATATTTGGCTTAAGGAACTTTATCTGTGCTCATTTCAATCTCTGGTTTTATGCAGCACCCCAACTCACCTTTACCCTTAAGCAAGCATAAGTTGGTTTTCTAAATTTGAGACCCTGTTCTGTTCTGTAATTCAGTTCCTGTGTAGCCAAGTTTACATTCCGTGTATTACTGATATCTTATGATGTTTCTTTTTCTGTGTGACTTATTTCAGTTAGAATCATCATACCTGAATCCACTCATTGTGCTGCTAAGGGCCTGATGACACAGATTTCATTGCTGAGTGATATTGCTTTGTAAGTAAATACCACAACTTCTTTACCCATTTTTCACTTTCTGCGATGTTGAACTTGTACTGTAAACGAGGTTCTTGTAAACAGAGCCGTTCCAAACTTTGGGGTGGCTGTGTCTTTTTGATTTTAATTTCCCTAAGCTATAGGACCATAAGTGGAAGTGCCCTAGGTTCTGTTGCTTTGTTTTTTAGATGTTTCAGGAAACACCATACACTTCTCCCGAGTGGTTGTTGGCAATTTACATCCCGCCCATCAGCATAACAAGGCTCCCAGTTCTCCATGGCCTGTCCTGCCTTTCTGGATTTTACACTTTTTTCAGATGGCCCTTTTGACCGGGGGGAAGTGAGACTTCATTGTAGTGCAGATTTCCTTTGCAAGCTTGCTTGGTTGGCCAAAAAGGGCGTATGCGTTTTTTCCTGAATATATTCAGGAAAAAACGCATACGCCCTTTTTGGCCAAGTGCATCATTGTGGACGTTCTGCCTCTTTTCCTATGCTTTCAATGCAATTCCAGTCTACCTCCTGAAATCGGTTTCCTGCAATTCTGCCCCGCTTTCAAGTCCTCTTGGCAGCCTTACTTCAGTATATTTTTGGACGATAGCTGTCATTTATAACTCTGCAGGTTTGTGAATTACAGTGCCCCTGAGCTCCTTTCTTCAACTCGCTTTCTTGTGACCTGGCCGCAACACCGCAGGATGGCTTCAGGCCCTAATCTGGTTCTGGCACGGCACGCTGAGCCTTTGGTTAATTCCTCTTCCTGGTGGGAAATGAGAGTTAAATTTGCCCATCCAGACACCTCCAGCTAGTCTCTCATTGGTTCTCGCTATTCCTGTTCATCTTCCGTAGAAACTGCAAACTGGGCCAAACAGGAGGTTAAAGGCGCTGACTCTCCAAGTGGGGAGAGTGTTAGTAAAGCGTCTGGAATGTTGCACCCGAGTACCAGGGTATGAAAACTGAGACATATTTGAACACGTCTCCCGATCACATGGTTGATCATACTCTAGGTTCCACATGCATGTTTTTGCTGAAGGAAGAATACCTTAAACCTGGGTAGTTGAAACCCGTGGAATGGGTACCATGCAATATGACTTCAAAGGGTCTTCATTTGCTCACGAACCTCTCCAATCCTATCACTGCTGCGTTTATGCCCCTGTACACATGCTTGATTCTCTTTCGGAGACATAGCAATCCATAGGTTTTAAGATACTTACTAGTCAGGTACATTCTTAGGCGTTTAATATGCGGTGTTGAGTCCATTTCGTTGAGCAAGGAGTAGCTCTTGTCTATTCCATATTTGGCTTAAGGAACTTTATCTGTGCTCATTTCAATCTCTGGTTTTATGCAGCACCCCAACTCACCTTTCCCCTTAAGCAAGCATAAGTTGGTTTTCTAAATTTGAGACCCTGTTCTGTTCTGTAATTCAGTTCCTGTGTAGCCAAGTTTCCATTCCGTGTATTACTGATATCTTATGATGTTTCTTTTTCTGTGTGACTTATTTCAGTTAGAATCATCATACCTGAATCCACTCATTGTGCTGCTAAGGGCCTGATGACATAGATTTCATTGCTGAGTGATATTGCTTTGTAAGTAAATACCACAACTTCTTTATCCATTTTTCACTTTCTGCGATGTTGAACTTGTACTGTAAACGAGGTTCTTGTAAACAGAGGCGTCCCAAACTTTGGGGTGGCTGTGTCTTTTTGATTTTAATTTCCCTAAGCTATAGGACCATAAGTGGCAGTGCCCTAGGCTCTGTTGCTTTGTTTTTTAGATGTTTCAGGAAACACCATACACTTCTCCTGAGTGTCTGTTGGTAATTTACATCCCGCCCATCAGCATAACAAGGCTCCCAGTTCTCCATGGCCTGTCCTGCCTTTCTGGATTTTACACTTTTTTCAGATGGCCCTTTTGACCGGGGGGGAAGTGAGACTTCATTGTAGTGCAGATTTCCTTTGCAAGCTTGCTTGGTTGGCCAAAAAGGGCGTATGCGTTTTTTCCTGAATATATTCAGGAAAAAACGCATACGCCCTTTTTGGCCAAGTGCATCATTGTGGACGTTCTGCCTCTTTTCCTATGCTTTCAATGCAATTCCAGTCTACCTCCTGAAATCGGTTTCCTGCAATTCTGCCCCGCTTTCAAGTCCTCTTGGCAGCCTTACTTCAGTCTATTTTTGGATGATAGCTGTCATTTATAACTCTGCAGGTTTGTGAATTACAGTGCCCCTGAGCTCCTTTCTTCAACTCGCTTTCTTTTGAGCTGGCCGCAACACCGCAGGATGTCTTCAGGCCCTAATCTGGTTCCGGCACGGCATGCTGAGCCTTTGGTTAATTCCTCTTCCTGGTGGGAAATGAGAGTTAAATTTGCCCGTCCAGACACCTCCAGCTAGCCTCTCATTGGTTCTTGCTATTCCTGTTCATCTTCCGCAGAAATTGCAAACTGGGCCAAACAGGAGGTTAAAGGGACTGACTATCCAAGTCGGGAGAGTGTTAGTAAAGCGTCTGGAATATTGCACCCGAGTACCAGGGTACGAAAACTGAGACATATTTGAACACGTCTCCCGATCACATGGTTGATCATACTCTGGGTTCCACATGCATGTTTTAGCTGAAGGAAGAATACCTTAAACCTGGGTAGTTGAAACCCGTGTAATGGGTACCATGCAATATGACTTCAAAGGGTCTTCATTTGCTCACCGAACCTCTCCAATCCTATCACTGCTGCGTTTATGCCCCTGTACACACGCTTGATTCTCTTTTGGAGACATAGCAATCCATAGGTTTTAAGATACTTACTAGTCAGGTACATGCTTAGGCGTTTAATATGGGGTGTTGAGTCCATTTCGTTGAGCAAGGAGTAGCTCTTGTCTATTCCATATTTGGCTTAAGGAACTTTATCTGTGCTCATTTCAATCTCTGGTTTTATGCAGCACCCCAACTCACCTTTACCCTTAAGCAAGCATAAGTTGGTTTTCTAAATTTGAGACCCTGTTCTGTTTTGGAATGCAGTTCCTGTGTAGCCAAGTTAACATTCCGTGTATTAGTGATATCTTATGATGTTTCTTTTTCTGTGTGACTTATTTCAGTTAGAATCATCGTACCTGAATCCACTCATTATGCTGCTACGGGCCTGATGACATAGATTTCATTACTGAGTGATACTGCATTGTATGTAAGTACCACAAGTTCTTTATCCATTTTTCACTTTCTGTGATATTGAACTTGTACGGTAAACGAGGTTCTTGTAAACGGAGGCGTCCCAAACTTTGGGGTGGCTGTGTCTTTTTGATTTTAATATCCCTAAGCTATAGGACCATAAGTGGCAGTGCCCTAGGCTCTGTTGCTTTGTTTTTTAGATGTTTCAGGAAACACCATACACTTCTCCCGAGTGTCTGTTGGCAATTTACATCCCGCCCATCAGCATAACAAGGCTCCCAGTTCTCAATGGCCTGTTGCCTTTCTGGATTTTACACTTTTTTCAGATGGCCCTTTTGACCGGGGGGAAGTGAGACTTCATTGTAGTGCAGATTTCCTTTGCAAGCTTGCTTGGTTGGCCAAAAAGGGCGTATGCGTTTTTTCCTGAATATATTCAGGAAAAAACGCATACGCCCTTTTTGGCCAAGTGCATCATTGTGGACGTTCTGCCTCTTTTCCTATGCTTTCAATGCAATTCCAGTCTACCTCCTGAAATCGGTTTCCTGCAATTCTGCCCCGCTTTGAAGTCCTCTTGGCAGCCTTACTTCAGTCTATTTTTGGACGATAGCTGTCATTTATAACTCTGCAGGTTTGTGAATTACAGTGCCCCTGAGCTCCTTTCTTCAACTCGCTTTCTTTTGAGCTGGCCGCAACACCGCAGGATGGCTTCAGGCCCTAATCTGGTTTGGTACGGCACGCTGAGCCTTTGGTTATTTCCTCTTCCTGGTGGGAAATGAGAGTTAAATTTGCCCATCCAGACACCTCCAGCTAGCCTCTCATTGGTTCTCGCTATTCCTGTTCATCTTCCGCAGAAATTGCAAACTGGGCCAAACAGGAGGTTAAAGGCGCTGACTCTCCAAGTGGGGAGAGTGTTAGTAAAGCGTCTGGAATGTTGCACCCGAGTACCAGGTGAGGAAAACTGAGACATATTTGAACACGTCTCCCAATCACATGGTTGATCATACTCTGGGTTCCACATGCATGTTTTAGCTGAAGGAAGAATACCTAAAACCTGGGTAGTTGAAACCCGTGGAATGGGTACCATGCAATATGACTTCAAAGGGTCTTCATTTGCTCACTGAACATCTCCAATCCTATCACTGCTGCGTTTATGCCCCTGTACACATGCTTGATTCTCTTTCGGAGACATAGCAATCCATAGGTTTTAAGATACTTACTAGTCAGGTACATTCTTAGGCGTTTAATATGCGGTGTTGAGTCCATTTCGTTGAGCAAGGAGTAGCTCTTGTCTATTCCATATTTGGCTTAAGGAACTTTATCTGTGCTCATTTCAATCTCTGGTTTTATGCAGCACCCCAACTCACCTTTACCCTTAAGCAAGCATAAGTTGGTTTTCTAAATTTGAGACCCTGTTCTGTTCTGTAATTCAGTTCCTGTGTAGCCAAGTTTACATTCCGTGTATTAGTGATATCTTATGATGTTTCATTTTCTGTGTGACTTATTTCAGTTAGAATCATCGTACCTGAATCCACTCATTATGCTGCTACGGGCCTGATGACATAGATTTCATTGCTGAGTGATACTGCATTGTACGTAAGTACCACAAGTTCTTTATCCATTTTTCACTTTCTGTGATATTGAACTTGTACGGTAAACGAGGTTCTTGTAAACGGAGGCGTCCCAAACTTTGGGGTGGCTGTGTGTTTTTGATTTTAATTTCCCTAAGCTATAGGACCATAAGTGGAAGTGCCCTAGGCTCTGTTGCTTTGTTTTTTAGATGTTTCAGGAAACACCATACACTTCTCCCGAATGTTTGTTGGCAATTTACATCCCGCCCTTCAGGATAACAAGGCTCCCAGTTCTCCATGGCCTGTCCTGCCTTTCTGGATTTTACACTTTTTTCAGATGGCCCTTTTGACCGGGGGGAAGTGAGACTTCATTGTAGTGCAGATTTCCTTTGCAAGCTTGCTTGGTTGGCCAAAAAGGGCGTATGCGTTTTTTCCTGAATATATTCAGGAAAAAACGCATATGCCCTTTTTGGCCAAGTGCATCATTGTGGACGTTCTGCCTCTTTTCCTATGCTTTCAATGCAATTCCAGTCTACCTCCTGAAATCGGTTTCCTGCAATTCTGCCCCGCTTTCAAGTCCTCTTGGCAGCCTTACTTCAGTCTATTTTTGGACGATAGCTGTCATTTATAACTCTGCAGGTTTGTGAATTACAGTGCCCCTGAGCTCCTTTCTTCAACTCGCTTTCTTGTGACCTGGCTGCAACACCGCAGGATGGCTTCAGGCCCTAATCTGGTTCCGGCACGGCACGCTGAGCCTTTGGTTATTTCCTCTTCCTGGTGGGAAATGAGAGTTAAATTTGCCCGTCCAGACACTCCAGCTAGTCTCTCATTGGTTCTCGCTATTCCTGTTCATCTTCCGCAGAAATTGCAAACTGGGCCAAACAGGAGGTTAAAGGCGCTGACTCTCCAAGTGGGGAGAGTGTTAGTAAAGGGTCTGGAATGTTGCACCCGAGTACCAGGGGAGGAAAACTGAGACATATTTGAACACGTCTCCCGTTCACATGGTTGATCATACTTGGGTTCCACATGCATATTTTAGCTGAAGGAAGAATACCTTAAACCTGGAGAGTTAAGACCCGTGTAATGGGTACGATGCAATATGACTTCAAAGGGTCTTCATTTGCTCACCGAACCTCTCCAATCCTATCACTGCTGTGTTTATGCCCCTGTACACATGCTTGATTCTCTTTCGGAGACATAGCAATCCATAGGTTTTAAGATACTTACTAGTCAGGTACATTCTTAGGCGTTTAATATGCGGTGTTGAGTCCATTTCGTTGAGCAAGGAGTAGCTCTTGTCTATTCCATATTTGGCTTAAGGAACTTTATCTGTGCTCATTTCAATCTCTGGTTTTATGCAGCACCCCAACTCACCTTTACCCTTAAGCAAGCATAAGTTGGTTTTCTAAATTTGAGACCCTGTTCTGTTCTGTAATTCAGTTCCTGTGTAGCCAAGTTTCCATTCCGTGTATTACTGATATCTTATGATGTTTCTTTTTCTGTGTGACTTATTTCAGTTAGAATCATCATACCTGAATCCACTCATTGTGCTGCTAAGGGCCTGATGACATAGATTTCATTGCTGAGTGATATTGCTTTGTAAGTGAATACCACAACTACTTTATCCATTTTTCACTTTCTGCGATGTTGAACTTGTACTGTAAACGAGGTTCTTGTAAACAGAGCCGTTCCAAACTTTGGGGTGGCTGTGTCTTTTTGATTTTAATTTCCCTAAGCTATAGGACCATAAGTGGAAGTGCCCTAGGCTCTGTTGCTTTGTTTTTTAGATGTTTCAGGAAACACCATACACTTCTCCCAAGTGTCTGTTGGCAATTTACATCCCGCCCATCAGCATAACAAGGCTCCCAGTTCTCCATGGCCTGTCCTGCCTTTCTGGATTTTACACTTTTTTCAGATGGCCCTTTTGACCGGGGGGAAGTGAGACTTTATTGTAGTGCAGATTTCCTTTGCAAGCTTGCTTGGTTGGCCAAAAAGGGCGTATGCGTTTTTTCCTGAATATATTCAGGAAAAAACGCATACGCCCTTTTTGGCCAAGTGCATCATTGTGGACGTTCTGCCTCTTTTCCTATGCTTTCAATGCAATTCCAGTCTACCTCCTGAAATCGGTTTCCTGCAATTCTGCCCCGCTTTCAAGTCCTCTTGGCAGCCTTACTTCAGTCTATTTTTGGACGATAGCTGTCATTTATAACTCTGCAGGTTTGTGAATTACAGTGCCCCTGAGCTCCTTTCTTCAACTCGCTTTCTTGTGAGCTGGCCGCAACACCGCAGGATGGCTTCAGGCCCTAATCTGGTTCTGGCCCGGCATGCTGAGCCTTTGGTTAATTCCTCTTCCTGGTGAGAAATGAGAGTTAAATTTGCCCGTTCAGACACCTCCAGCTAGCCTCTCATTGGTTCTCGCTATTCCTGTTCATCTTCCGCAGAAATTGCAAACTGGGCCAAACAGGAGGTTAAAGGGACTGACTCTCCAAGTCGGGAGAGTGTTAGTAAAGCGTCTGGAATGTTGCACCCGAGTACCAGGGTAGGAAAACTGAGACATATTTGAACACGTCTCCCGTTCACATGGTTGATCATACTCTGGGTTCCACATGCATGTTTTAGCTGAAGGAAGAATACCTTAAACCTGGAGAGTTGAGACCCGTGGAATGGGTACCATGCAATATGACTTCAAAGGGTCTTCATTTGCTCACCGAACCTCTCCAATCCTATCACTGCTGCGTTTATGCCCCTGTACACACGCTTGATTCTCTTTTGGAGACATAGCAATCCATAGGTTTTAAGATACTTACTAGTCAGGTACATTCTTAGGCGTTTAATATGCGGTGTTGAGTCCATTTCGTTGAGCAAGGAGTAGCTCTTGTCTATTCCATATTTGGCTTAAGGAACTTTATCTGTGCTCATTTCAATCTCTGGTTTTATGCAGCACCCCAACTCACCTTTCCCCTTAAGCAAGCATAAGTTGGTTTTCTAAATTGAGACCCTGTTCTGTTCTGTAATTCAGTTCCTGTGTAGCCAAGTTTACATACCGTGTATTAGTGATATCTTATGATGTTTCTTTTTCTGTGTGACTTATTTCAGTTAGAATCATCGTACCTGAATCCACTCATTATGCTGCTACGGGCCTGATGACATAGATTTCATTGCTGAGTGATACTGCATTGTACGTAAGTACCACAAGTTCTTTATCCATTTTTCACTTTCTGTGATATTGAACTTGTACGGTAAACGAGGTTCTTGTAAACGGAGGCGTCCCAAACTTTGGGGTGGCTGTGTCTTTTTGATTTTAATTTCCCTAAGCTATAGGACCATAAGTGGCAGTGCCCTAGGCTCTGTTGCTTTGTTTTTTAGATGTTTCAGGAAACACCATACACTTCTCCCGAGTGGTTGTTGGCAATTTACATCCCGCCCATCAGCATAACAAGGCTCCCAGTTCTCCATGGCCTGTCCTGCCTTTCTGGATTTTACACTTTTTTCAGATGGCCCTTTTGACCGGGGGGAAGTGAGACTTCATTGTAGTGCAGATTTCCTTTGCAAGTTTGCTTGGTTGGCCAAAAAGGGCGTATGCGTTTTTTCCTGAATATATTCAGGAAAAAACGCATACGCCCTTTTTGGCCAAGTGCATCATTGTGGACGTTCTGCCTCTTTTCCTATGCTTTCAATGCAATTCTAGTTTACCTCCTGAAATCGGTTTCCTGCAATTCTGCCCCGCTTTCAAGTCCTCTTGGCAGCCTTACTTCAGTCTATTTTTGGACGATAGCTGTCATTTATAACTCTGCAGGTTTGTGAATTACAGTGCCCCTGAGCTCCTTTCTTCAACTCGCTTTCTTGTGACCTGGCTGCAACACCGCAGGATGGCTTCAGGCCCTAATCTGGTTCCGGCACGGCACGCTGAGCCTTTTGTTATTTCCTCTTCCTGGTGGGAAATGAGAGTTAAATTTGCCCGTCCAGACACCTCCAGCTAGTCTCTCATTGGTTCTCGCTATTCCTGTTCATCTTCCGCAGAAATTGCAAACTGGGCCAAACAGGAGGTTAAAGGCGCTGACTCTCCAAGTGGGGAGAGTGTTAGTAAAGCGTCTGGAATGTTGCACCCGAGTACCAGGGGAGGAAAACTGAGACATATTTGAACACGTCTCCCGTTCACATGGTTGATCATACTTGGGTTCCACATGCATGTTTTAGCTGAAGGAAGAATACCTTAAACCTGGAGAGTTAAGACCCGTGTAATGGGTACCATGCAATATGACTTCAAAGGGTCTTCATTTGCTCACCGAACCTCTCCAATCCTATCACTGCTGTGTTTATGCCCCTGTACACATGCTTGATTCTCTTTCGGAGACATAGCAATCCATAGGTTTTCCGATACTTACTAGTCAGGTACATTCTTAGGCGTTTAATATGCGGTGTTGAGTCCATTTCATTGAGCAAGGAGTAGCTCTTGTCTATTCCATATTTGGCTTAAGGAACTTTATCTGTGCTCATTTCAATCTCTGGTTTTATGCAGCACCCCAACTCACCTTTACCCTTAAGCAAGCATAAGTTGGTTTTCTAAATTTGAGACCCTGTTCTGTTCTGTAATTCAGTTCCTGTGTAGCCAAGTTTACATTCCGTGTATTACTGATATCTTATGATGTTTCTTTTTCTGTGTGACTTATTTCAGTTAGAATCATCATACCTGAATCCACTCATTGTGCTGCTAAGGGCCTGATGACATAGATTTCATTGCTGAGTGATATTGCTTTGTAAGTGAATACCACAACTTCTTTATCCATTTTTCACTTTCTGCGATGTTGAACTTGTACTGTAAACGAGGTTCTTGTAAACAGAGCCGTTCCAAACTTTGGGGTGGCTGTGTCTTTTTGATTTTAATTTCCCTAAGCTATAGGACCATAAGTGGAAGTGCCCAAGGCTCTGTTGCTTTGTTTTTTAGATGTTTCAGGAAACACCATACACTTCTCCCGAGTGGTTGTTGGCAATTTACATCCCGCCCATCAGCATAACAAGGCTCCCAGTTCTCCATGGCCTGTCCTGCCTTTCTGGATTTTACACTTTTTTCAGATGGCCCTTTTGACCGGGGGGAAGTGAGACTTCATTGTAGTGCAGATTTCCTTTGCAAGCTTGCTTGGTTGGCCAAAAAGGGCGTATGCGTTTTTTCCTGAATATATTCAGGAAAAAACGCATACGCCCTTTTTGGCCAAGTGCATCATTGTGGACGTTCTGCCTCTTTTCCTATGCTTTCAATGCAATTCCAGTCTACCTCCTGAAATCGGTTTCCTGCAATTCTGCCCCGCTTTCAAGTCCTCTTGGCAGCCTTACTTCAGTATATTTTTGGACGATAGCTGTCATTTATAACTCTGCAGGTTTGTGAATTACAGTGCCCCTGAGCTCCTTTCTTCAACTCGCTTTCTTGTGACCTGGCCGCAACACCGCAGGATGGCTTCAGGCCCTAATCTGGTTCTGGCACGGCACGCTGAGCCTTTGGTTAATTCCTCTTCCTGGTGGGAAATGAGAGTTAAATTTGCCCATCCAGACACCTCCAGCTAGTCTCTCATTGGTTCTCGCTATTCCTGTTCATCTTCCGCAGAAATTGCAAACTGGGCCAAACAGGAGGTTAAAGGCGCTGACTCTCCAAGTGGGGAGAGTGTTAGTAAAGCGTCTGGAATGTTGCACCCGAGTACCAGGGGAGGAAAACTGAGACATATTTGAACACGTCTCCCGATCACATGGTTGATCATACTGTAGGTTCCACATGCATGTTTTAGCTGAAGGAAGAATACCTTAAACCTGGGTAGTTGAAACCCGTGGAATGGGTACCATGCAATATGACTTCAAAGGGTCTTCATTTGCTCACGAACCTCTCCAATCCTATCACTGCTGCGTTTATGCCCCTGTACACATGCTTGATTCTCTTTCGGAGACATAGCAATCCATAGGTTTTAAGATACTTACTAGTCAGGTACATTCTTAGGCGTTTAATATGCGGTGTTGAGTCCATTTCGTTGAGCAAGGAGTAGCTCTTGTCTATTCCATATTTGGCTTAAGGAACTTTATCTGTGCTCATTTCAATCTCTGGTTTTATGCAGCACCCCAACTCACCTTTCCCCTTAAGCAAGCATAAGTTGGTTTTCTAAATTTGAGACCCTGTTCTGTTCTCTAATTCAGTTCCTGTGTAGCCAAGTTTCCATTCCGTGTATTACTGATATCTTATGATGTTTCTTTTTCTGTGTGACTTATTTCAGTTAGAATCATCATACATGAATCCACTCATTGTGCTGCTAAGGGCCTGATGACATAGATTTCATTGCTGAGTGATATTGCTTTGTAAGTAAATACCACAACTTCTTTATCCATTTTTCACTTTCTGCGATGTTGAACTTGTACTGTAAACGAGGTTCTTGTAAACAGAGGCGTCCCAAACTTTGGGGTGGCTGTGTCTTTTTGATTTTAATTTCCCTAAGCTATAGGACCATAAGTGGCAGTGCCCTAGGCTCTGTTGCTTTGTTTTTTAGATGTTTCAGGAAACACCATACACTTCTCCTGAGTGTCTGTTGGTAATTTACATCCCGCCCATCAGCATAACAAGGCTGCCAGTTCTCCATGGCCTGTCCTGCCTTTCTGGATTTTACACTTTTTTCAGATGGCCCTTTTGACCGGGGGGAAGTGAGACTTCATTGTAGTGCAGATTTCCTTTGCAAGCTTGCTTGGTTGGCCAAAAAGGGCGTATGCGTTTTTTCCTGAATATATTCAGGAAAAAACGCATACGCCCTTTTTGGCCAAGTGCATCATTGTGGACGTTCTGCCTCTTTTCCTATGCTTTCAATGCAATTCCAGTCTACCTCCTGAAATCGGTTTCCTGCAATTCTGCCCCGCTTTCAAGTCCTCTTGGCAGCCTTACTTCAGTCTATTTTTGGATGATAGCTGTCATTTATAACTCTGCAGGTTTGTGAATTACAGTGCCCCTGAGCTCCTTTCTTCAACTCGCTTTCTTGTGACCTGGCCGCAACACCGCAGGATGTCTTCAGGCCCTAATCTGGTTCCGGCACGGCATGCTGAGCGTTTGGTTAATTCCTCTTCCTGGTGGGAAATGAGAGTTAAATTTGCCCGTCCAGACACCTGCAGCTAGCCTCTCATTGGTTCTCGCTATTCCTGTTCATCTTCCGCAGAAATTGCAAACTGGGCCAAACAGGAGGTTAAAGGGACTGACTCTCCAAGTCGGGAGAGTGTTAGTAAAGCGTCTGGAATGTTGTACCCGAGTACCAGGGTACGAAAACTGGGACATATTTGAACACGTCTCCCGATCACATGGTTGATC
Source organism: Delphinus delphis (assembly GCF_949987515.2). Lineage (NCBI taxonomy): Eukaryota > Metazoa > Chordata > Mammalia > Artiodactyla > Delphinidae > Delphinus > Delphinus delphis. The sequence continues at coordinate 1,429,347 of NW_027192673.1, read as the reverse complement.
ATACTTGGGTTCCACATGCATGTTTTAGCTGAAGGAAGAATACCTAAAACCTGGGTAGTTGAAACCCGTGGAATGGGTACCATGCAATATGACTTCAAAGGGTCTTCATTTGCTCACGAACCTCTCCAATCCTATCACTGCTACGTTTATGCCCCTGTACACATGCTTGATTCTCTTTCGGAGACATAGCAATCCATAGGTTTTAAGATACTTACTAGTCAGGTACATTCTTAGGCGTTTAATATGGGGTGTTGAGTTCATTTCATTGAGCAAGGAGTAGCTCTTGTCTATTCCATATTTGGCTTAAGGAACTTTATCTGTGCTCATTTCAATCTCTGGTTTTATGCAGCACCCCAACTCACCTTTACCCTTAAGCAAGCATAAGTTGGTTTTCTAAATTTGAGACCCTGTTCTGTTCTGTAATTCAGTTCCTGTGTAGCCAAGTTTACATTCCGTGTATTACTGATATCTTATGATGTTTCTTTTTCTGTGTGACTTATTTCAGTTAGAATCATCATACCTGAATCCACTCATTGTGCTGCTAAGGGCCTGATGACACAGATTTCATTGCTGAGTGATATTGCTTTGTAAGTAAATACCACAACTTCTTTACCCATTTTTCACTTTCTGCGATGTTGAACTTGTACTGTAAACGAGGTTCTTGTAAACAGAGGCGTCCCAAACTTTGGGGTGGCTGTGTCTTTTTGATTTTAATTTCCCTAAGCTATAGGACCATAAGTGGAAGTGCCCTAGGTTCTGTTGCTTTGTTTTTTAGATGTTTCAGGAAACACCATACACTTCTCCCGAGTGGTTGTTGGCAATTTACATCCCGCCCATCAGCATAACAAGGCTCCCAGTTCTCCATGGCCTGTCCTTCCTTTCTGGATTTTACACTTTTTTCAGATGGCCCTTTTGACCGGGGGGGAAGTGAGACTTCATTGTAGTGCAGATTTCCTTTGCAAGCTTGCTTGGTTGGCCAAAAAGGGCGTATGCGTTTTTTCCTGAATATATTCAGGAAAAAACGCATACGCCCTTTTTGGCCAAGTGCATCATTGTGGACGTTCTGCCTCTTTTCCTATGCTTTCAATGCAATTCCAGTCTACCTCCTGAAATCGGTTTCCTGCAATTCTGCCCCGCTTTCAAGTCCTCTTGGCAGCCTTACTTCAGTCTATTTTTGGATGATAGCTGTCATTTATAACTCTGCAGGTTTGTGAATTACAGTGCCCCTGAGCTCCTTTCTTCAACTCGCTTTCTTTTGAGCTGGCCGCAACACCGCAGGATGTCTTCAGGCCCTAATCTGGTTCCGGCACGGCATGCTGAGCCTTTGGTTAATTCCTCTTCCTGGTGGGAAATGAGAGTTAAATTTGCCCGTCCAGACACCTCCAGCTAGCCTCTCATTGGTTCTTGCTATTCCTGTTCATCTTCCGCAGAAATTGCAAACTGGGCCAAACAGGAGGTTAAAGGGACTGACTCTCCAAGTCGGGAGAGTGTTAGTAAAGCGTCTGGAATGTTGCACCCGAGTACCAGGGGAGGAAAACTGAGACATATTTGAACACGTCTCCCATTCACATGGTTGATCATACTTGGGTTCCACATGCATGTTTTAGCTGAAGGAAGAATACCTTAAACCTGGGTAGTTGAAACCCGTGGAATGGGTACCATGCAATATGACTTCAAAGGGTCTTCATTTGCTCACTGAACCTCTCCAATCCTATCACTGCTGCGTTTATGCCCCTGTACACATGCTTGATTCTCTTTCAGAGACATAGCAATCCATAGGTTTTAAGATACTTACAAGTCAGGTACATTCTTAGGCGTTTAATATGCGGTGTTGAGTCCATTTCGTTGAGCAAGGAGTAGCTCTTGTCTATTCCATATTTGGCTTAAGGAACTTTATCTGTGCTCATTTCAATCTCTGGTTTTATGCAGCACCCCAACTCACCTTTACCCTTAAGCAAGCATAAGTTGTTTTTCTAAATGTGAGACCCTGTTCTGTTCTGTAATTCAGTTCCTGTGTAGCCAAGTTTCCATTCCGTGTATTACTGATATCTTATGATGTTTCTTTTTCTGTGTGACTTATTTCAGTTAGAATCATCATACCTGAATCCACTCATTGTGCTGCTAAGGGCCTGATGACATAGATTTCATTGCTGAGTGATATTGCTTTGTAAGTGAATACCACAATTTCTTTATCCATTTTTCACTTTCTGCGATGTTGAACTTGTACTGTAAACGAGGTTCTTGTAAACAGAGGCGTCCCAAACTTTGGGGTGGCTGTGTCTTTTTGATTTTAATTTCCCTAAGCTATAGGACCATAAGTGGCAGTGCCCTAGGCTCTGTTGCTTTGTTTTTTAGATGTTTCAGGAAACACCATACACTTCTCCTGAGTGTCTGTTGGTAATTTACATCCCGCCCATCAGCATAACAAGGCTCCCAGTTCTCCATGGCCTGTCCTGCCTTTCTGGATTTTACACTTTTTTCAGATGGCCCTTTTGACCGGGGGGGAAGTGAGACTTCATTGTAGTGCAGATTTCCTTTGCAAGCTTGCTTGGTTGGCCAAAAAGGGCGTATGCGTTTTTTCCTGAATATATTCAGGAAAAAACGCATACGCCCTTTTTGGCCAAGTGCATCATTGTGGACGTTCTGCCTCTTTTCCTATGCTTTCAATGCAATTCCAGTCTACCTCCTGAAATCGGTTTCCTGCAATTCTGCCCCGCTTTCAAGTCCTCTTGGCAGCCTTACTTCAGTCTATTTTTGGATGATAGCTGTCATTTATAACTCTGCAGGTTTGTGAATTACAGTGCCCCTGAGCTCCTTTCTTCAACTCGCTTTCTTTTGAGCTGGCCGCAACACCGCAGGATGTCTTCAGGCCCTAATCTGGTTCCGGCACGGCATGCTGAGCCTTTGGTTAATTCCTCTTCCTGGTGGGAAATGAGAGTTAAATTTGCCCGTCCAGACACCTCCAGCTAGCCTCTCATTGGTTCTTGCTATTCCTGTTCATCTTCCGCAGAAATTGCAAACTGGGCCAAACAGGAGGTTAAAGGGACTGACTCTCCAAGTCGGGAGAGTGTTAGTAAAGCGTCTGGAATGTTGCACCCGAGTACCAGGGGAGGAAAACTGAGACATATTTGAACACGTCTCCCATTCACATGGTTGATCATACTTGGGTTCCACATGCATGTTTTAGCTGAAGGAAGAATACCTTAAACCTGGGTAGTTGAAACCCGTGGAATGGGTACCATGCAATATGACTTCAAAGGGTCTTCATTTGCTCACTGAACCTCTCCAATCCTATCACTGCTGCGTTTATGCCCCTGTACACATGCTTGATTCTCTTTCAGAGACATAGCAATCCATAGGTTTTAAGATACTTACAAGTCAGGTACATTCTTAGGCGTTTAATATGCGGTGTTGAGTCCATTTCGTTGAGCAAGGAGTAGCTCTTGTCTATTCCATATTTGGCTTAAGGAACTTTATCTGTGCTCATTTCAATCTCTGGTTTTATGCAGCACCCCAACTCACCTTTACCCTTAAGCAAGCATAAGTTGTTTTTCTAAATGTGAGACCCTGTTCTGTTCTGTAATTCAGTTCCTGTGTAGCCAAGTTTCCATTCCGTGTATTACTGATATCTTATGATGTTTCTTTTTCTGTGTGACTTATTTCAGTTAGAATCATCATACCTGAATCCACTCATTGTGCTGCTAAGGGCCTGATGACATAGATTTCATTGCTGAGTGATATTGCTTTGTAAGTGAATACCACAATTTCTTTATCCATTTTTCACTTTCTGCGATGTTGAACTTGTACTGTAAACGAGGTTCTTGTAAACAGAGGCGTCCCAAACTTTGGGGTGGCTGTGTCTTTTTGATTTTAATTTCCCTAAGCTATAGGACCATAAGTGGCAGTGCCCTAGGCTCTGTTGCTTTGTTTTTTAGATGTTTCAGGAAACACCATACACTTCTCCTGAGTGTCTGTTGGTAATTTACATCCCGCCCATCAGCATAACAAGGCTCCCAGTTCTCCATGGCCTGTCCTGCCTTTCTGGATTTTACACTTTTTTCAGATGGCCCTTTTGACCGGGGGGGAAGTGAGACTTCATTGTAGTGCAGATTTCCTTTGCAAGCTTGCTTGGTTGGCCAAAAAGGGCGTATGCGTTTTTTCCTGAATATATTCAGGAAAAAACGCATACGCCCTTTTTGGCCAAGTGCATCATTGTGGACGTTCTGCCTCTTTTCCTATGCTTTCAATGCAATTCCAGTCTACCTCCTGAAATCGGTTTCCTGCAATTCTGCCCCGCTTTCAAGTCCTCTTGGCAGCCTTACTTCAGTCTATTTTTGGATGATAGCTGTCATTTATAACTCTGCAGGTTTGTGAATTACAGTGCCCCTGAGGTCCTTTCTTCAACTCGCTTTCTTTTGAGCTGGCCGCAACACCGCAGGATGTCTTCAGGCCCTAATCTGGTTCCGGCACGGCATGCTGAGCCTTTGGTTAATTCCTCTTCCTGGTGGGAAATGAGAGTTAAATTTGCCCGTCCAGACACCTCCAGCTAGCCTCTCATTGGTTCTTGCTATTCCTGTTCATCTTCCGCAGAAATTGCAAACTGGGCCAAACAGGAGGTTAAAGGGACTGACTCTCCAAGTGGGGAGAGTGTTAGTAAAGCGTCTGGAATGTTGCACCCGAGTACCAGGGGAGGAAAACTGAGACATATTTGAACACGTCTCCCATTCACATGGTTGATCATACTTGGGTTCCACATGCATGTTTTAGCTGAAGGAAGAATACCTTAAACCTGGGTAGTTGAAACCCGTGGAATGGGTACCATGCAATATGACTTCAAAGGGTCTTCATTTGCTCACCGAACCTCTCCAATCCTATCACTGCTTCGTTTATGCCCCTGTACACATGCTTGATTCTCTTTCAGAGACATAGCAATCCATAGGTTTTAAGATACTTACAAGTCAGGTACATTCTTAGGCGTTTAATATGCGGTGTTGAGTCCATTTCGTTGAGCAAGGAGTAGCTCTTGTCTATTCCATATTTGGCTTAAGGAACTTTATCTGTGCTCATTTCAATCTCTGGTTTTATGCAGCACCCCAACTCACCTTTACCCTTAAGCAAGCATAAATTGTTTTTCTAAATGTGAGACCCTGTTCTGTTCTGTAATTCAGTTCCTGTGTAGCCAAGTTTCCATTCCGTGTATTACTGATATCTTATGATGTTTCTTTTTCTGTGTGACTTATTTCAGTTAGAATCATCATACCTGAATCCACTCATTGTGCTGCTAAGGGCCTGATGACATAGATTTCATTGCTGAGTGATATTGCTTTGTAAGTGAATACCACAATTTCTTTATCCATTTTTCACTTTCTGCGATGTTGAACTTGTACTGTAAACGAGGTTCTTGTAAACAGAGGCGTCCCAAACTTTGGGGTGGCTGTGTCTTTTTGATTTTAATTTCCCTAAGCTATAGGACCATAAGTGGAAGTGCCCTAGGTTCTGTTGCTTTGTTTTTTAGATGTTTCAGGAAACACCATACACTTCTCCCGAGTGGTTGTTGGCAATTTACATCCCGCCCATCAGCATAACAAGGCTCCCAGTTCTCCATGGCCTGTCCTGCCTTTCTGGATTTTACACTTTTTTCAGATGGCCCTTTTGACCAGGGGGAAGTGAGACTTCATTGTAGTGCAGATTTCCTTTGCAAGCTTGCTTGGTTGGCCAAAAAGGGCGTATGCGTTTTTTCCTGAATATATTCAGGAAAAAACGCATACGCCCTTTTTGGCCAAGTGCATCATTGTGGACGTTCTGCCTCTTTTCCTATGCTTTCAATTCAATTCCAGTCTACCTCCTGAAATCGGTTTCCTGCAATTCTGCCCCGCTTTCAAGTCCTCTTGGCAGCCTTACTTCAGTCTATTTTTGGACGATAGCTGTCATTTATAACTCTGCAGGTTTGTGAATTACAGTGCCCCTGAGCTCCTTTCTTCAACTCGCTTTCTTGTGACCTGGCCGCAACACCGCAGGATGGCTTCAGGCCCTAATCTGGTTCCGGCACGGCAAGCTGAGCCTTTGGTTATTTCCTCTTCCTGTTGGGAAATGAGAGTTAAATTTGCCCGTCCAGACACCTCCAGCTAGCCTCTCATTGGTTCTCGCTATTCCTGTTCATCTTCCGCAGAAATTGCAAACTGGGCCAAACAGGAGGTTAAAGGGACTGACTCTCCAAGTCGGGAGAGTGTTAGTAAAGCGTCTGGAATGTTGCACCCGAGTACCAGGGGAGGAAAACTGAGACATATTTGAACACGTCTCCCGATCACATGGTTGATCATACTCTAGGTTCCACATGCATGTTTTAGCTGAAGGAAGAATACCTTAAACCTGGGTAGTTGAAACCCGTGGAATGGGTACCATGCAATATGACTTCAAAGGGTCTTCATTTGCTCACCGAACCTCTCCAATCCTATCACTGCTGCGTTTATGCCCCTGTACACATGCTTGATTCTCTTTCGGAGACATAGCAATCCATAGGTTTTAAGATACTTACTAGTCAGGTACATTCTTAGGCGTTTAATATGGGGTGTTGAGTCCATTTCGTTGAGCAAGGAGTAGCTCTTGTCTATTCCATATTTGGCTTAAGGAACTTTATCTGTGCTCATTTCAATCTCTGGTTTTATGCAGCACCCCAACTCACCTTTACCCTTAAGCAAGCATAAGTTGTTTTTCTAATTTTGAGACCCTGTTCTGATCTGTAATTCAGTTCCTGTGTAGCCAAGGTTCCATTCCGTGTATTACTGATATCTTATGATGTTTCTTTTTCTGTGTGACTTATTTCAGTTAGAATCATCGTACCTGAATCCACTCATTGTGCTGCTAAGGGCCTGATGACATAGATTTCATTGCTGAGTGATATTGCTTTGTAAGTGAATACCACAACTTCTTTATCCATTTTTCACTTTCTGCGATGTTGAACTTGTACTGTAAACGAGGTTCTTGTAAACAGAGCCATTCCAAACATTGGGGTGGCTGTGTCTTTTTGATTTTAATTTCCCTAAGCTATAGGACCATAAGTGGAAATGCCCTAGGCTCTGTTGCTTTGTTTTTTAGGTGTTTCAGGAAACACCATACACTTCTCCCAAGTGTCTGTTGGCAATTTACATCCCGCCCATCAGCATAACAAGGCTCCCAGTTCTCAATGGCCTGTTGCCTTTCTGGATTTTACACTTTTTTCAGATGGCCCTTTTGACCGGGGGGAAGTGAGACTTCATTGTAGTGCAGATTTCCTTTGCAAGCTTGCTGGGTTGGCCAAAAAGGGCGTATGCGTTTTTTCCTGAATATATTCAGGAAAAAACGCATACGCCCTTTTTGGCCAAGTGCATCATTGTGGACGTTCTGCCTCTTTTCCTATGCTTTCAATGCAATTCCAGTCTACCTCCTGAAATCGGTTTCCTGCAATTCTGCCCCGCTTTCAAGTCCTCTTGGCAGCCTTACTTCAGTCTATTTTTGGACGATAGCTGTCATTTATAACTCTGCAGGTTTGTGAATTACAGTGCCCCTGAGCTCCTTTCTTCAACTCGCTTTCTTTTGAGCTGGCCGCAACACCGCAGGATGGCTTCAGGCCCTAATCTGGTTCCGGCACGGCACGCTGAGCCTTTGGTTATTTCCTCTTCCTGTTGGGAAATGAGAGTTAAATTTGCCCGTCCAGACACCTGCAGCTAGCCTCTCATTGGTTCTCGCTATTCCTGTTCATCTTCCGCAGAAATTGCAAACTGGGCCAAACAGGAGGTTAAAGGGACTGACTCTCCAAGTCGGGAGAGGGTTAGTAAAGCATCTGGAATGTTGCACCCAAGTACCAGGGGAGGAAAACTGAGATATATTTGAACACGTCTCCCGTTCACATGGTTGATCATACTCTGGGTTCCACATGCATGTTTTAGCTGAAGGAAGAATACCTTAAACCTGGAGTTGAGACCCGTGTAATGGGTACCATGCAATATGACTTCAAAGGGTCTTCATTTGCTCACGAACCTCTCCAATCCTATCACTGCTGCGTTTATTTCCCTGTACACACGCTTGATTCTCTTTTGGAGACATAGCAATCCATAGGTTTTAAGATACTTACTAGTCAGGTACATTCTTAGGGGTTTAATATGGGGTTTTGAGTCCATTTCGTTGAGCAAGGAGTAGCTCTTGTCTATTCCATATTTGGCTTAAGGAACTTTATCTGTGCTCATTTCAATCTCTGGTTTTATGCAGCACCCCAACTCACCTTTACCCTTAAGCAAGCATAAGTTGGTTTTCTAAATTTGAGACCCTGTTCTGTTTTGGAATGCAGTTCCTGTGTAGCCAAGTTTACATTCCGTGTATTAGTGATATCTTATGATGTTTCTTTTTCTGTGTGACTTATTTCAGTTAGAATCATCGTACCTGAATCCACTCATTATGCTGCTACGGGCCTGATGACATAGATTTCATTGCTGAGTGATACGGCATTGTACGTAAGTACCACAAGTTCTTTATCCATTTTTCACTTTCTGTGATGTTGAACTTGTACTGTAAACGAGGTTCTTGTAAACAGAGGCGTCCCAAACTTTGGGGTGGCTGTGTCTTTTTGATTTTAATTTCCCTAAGCTATAGGACCATAAGTGGCAGTGCCCTAGGCTCTGTTGCTTTGTTTTTTAGATGTTTCAGGAAACACCATACACTTCTCCCGAGTGTCTGTTGGCAATTTACATCCCGCCCATCAGCATAACAAGGCTCCCAGTTCTCCATGGCCTGTCCTGCCTTTCTGGATTTTACACTTTTTTCAGATGGCCCTTTTGACCGGGGGGAAGTGAAACTTCATTGTAGTGCAGATTTCCTTTGCAAGCTTGCTTGGTTGGCCAAAAAGGGCGTATGCGTTTTTTCCTGAATATATTCAGGAAAAAACGCATACGCCCTTTTTGGCCAAGTGCATCATTGTGGACGTTCTGCCTCTTTTCCTATGCTTTCAATGCAATTCCAGTCTACCTCCTGAAATCGGTTTCCTGCAATTCTGCCCCGCTTTCAAGTCCTCTTGGCAGCCTTACTTCAGTATATTTTTGGACGATAGCTGTCATTTATAACTCTGCAGGTTTGTGAATTACAGTGCCCCTGAGCTCCTTTCTTCAACTCGCTTTCTTGTGAGCTGGCCGCAACACCGCAGGATGGCTTCAGGCCCTAATCTGGTTCCGGCATGGCACACTGAGCCTTTGGTTATTTCCTCTTCCTGGTGAGAAATGAGAGTTAAATTTGCCCGTCCAGACACCTCCAGCTAGCCTCTCATTGGTTCTCGCTATTCCTGTTCATCTTCCGCAGAAATTGCAAACTGGGCCAAACAGGAGGTTAAAGGCGCTGACTCTCCAAGTGGGGAGAGTGTTAGTAAAGCGTCTGGAATGTTGCACCCGAGTACCAGGGGAGGAAAACTGAGACATATTTGAACTCGTCTCCCGTTCACATGGTTGATCATACTTGGGTTCCACATGCATGTTTTAGCTGAAGGAAGAATACCTAAAACCTGGGTAGTTGAAACCCGTGGAATGGGTACCATGCAATATGACTTCAAAGGGTCTTCATTTGCTCACCGAACCTCTCCAATCCTATCACTGCTGCGTTTATGCCCCTGTACACATGCTTGATTCTCTTTCGGAGACATAGCAATCCATAGGTTTTAAGATACTTACTAGTCAGGTACATTCTTAGGCGTTTAATATGCGGTGTTGAGTCCATTTCGTTGAGCAAGGAGTAGCTCTTGTCTATTCCATATTTGGCTTAAGGAACTTTATCTGTGCTCATTTCAATCTCTGGTTTTATGCAGCACCCCAACTCACCTTTCCCCTTAAGCAAGCATAAGTTGGTTTTCGAAATTTGAGACCCTGTTCTGTTCTGTAATTCAGTTCCTGTGTAGCCAAGTTTACATTCCGTGTATTACTGATATCTTATGATGTTTCTTTTTCTGTGTGACTTATTTCAGTTAGAATCATCATACCTGAATCCACTCATTGTGCTGCTAAGGGCCTGATGACACAGATTTCATTGCTGAGTGATATTGCTTTGTAAGTAAATACCACAACTTTATCCATTTTTCACTTTCTGCGATGTTGAACTTGTACTGTAAACGAGGTTCTTGTAAACAGAGCCGTTCCAAACTTTGGGGTGGCTGTGTCTTTTTGATTTTAATTTCCCTAAGCTATAGGACCATAAGTGGAAGTGCCCTAGGTTCTGTTGCTTTGTTTTTTAGATGTTTCAGGAAACACCATACACTTCTCCCGAGTGTCTGTTGGCAATTTACATCCCTCCCATCAGCATAACAAGGCTCCCAGTTCTCCATGGCCTGTCCTGCCTTTCTGGATTTTACACTTTTTTCAGATAGCCCTTTTGACCGGGGCGAAGTGAGACTTCATTGTAGTGCAGATTTCCTTTGCAAGCTTGCTTGGTTGGCCAAAAAGGGCGTATGCGTTTTTTCCTGAATATATTCAGGAAAAAACGCATACGCCCTTTTTGGCCAAGTGCATCATTGTGGACGTTCTGCCTCTTTTCCTATGCTTTCAATGCAATTCCAGTCTACCTCCTGAAATCGGTTTCCTGCAATTCTGCCCCGCTTTCAAGTCCTCTTGGCAGCCTTACTTCAGTATATTTTTGGACGATAGCTGTCATTTATAACTCTGCAGGTTTGTGAATTACAGTGCCCCTGAGCTCCTTTCTTCAACTCGCTTTCTTGTGAGCTGGCCGCAACACCGCAGGATGGCTTCAGGCCCTAATCTGGTTCCGGCATGGCACACTGAGCCTTTGGTTATTTCCTCTTCCTGGTGGGAAATGAGAGTTAAATTTGCCCGTCCAGACACCTCCAGCTAGCCTCTCATTGGTTCTCGCTATTCCTGTTCATCTTCCGCAGAAATTGCAAACTGGGCCAAACAGGAGGTTAAAGGCGCTGACTCTCCAAGTGGGGAGAGTGTTAGTAAAGCGTCTGGAATGTTGCACCCGAGTACCAGGGGAGGAAAACTGAGACATATTTGAACACGTCTCCCGTTCACATGGTTGATCATACTTGGGTTCCACATGCATGTTTTAGCTGAAGGAAGAATACCTAAAACCTGGGTAGTTGAAACCCGTGGAATGGGTACCATGCAATATGACTTCAAAGGGTCTTCATTTGCTCACCGAACCTCTCCAATCCTATCACTGCTGCGTTTATGCCCCTGTACACATGCTTGATTCTCTTTCGGAGACATAGCAATCCATAGGTTTTAAGATACTTACTAGTCAGGTACATTCTTAGGCGTTTAATATGCGGTGTTGAGTCCATTTCTTTGAGCAAGGAGTAGCTCTTGTCTATTCCATATTTGGCTTAAGGAACTTTATCTGTGCTCATTTCAATCTCTGGTTTTATGCAGCACCCCAACTCACCTTTCCCCTTAAGCAAGCATAAGTTGGTTTTCGAAATTTGAGACCCTGTTCTGTTCTGTAATTCAGTTCCTGTGTAGCCAAGTTTACATTCCGTGTATTACTGATATCTTATGATGTTTCTTTTTCTGTGTGACTTATTTCAGTTAGAATCATCATACCTGAATCCACTCATTGTGCTGCTAAGGGCCTGATGACACAGATTTCATTGCTGAGTGATATTGCTTTGTAAGTAAATACCACAACTTTATCCATTTTTCACTTTCTGCGATGTTGAACTTGTACTGTAAACGAGGTTCTTGTAAACAGAGCCGTTCCAAACTTTGGGGTGGCTGTGTCTTTTTGATTTTAATTTCCCTAAGCTATAGGACCATAAGTGGAAGTGCCCTAGGTTCTGTTGCTTTGTTTTTTAGATGTTTCAGGAAACACCATACACTTCTCCCGAGTGTCTGTTGGCAATTTACATCCCTCCCATCAGCATAACAAGGCTCCCAGTTCTCCATGGCCTGTCCTGCCTTTCTGGATTTTACACTTTTTTCAGATAGCCCTTTTGACCGGGGCGAAGTGAGACTTCATTGTAGTGCAGATTTCCTTTGCAAGCTTGCTTGGTTGGCCAAAAAGGGCGTATGCGTTTTTTCCTGAATATATTCAGGAAAAAACGCATACGCCCTTTTTGGCCAAGTGCATCATTGTGGACGTTCTGCCTCTTTTCCTATGCTTTCAATGCAATTCCAGTCTACCTCCTGAAATCGGTTTCCTGCAATTCTGCCCCGCTTTCAAGTCCTCTTGGCAGCCTTACTTCAGTATATTTTTGGACGATAGCTGTCATTTATAACTCTGCAGGTTTGTGAATTACAGTGCCCCTGAGCTCCTTTCTTCAACTCGCTTTCTTGTGAGCTGGCCGCAACACCGCAGGATGGCTTCAGGCCCTAATCTGGTTCCGGCATGGCACACTGATCCTTTGGTTATTTCCTCTTCCTGGTGGGAAATGAGAGTTAAATTTGCCCGTCCAGACACCTCCAGCTAGCCTCTCATTGGTTCTCGCTATTCCTGTTCATCTTCCGCAGAAATTGCAAACTGGGCCAAACAGGAGGTTAAAGGCGCTGACTCTCCAAGTGGGGAGAGTGTTAGTAAAGCGTCTGGAATGTTGCACCCGAGTACCAGGGGAGGAAAACTGAGACATATTTGAACACGTCTCCCGTTCACATGGTTGATCATACTTGGGTTCCACATGCATGTTTTAGCTGAAGGAAGAATACCTAAAACCTGGGTAGTTGAAACCCGTGGAATGGGTACCATGCAATATGACTTCAAAGGGTCTTCATTTGCTCACCGAACCTCTCCAATCCTATCACTGCTGCGTTTATGCCCCTGTACACATGCTTGATTCTCTTTCGGAGACATAGCAATCCATAGGTTTTAAGATACTTACTAGTCAGGTACATTCTTAGGCGTTTAATATGCGGTGTTGAGTCCATTTCTTTGAGCAAGGAGTAGCTCTTGTCTATTCCATATTTGGCTTAAGGAACTTTATCTGTGCTCATTTCAATCTCTGGTTTTATGCAGCACCCCAACTCACCTTTCCCCTTAAGCAAGCATAAGTTGGTTTTCGAAATTTGAGACCCTGTTCTGTTCTGTAATTCAGTTCCTGTGTAGCCAAGTTTACATTCCGTGTATTACTGATATCTTATGATGTTTCTTTTTCTGTGTGACTTATTTCAGTTAGAATCATCATACCTGAATCCACTCATTGTGCTGCTAAGGGCCTGATGACACAGATTTCATTGCTGAGTGATATTGCTTTGTAAGTAAATACCACAACTTTATCCATTTTTCACTTTCTGCGATGTTGAACTTGTACTGTAAACGAGGTTCTTGTAAACAGAGCCGTTCCAAACTTTGGGGTGGCTGTGTCTTTTTGATTTTAATTTCCCTAAGCTATAGGACCATAAGTGGAAGTGCCCTAGGTTCTGTTGCTTTGTTTTTTAGATGTTTCAGGAAACACCATACACTTCTCCCGAGTGTCTGTTGGCAATTTACATCCCTCCCATCAGCATAACAAGGCTCCCAGTTCTCCATGGCCTGTCCTGCCTTTCTGGATTTTACACTTTTTTCAGATAGCCCTTTTGACCGGGGCGAAGTGAGACTTCATTGTAGTGCAGATTTCCTTTGCAAGCTTGCTTGGTTGGCCAAAAAGGGCGTATGCGTTTTTTCCTGAATATATTCAGGAAAAAACGCATACGCCCTTTTTGGCCAAGTGCATCATTGTGGACGTTCTGCCTCTTTTCCTATGCTTTCAATGCAATTCCAGTCTACCTCCTGAAATCGGTTTCCTGCAATTCTGCCCCGCTTTCAAGTCCTCTTGGCAGCCTTACTTCAGTATATTTTTGGACGATAGCTGTCATTTATAACTCTGCAGGTTTGTGAATTACAGTGCCCCTGAGCTCCTTTCTTCAACTCGCTTTCTTGTGAGCTGGCCGCAACACCGCAGGATGGCTTCAGGCCCTAATCTGGTTCCGGCATGGCACACTGAGCCTTTGGTTATTTCCTCTTCCTGGTGGGAAATGAGAGTTAAATTTGCCCGTCCAGACACCTCCAGCTAGCCTCTCATTGGTTCTCGCTATTCCTGTTCATCTTCCGCAGAAATTGCAAACTGGGCCAAACAGGAGGTTAAAGGCGCTGACTCTCCAAGTGGGGAGAGTGTTAGTAAAGCGTCTGGAATGTTGCACCCGAGTACCAGGGGAGGAAAACTGAGACATATTTGAACACGTCTCCCGTTCACATGGTTGATCATACTTGGGTTCCACATGCATGTTTTAGCTGAAGGAAGAATACCTAAAACCTGGGTAGTTGAAACCCGTGGAATGGGTACCATGCAATATGACTTCAAAGGGTCTTCATTTGCTCACCGAACCTCTCCAATCCTATCACTTCTGCGTTTATGCCCCTGTACACATGCTTGATTCTCTTTCGGAGACATAGCAATCCATAGGTTTTAAGATACTTACTAGTCAGGTACATTCTTAGGCGTTTAATATGCGGTGTTGAGTCCATTTCGTTGAGCAAGGAGTAGCTCTTGTCTATTCCATATTTGGCTTAAGGAACTTTATCTGTGCTCATTTCAATCTCTGGTTTTATGCAGCACCCCAGCTCACCTTTCCCCTTAAGCAAGCATAAGTTGGTTTTCGAAATTTGAGACCCTGTTCTGTTCTGTAATTCAGTTCCTGTGTAGCCAAGTTTACATTCCGTGTATTACTGATATCTTATGATGTTTCTTTTTCTGTGTGACTTATTTCAGTTAGAATCATCATACCTGAATCCACTCATTGTGCTGCTAAGGGCCTGATGACACAGATTTCATTGCTGAGTGATATTGCTTTGTAAGTAAATACCACAACTTCTTTCTCCATTTTTCACTTTCTGCGATGTTGAACTTGTACTGTAAACGAGGTTCTTGTAAACAGAGCCGTTCCAAACTTTGGGGTGGCTGTGTCTTTTTGATTTTAATTTCCCTAAGCTATAGGACCATAAGTGGAAGTGCCCTAGGTTCTGTTGCTTTGTTTTTTAGATGTTTCAGGAAACACCATACACTTCTCCCGAGTGTCTGTTGGCAATTTACATCCCGCCCATCAGCATAACAAGGCTCCCAGTTCTCCATGGCCTGTCCTGCCTTTCTGGATTTTACACTTTTTTCAGATGGCCCTTTTGACCGGGGGGAAGTGAAACTTCATTGTAGTGCAGATTTCCTTTGCAAGCTTGCTTGGTTGGCCAAAAAGGGCGTATGCGTTTTTTCCTGAATATATTCAGGAAAAAACGCATACGCCCTTTTTGGCCAAGTGCATCATTGTGGACGTTCTGCCTCTTTTCCTATGCTTTCAATGCAATTCCAGTCTACCTCCTGAAATCGGTTTCCTGCAATTCTGCCCCGCTTTCAAGTCCTCTTGGCAGCCTTACTTCAGTATATTTTTGGACGATAGCTGTCATTTATAACTCTGCAGGTTTGTGAATTACAGTGCCCCTGAGCTCCTTTCTTCAACTCGCTTTCTTGTGAGCTGGCCGCAACACCGCAGGATGGCTTCAGGCCCTAATCTGGTTCTGGTACGGCACGCTGAGCCTTTGGTTATTTCCTCTTCCTGGTGGGAAATGAGAGTTAAATTTGCCCGTCCAGACACCTCCAGCTAGCCTCTCATTGGTTCTCGCTATTCCTGTTCATCTTCCGCAGAAATTGCAAACTGGGCCAAACAGGAGGTTAAAGGCGCTGACTCTCCAAGTGGGGAGAGTGTTAGTAAAGCGTCTGGAATGTTGCACCCGAGTACCAGGGGAGGAAAACTGAGACATATTTGAACACGTCTCCCGTTCACATGGTTGATCATACTTGGGTTCCACATGCATGTTTTAGCTGAAGGAAGAATACCTAAAACCTGGGTAGTTGAAACCCGTGGAATGGGTACCATGCAATATGACTTCAAAGGGTCTTCATTTGCTCACCGAACCTCTCCAATCCTATCACTGCTGCGTTTATGCCCCTGTACACACGCTTGATTCTCTTTCGGAGACATAGCAATCCATAGGTTTTAAGATACTTACTAGTCAGGTACATTCTTAGGCGTTTAATATGCGGTGTTGAGTCCATTTCGTTGAGCAAGGAGTAGCTCTTGTCTATTCCATATTTGGCTTAAGGAACTTTATCTGTGCTCATTTCAATCTCTGGTTTTATGCAGCACCCCAACTCACCTTTCCCCTTAAGCAAGCATAAGTTGGTTTTCTAAATTTGAGACCCTGTTCTGTTCTGTAATTCAGTTCCTGTGTAGCCAAGTTTACATTCCGTGTATTACTGATGTCTTATGATGTTTCTATTTCTGTGTGACTTATTTCAGTTAGAATCATCATACCTGAATCCACTCATTGTGCTGCTAAGGGCCTTATGACACAGATTTCATTGCTGAGTGATATTGCTTTGTAAGTAAATACCAGAACTTCTTTATCCATTTTTCACTTTCTGCGATATTGAACTTGTACTGTAAACGAGGTTCTTGTAAACAGAGGCGTCCCAAACTTTGGGGTGGCTGTGTCTTTTTGATTTTAATTTCCCTAAGCTATAGGACCATAAGTGGAAGTGCCCTAGGCTCTGTTGCTTTGTTTTTTAGATGTTTCAGGAAACACCATACACTTCTCCCGAGTGTCTGTTGGCAATTTACATCCCACCCATCACCATAACAAGGCTCCCAGTTCTCCATGGCCTGTCCTGCCTTTCTGGATTTTACACTTTTTTCAGATGGCCCTTTTGACCGGGGGGGGAAGTGAGACTTCATTGTAGTGCAGATTTCCTTTGCAAGCTTGCTTGGTTGGCCAAAAAGGGCGTATGCGTTTTTTCCTGAATATATTCAGGAAAAAACGCATACGCCCTTTTTGGCCAAGTGCATCATTGTGGACGTTCTGCCTCTTTTCCTATGCTTTCAATGCAATTCCAGTCAACCTCCTGAAATCGGTTTCCTGCAATTCTGCCCCGCTTTCAAGTCCTCTTGGCAGCCTTACTTCAGTCTATTTTTGGACGATAGCTGTCATTTATAACTCTGCAGGTTTGTGAATTACAGTGCCCCTGAGCTCCTTTCTTCAACTCGCTTTCTTGTGACCTGGCCGCAACGCCGCAGGATGGCTTCAGGCCCTAATCTGGTTCCGGCCCGGCATGCTGAGCCTTTGGTTAATTCCTCTTCCTGGTGGGAAATGAGAGTTAAATTTGCCCGTCCAGACACCTCCAGCTAGCCTCTCATTGGTTCTCGCTATTCCTGTTCATCTTCCGCAGAAATTGCAAACTGGGCCAAACAGGAGGTTAAAGGGACTGACTCTCCAAGTGGGGAGAGTGTTAGTAAAGCGTCTGGAATGTTGCACCCGAGTACCAGGGGAGGAAAACTGAGACATATTCGAACACGTCTCCCGATCACATGGTTGATCATACTCTAGGTTCCACATGCATGTTTTAGCTGAAGGAAGAATACCTTAAACCTGGTTAGTTGAAACCTGTGGAATGGGTACCATGCAATATGACTTCAAAGGGTCTTCATTTGCTCACCGAACCTCTCCAATCCTATCACTGCTGCGTTTATGCCCCTGTACACATGCTTGATTCTCTTTCGGAGACATAGCAATCCATAGGTTTTAAGATACTTACTAGTCAGGTACATTCTTAGCCGTTTAATATGGGGTGTTGAGTCCATTTCGTTGAGCAAGGAGTAGCTCTTGTCTATTCCATATTTGGCTTAAGGAACTTTATCTGTGCTCATTTCAATCTCTGGTTTTATGCAGCACCCCAACTCACCTTTACCCTTAAGCAAGAATAAGTTGGTTTTCTAAATTTGAGACCCTGTTCTGTTCTGTAATTCAGTTCCTGTGTAGCCAAGTTTACATTCCGTGTATTACTGATATCTTATGATGTTTCTTTTTCTGTGTGACTTATTTCAGTTAGAATCATCATACCTGAATCCACTCATTGTGCTGCTAAGGGCCTGATGACACAGATTTCATTGCTGAGTGATATTGCTTTGTAAGTAAATACCACAACTTTATCCATTTTTCACTTTCTGCGATGTTGAACTTGTACTGTAAACGAGGTTCTTGTAAACAGAGCCGTTCCAAACTTTGGGGTGGCTGTGTCTTTTTGATTTTAATTTCCCTAAGCTATAGGACCATAAGTGGAAGTGCCCTAGGTTCTGTTGCTTTGTTTTTTAGATGTTTCAGGAAACACCATACACTTCTCCCAAGTGGTTGTTGGCAATTTACATCCCGCCCATCAGCATAACAAGGCTCCCAGTTCTCCATGGCCTGTCCTGCCTTTCTGGATTTTACACTTTTTTCAGATGGCCCTTTTGACCGGGGGGAAGTGAGACTTCATTGTAGTGCAGATTTCCTTTGCAAGCTTGCTTGGTTGGCCAAAAGGGCGTATGCGTTTTTTCCTGAATATATTCAGGAAAAAACGCATACGCCCTTTTTGGCCAAGTGCATCATTGTGTACGTTCTGCCTCTTTTCCTATGCTTTCAATGCAATTCCAGTCTACCTCCTGAAATCGGTTTCCTGCAATTCTGCCCCGCTTTCAAGTCCTCTTGGCAGCCTTACTTCAGTCTATTTTTGGACGATAGCTGTCATTTATAACTCTGCAGGTTTGTGAATTACAGTGCCCCTGAGCTCCTTTCTTCAACTCGCTTTCTTGTGACCTGGCCGCAACACCGCAGGATGGCTTCAGGCCCTAATCTGGTTCCGGCACGGCACACTGAGCCTTTGGTTATTTCCTCTTCCTGGTGGGAAATGAGAGTTAAATTTGCCCGTCCAGACACCTCCAGCTAGCCTCTCATTGGTTCTCGCTATTCCTGTTCATCTTCCGCAGAAATTGCAAACTGGGCCAAACAGGAGGTTAAAGGGACTGACTCTCCAAGTGGGGAGAGTGTTAGTAAAGCGTCTGGAATGTTGCACCCGAGTACCAGGGGAGGAAAACTGAGACATATTTGAACACGTCTCCCGTTCACATGGTTGATCATACTTGGGTTCCACATGCATGTTTTAGCTGAAGGAAGAATACCTAAAACCTGGGTAGTTGAAACCCGTGGAATGGGTACCATGCAATATGACTTCAAAGGGTCTTCATTTGCTCACCGAACCTCTCCAATCCTATCACTGCTGCGTTTATGCCCCTGTACACACGCTTGATTCTCTTTCGGAGACATAGCAATCCATAGGTTTTAAGATACTTACTAGTCAGGTACATTCTTAGGCGTTTAATATGCGGTGTTGAGTCCATTTCGTTGAGCAAGGAGTAGCTCTTGTCTATTCCATATTTGGCTTAAGGAACTTTATCTGTGCTCATTTCAATCTCTGGTTTTATGCAGCACCCCAACTCACCTTTCCCCTTAAGCAAGCATAAGTTGGTTTTCTAAATTTGAGACCCTGTTCTGTTCTGTAATTCAGTTCCTGTGTAGCCAAGTTTACATTCGGTGTATTAGTGATATCTTATGATGTTTCTTTTTCTGTGTGACTTATTTCAGTTAGAATCATCATACCTGAATCCACTCATTGTGCTGCTAAGGGCCTGATGACACAGATTTCATTGCTGAGTGATATTGCTTTGTAAGTAAATACCACAACTTCTTTATCCATTTTTCACCTTCTGCGATGTTGAACTTGTACTGTAAACGAGGTTCTTGTAAACAGAGCCGTTCCAAACTTTCGGGTGGCTGTGTCTTTTTGATTTTAATTTCCCTAAGCTATAGGACCATAAGTGGAAGTGCCCTAGGTTCTGTTGCTTTGTTTTTTACATGTTTCAGGAAACACCATACACTTCTCCCGAGTGGTTGTTGGCAATTTACATCCCGCCCATCAGCATAACAAGGCTCCCAGTTCTCCATGGCCTGTCCTGCCTTTCTGGATTTTACACTTTTTTCAGATGGCCCTTTTGACCGGGGGGAAGTGAGACTTCATTGTAGTGCAGATTTCTTTGCAAGCTTGCTTGGTTGGCCAAAAAGGGCGTATGCGTTTTTTCCTGAATATATTCAGGAAAAAACGCATACGCCCTTTTTGGCCAAGTGCATCATTGTGGACGTTCTGCCTCTTTTCCTATGCATTCAATGCAATTCCAGTCTACCTCCTGAAATCGGTTTCCTGCAATTCTGCCCCGCTTTCAAGTCCTCTTGGCAGCCTTACTTCAGTCTATTTTTGGACGATAGCTGTCATTTATAACTCTGCAGGTTTGTGAATTACAGTGCCCCTGAGCTCCTTTCTTCAACTCGCTTTCTTGTGACCTGGCCGCAACACCGCAGGATGGCTTCAGGCCCTAATCTGGTTCCAGCACGGCACGCTGAGCCTTTGGTTATTTCCTCTTCCTGGTGGGAAATGAGAGTTAAATTTGCCCGTCCAGACACCTCCAGCTAGTCTCTCATTGGTTCTCGCTATTCCTGTTCATCTTCCGCAGAAATTGCAAATTGGGCCAAACAGGAGGTTAAAGGGACTGACTCTCCAAGTGGGGAGAGTGTTAGTAAAGCGTCTGGAATGTTGCACCCGAGTACCAGGGGAGGAAAACTGAGACATATTTGAACACGTCTCCCGTTCACATGGTTGATCATACTCTGGGTTCCACATGCATGTTTTAGCTGAAGGAAGAATACCTAAAACCTGGGTAGTTGAAACCCGTGGAATGGGTACCATGCAATATGACTTCAAAGGGTCTTCATTTGCTCAACGAACCTCTCCAATCCTATCACTGCTGCGTTTATGCCCCTGTACACATGCTTGATTCTCTTTCAGAGACATAGCAATCCATAGGTTTTAAGATACTTACTAGTCAGGTACATTCTTAGGCGTTTAATATGCGGTGTTGAGTCCATTTCGTTGAGCAAGGAGTAGCTCTTGTCTATTCCATATTTGGCTTAAGGAACTTTATCTGTGCTCATTTCAATCTCTGGTTTTATGCAGCACCCCAACTCACCTTTCCCCTTAAGCAAGCATAAGTTGGTTTTCTAAATTTGAGACCCTGTTCTGTTCTGTAATTCAGTTCCTGTGTAGCCAAGTTTACATTCCGTGTATTACTGATATCTTATGATGTTTCTTTTTCTGTGTGACTTATTTCAGTTAGAATCATCATACCTGAATCCACTCATTGTGCTGCTAAGGGCCTTATGACACAGATTTCATTGCTGAGTGATATTGCTTTGTAAGTAAATACCAGAACTTCTTTATCCATTTTTCACTTTCTGCGATATTGAACTTGTACTGTAAACGAGGTTCTTGTAAACAGAGGCGTCCCAAACTTTGGGGTGGCTGTGTCTTTTTGATTTTAATTTCCCTAAGCTATAGGACCATAAGTGGAAGTGCCCTAGGCTCTGTTGCTTTGTTTTTTAGATGTTTCAGGAAACACCATACACTTCTCCCGAGTGTCTGTTGGCAATTTACATCCCACCCATCACCATAACAAGGCTCCCAGTTCTCCATGGCCTGTCCTGCCTTTCTGGATTTTACACTTTTTTCAGATGGCCCTTTTGACCGGGGGGGGAAGTGAGACTTCATTGTAGTGCAGATTTCCTTTGCAAGCTTGCTTGGTTGGCCAAAAAGGGCGTATGCGTTTTTTCCTGAATATATTCAGGAAAAAACGCATACGCCCTTTTTGGCCAAGTGCATCATTGTGGACGTTCTGCCTCTTTTCCTATGCTTTCAATGCAATTCCAGTCAACCTCCTGAAATCGGTTTCCTGCAATTCTGCCCCGCTTTCAAGTCCTCTTGGCAGCCTTACTTCAGTCTATTTTTGGACGATAGCTGTCATTTATAACTCTGCAGGTTTGTGAATTACAGTGCCCCTGAGCTCCTTTCTTCAACTCGCTTTCTTGTGACCTGGCCGCAACGCCGCAGGATGGCTTTAGGCCCTAATCTGGTTCCGGCCCGGCATGCTGAGCCTTTGGTTAATTCCTCTTCCTGGTGGGAAATGAGAGTTAAATTTGCCCGTCCAGACACCTCCAGCTAGCCTCTCATTGGTTCTCGCTATTCCTGTTCATCTTCCGCAGAAATTGCAAACTGGGCCAAACAGGAGGTTAAAGGGACTGACTCTCCAAGTGGGGAGAGTGTTAGTAAAGCGTCTGGAATGTTGCACCCGAGTACCAGGGGAGGAAAACTGAGACATATTTGAACACGTCTCCCGATCACATGGTTGATCATACTCTAGGTTCCACATGCATGTTTTAGCTGAAGGAAGAAACCTTAAACCTGGTTAGTTGAAACCTGTGGAATGGGTACCATGCAATACGACTTCAAAGGGTCTTCATTTGCTCACCGAACCTCTCCAATCCTATCACTGCTGCGTTTATGTCCCTGTACACATGCTTGATTCTCTTTCGGAGACATAGCAATCCATAGGTTTTAAGATACTTACTAGTCAGGTACATTCTTAGGCGTTTAATATGGGGTGTTGAGTCCATTTCGTTGAGCAAGGAGTAGCTCTTGTCTATTCCATATTTGGCTTAAGGAACTTTATCTGTGCTCATTTCAATCTCTGGTTTTATGCAGCACCCCAACTCACCTTTCCCCTTAAGCAAGAATAAGTTGGTTTTCTAAATTTGAGACCCTGTTCTGTTCTGTAATTCAGTTCCTGTGTAGCCAAGTTTACATTCCGTGTATTACTGATATCTTATGATGTTTCTTTTTCTGTGTGACTTATTTCAGTTAGAATCATCGTACCTGAATCTACTCATTATGTTGCTACGGGCCTGATGACATAGATTTCATTGCTGAGTGATACTGCATTGTACGTAAGTACCACAAGTTCTTTATCAATTTTTCACTTTCTGCGATGTTGAACTTGTACTGTAAACGAGGTTCTTGTAAACAGAGCCATTCCAAACTTTGGGGTGACTGTGTCTTTTTGATTTTAATTTCCCTAAGCTATAGGACCATAAGTGGAAGTGCCCTAGGCTCTGTTGCTTTGTTTTTTAGATGTTTCAGGAAACACCATACACTTCTCCCGAGTGTCTGTTGGCAATTTACATCCCACCCATCACCATAACAAGGCTCCCAGTTCTCCATGGCCTGTCCTGCCTTTCTGGATTTTACACTTTTTTCAGATGGCCCTTTTGACCGGGGGGGGAAGTGAGACTTCATTGTAGTGCAGATTTCCTTTGCAAGCTTGCTTGGTTGGCCAAAAAGGGCGTATGCGTTTTTTCCTGAATATATTCAGGAAAAAACGCATACGCCCTTTTTGGCCAAGTGCATCATTGTGGACGTTCTGCCTCTTTTCCTATGCTTTCAATGCAATTCCAGTCAACCTCCTGAAATCGGTTTCCTGCAATTCTGCCCCGCTTTCAAGTCCTCTTGGCAGCCTTACTTCAGTCTATTTTTGGACGATAGCTGTCATTTATAACTCTGCAGGTTTGTGAATTACAGTGCCCCTGAGCTCCTTTCTTCAACTCGCTTTCTTGTGACCTGGCCGCAACGCCGCAGGATGGCTTCAGGCCCTAATCTGGTTCCGGCCCGGCATGCTGAGCCTTTGGTTAATTCCTCTTCCTGGTGGGAAATGAGAGTTAAATTTGCCCGTCCAGACACCTCCAGCTAGCCTCTCATTGGTTCTCGCTATTCCTGTTCATCTTCCGCAGAAATTGCAAACTGGGCCAAACAGGAGGTTAAAGGGACTGACTCTCCAAGTGGGGAGAGTGTTAGTAAAGCGTCTGGAATGTTGCACCCGAGTACCAGGGGAGGAAAACTGAGACATATTTGAACACGTCTCCCGATCACATGGTTGATCATACTCTAGGTTCCACATGCATGTTTTAGCTGAAGGAAGAAACCTTAAACCTGGTTAGTTGAAACCTGTGGAATGGGTACCATGCAATACGACTTCAAAGGGTCTTCATTTGCTCACCGAACCTCTCCAATCCTATCACTGCTGCGTTTATGTCCCTGTACACATGCTTGATTCTCTTTCGGAGACATAGCAATCCATAGGTTTTAAGATACTTACTAGTCAGGTACATTCTTAGGCGTTTAATATGGGGTGTTGAGTCCATTTCGTTGAGCAAGGAGTAGCTCTTGTCTATTCCATATTTGGCTTAAGGAACTTTATCTGTGCTCATTTCAATCTCTGGTTTTATGCAGCACCCCAACTCACCTTTCCCCTTAAGCAAGAATAAGTTGGTTTTCTAAATTTGAGACCCTGTTCTGTTCTGTAATTCAGTTCCTGTGTAGCCAAGTTTACATTCCGTGTATTACTGATATCTTATGATGTTTCTTTTTCTGTGTGACTTATTTCAGTTAGAATCATCGTACCTGAATCTACTCATTATGTTGCTACGGGCCTGATGACATAGATTTCATTGCTGAGTGATACTGCATTGTACGTAAGTACCACAAGTTCTTTATCAATTTTTCACTTTCTGCGATGTTGAACTTGTACTGTAAACGAGGTTCTTGTAAACAGAGCCATTCCAAACTTTGGGGTGACTGTGTCTTTTTGATTTTAATTTCCCTAAGCTATAGGACCATAAGTGGAAGTGCCCTAGGCTCTGTTGCTTTGTTTTTTAGATGTTTCAGGAAACACCATACACTTCTCCCGAGTGTCTGTTGGCAATTTATATCCCGCCCATCAGCATAACAAGGCTCCCAGTTCTCCATGGCCTGTCCTGCCTTTCTGGATTTTACACTTTTTTCAGATGGCCCTTTTGACCGGGGGGAAGTGAGACTTCATTGTAGTGCAGATTTCCTTTGCAAGCTTGCTTGGTTGGCCAAAAAGGGCGTATGCGTTTTTTCCTGAATATATTCAGGAAAAAACGCATACGCCCTTTTTGGCCAAGTGCATCATTGTGGACGTTCTGCCTCTTTTCCTATGCTTTCAATGCAATTCCAGTCTACCTCCTGAAATCGGTTTCCTGCAATTCTGCCCCTCTTTGAAGTCCTCTTGGCAGCCTTACTTCAGTCTATTTTTGGACGATAGCTGTCATTTATAACTCTGCAGGTTTGTGAATTACAGTGCCCCTGAGCTCCTTTCTTCAACTCGCTTTCTTTTGAGCTGGCCACAACACCGCAGGATGGCTTCAGGCCCTAATCTGGTTCCGGTACGGCACGCTGAGCCTTTGGTTATTTCCTCTTCCTGGTGGGAAATGAGAGTTAAATTTGCCCGTCCAGACACCTCCAGCTAGCCTCTCATTGGTTCTCGCTATTCCTGTTCATCTTCCGCAGAAATTGCAAACTGGGCCAAACAGGAGGTTAAAGGCGCTGACTCTCCAAGTGGGGAGAGTGTTAGTAAAGCGTCTGGAATGTTGCACCTGAGTACCAGGGGAGGAAAACTGAGACATATTTGAACACGTCTCCCGTTCACATGGTTGATCATACTTGGGTTCCACATGCATGTTTTAGCTGAAGGAAGAATACCTTAAACCTGGAGAGTTGAGACCCGTGTAATGGGTACCATGCAATATGACTTCAAAGGGTCTTCATTTGCTCACCGAACCTCTCCAATCCTATCACTGCTGCGTTTCTGCCCCTGTACACATGCTTGATTCTCTTTTGGAGACATAGCAATCCATAGGTTTTACGATACTTACTAGTCAGGTACATTCTTAGGCGTTTAATATGCGGTGTTGAGTCCATTTCGTTGAGCAAGGAGTAGCTCTTGTCTATTCCATATTTGACTTAAGGAACTTTATCTGTGCTCATTTCAATCTCTGGTTTTATGCAGCACCCCACCTCACCTTTACCCTTAAGCAAGCATAAGTTGGTTTTCTAAATTTGAGACCCTGTTCTGTTCTGTAATTCAGTTCCTGTGTAGCCAAGTTTACATTCCGTGTATTACTGATATCTTATGATGTTTCTTTTTCTGTGTGACTTATTTCAGTTAGAATCATCATACCTGAATCCACTCATTGTGATGCTAAGGGCCTGATGACATAGATTTCATTGCTGAGTGATATTGCTTTGTAAGTAAATACCACAACTTCTTTATCCATTTTTCACTTTCTGCGATGTTGAACTTGTACTGTAAACGAGGTTGTTGTAGACAGAGACGTCCCAAACTTTGGGGTGGCTGTGTCTTTTTGATTTTAATTTCCCTAAGCTATAGGACCATAAGTGGCAGTGCCCTAGGCTCTGTTGCTTTGTTTTTTAGATGTTTCAGGAAACACCATACACTTCTCCCGAGTGTCTGTTGGCAATTTACATCCCGCCCATCAGCATAACAAGGCTCCCAGTTCTCAATGGCCTGTTGCCTTTCTGGATTTTACACTTTTTTCAGATGGCCCATTTGACCGGGGTGAAGTGAGACTTCATTGTAGTGCAGATTTCATTTGCAAGCTTGCTGGGTTGGCCAAAAAGGGCGTATGCGTTTTTTCCTGATTATATTCAGGAAAAAACGCATACACCCTTTTTGGCCAAGTGCATCATTGTGGACGTTCTGCCTCTTTTCCTATGCTTTCAATGCAATTCCAGTCTACCTCCTGAAATCGGTTTCCTGCAATTCTGCCCCGCTTTCAAGTCCTCTTGGCAGCCTTACTTCAGTCTATTTTTGGACGATAGCTGTCATTTATAACTCTGCAGGTTTGTGAATTACAGTGCCCCTGAGCTCCTTTCTTCAACTCGCTTTCTTGTGACCTGGCCGCAACACCGCAGGTTGTCTTCAGACCCTAATCTGGTTCCGGCACGGCACGCTGAGCCTTTGGTTAATTCCTCTTCCTGGTGGGAAATGAGAGTTAAATTTGCCCGTCCAGACACCTCCAGCTAGCCTCTCATTGGTTCTCGCTATTCCTGTTCATCTTCCGCAGAAATTGCAAACTGGGCCAAACAGGAGGTTAAAGGGACTGACTCTCCAAGTGGGGAGAGTGTTAGTAAAGCGTCTGGAATGTTGCACCCGAGTACCAGGGGAGGAAAACTGAGACATATTTGAACACGTCTCCCGATCACATGGTTGATCATACTCTAGGTTCCACATGCGTGTTATAGCTGAAGGAATAATACCTTAATCCTGGGTAGTTGAAACCTGTGGAATGGGTACCATGCAATATGACTTCAAAGGGTCTTCATTTGCTCACCGAACCTCTCCAATCCTATCACTGCTGCGTTTATGCCCCTGTACACATGCTTGATTCTCTTTCGGAGACATAGCAATCCATAAGTTTTAAGATACTTACTAGTCAGGTACATTCTTAGGCGTTTAATATGGGGTGTTGAGTCCATTTCGTTGAGCAAGGAGTAGCTCTTGACTATTCCATATTTGGCTTAAGGAACTTTATCTGTGCTCATTTCAATCTCTGGTTTTATGCAGCACCCCAACTCACCTTTACCCTTAAGCAAGAATAAGTTGGTTTTCTAAATTTGAGACCCTGTTCTGTTCTGTTATTCAGTTCCTGTGTAGCCAAGTTTACATTCCATGTATTACTGATATCTTATGATGTTTCTTTTTCTGTGTGACTTATTTCAGTTAGAATCATCATACCTGAATCCACTCATTGTTCTGCTAAGGGCCTGATGACACAGATTTCATTGCTGAGTGATATTGCTTTGTAAGTAAATACCACAACTTCTTTATCCATTTTTCACTTTCTGCGATGTTGAACTTGTACTGTAAACGAGGTTCTTGTAAACAGAGCCATTCCAAACTTTGGGGTGGCTGTGTCTTTTTGATTTTAATTTCCCTAAGCTATAGGACCATAAGTGGAAGTGCCCTAGGTTCTGTTGCTTTGTTTTTTACATGTTTCAGGAAACACCATACACTTCTCCCGAGTGTCTGTTGGCAATTTAAATCCCGCCCATCAGCATAACAAGGCTCCCAGTTCTCCATGGCCTGTCCTGCCTTTCTGGATTTTACACTTTTTTCAGATGGCCCTTTTGACCGGGGGGAAGTGAGACTTCATTGTAGTGCAGATTTCCTTTGCAAGCTTGCTTGGTTGGCCAAAAAGGGCGTATGCGTTTTTTCCTGAATATATTCAGGAAAAAACGCATACGCCCTTTTTGGCCAAGTGCATCATTGTGGACGTTCTGCCTCTTTTCCTATGCTTTCAATGCAATTCCAGTCTACCTCCTGAAATCGGTTTCCTGCAATTCTGCCCCGCTTTCAAGTCCTCTTGGCAGCCTTACTTCAGTCTATTTTTGGACAATAGCTGTCATTTATAACTCTGCAGGTTTGTGAATTACAGTGCCCCTGAGCTCCTTTCTTCAACTCGCTTTCTTTTGAGCTGGCCGCAACACCGCAGGATGGCTTCAGGCCCTAATCTGGTTCCGGTACGGCACGCTGAGCCTTTGGTTATTTCCTCTTCCTGGTGGGAAATGAGAGTTAAATTTGACCGTCCAGACACCTCCAGCTAGCCTCTCATTGGTTCTCGCTATTCCTGTTCATCTTCCGCAGAAATTGCAAACTGGGCCAAACAGGAGGTTAAAGGCGCTGACTCTCCAAGTGGGGAGAGTGTTAGTAAAGCGTCTGGAATGTTGCACCCGAGTACCAGGGGAGGAAAACTGAGACATACTTGAACACGTCTCCCGTTCACATGGTTGATCATACTTGGGTTCCACATGCATGTTTTAGCTGAAGGAAGAATACCTTAAACCTGGAGAGTTGAGACCCGTGTAATGGGTACCATGCAATATGACTTCAAAGGGTCTTCATTTGCTCACCGAACCTCTCCAATCCTATCACTGCTGCGTTTATGCCCCTGTACACATGCTTGATTCTCTTTCGGAGACATAGCAATCTATAGGTTTTAAGATACTTACTAGTCAGGTACATTCTTAGGCGTTTAATATGGGGTGTTGAGTCCATTTCGTTGAGCAAGGAGTAGCTCTTGTCTATTCCATATTTGGCTTAAGGAACTTTATCTGTGCTCATTTCAATCTCTGGTTTTATGCAGCACCCCAACTCACCTTTACCCTTAAGCAAGCATAAGTTGGTTTTCTAAATTTGAGACCCTGTTCTGTTCTGTAATTCAGTTCCTGTGTAGCCAAGTTTACATTCCGTGTATTACTGATATCTTATGATGTTTCTTTTTCTGTGTGACTTACTTCAGTTAGAATCATCATACCTGAATCCACTCATTGTGCTGCTAAGGGCCTGATGACACAGATTTCATTGCTGAGTGATATTGCTTTGTAAGTAAATACCACAACTTCTTTATCCATTTTTCACTTTCTGCGATGTTGAACTTGTACTGTAAACGAGGTTCTTGTAAACAGAGGCGTCCCAAACTTTGGGGTGGCTGTGTCTTTTTGATTTTAATTTCCCTAAGCTATAGGACCATAAGTGGAAGTGCCCTAGGTTCTGTTGCTTTGTTTTTTAGATGTTTCAGGAAACACCATACACTTCTCCCGAGTGGTTGTTGGCAATTTACATCCCGCCCATCAGCATAACAAGGCTCCCAGTTCTCCATGGCCTGTCCTGCCTTTCTGGATTTTACACTTTTTTCAGATGGCCCTTTTGACCGGGGGGAAGTGAGACTTCATTGTAGTGCAGATTTCCTTTGCAAGCTTGCTTGGTTGGCCAAAAAGGGCGTATGCGGTTTTTCCTGAATATATTCAGGAAAAAACGCATACGCCCTTTTTTCCAAGTGCATCATTGTGGACGTTCTGCCTCTTTTCCTATGCTTTCAATGCAATTCCAGTCTACCTCCTGCAATCGGTTTCCTGCAATTCTGCCCAGCTTTCAAGTCCTCTTGGCAGCCTTACTTCAGTCTATTTTTGGACGATAGCTGTCATTTATAACTCTGCAGGTTTGTGAATTACAGTGCCCCTGAGCTCCTTTCTTCAACTCGCTTTCTTGTGAGCTGGCCGCAACACCGCAGGATGGCTTCAGGCCCTAATATGGTTCTGGCACGGCACGCTGAGCCTTTGGTTATTTCCTCCTCCTGGTGGGAAATGAGAGTTAAATTTGCCCGTCCAGACACCTCCAGCTAGCCTCTCATTGGTTCTCGCTATTCCTGTTCATCTTCCGCAGAAATTGCAAACTGGGCCAAACAGCAGGTTAAAGGCGCTGACTCTACAAGTGGGGAGAGTGTTAGTAAAGCGTCTGGAATGTTGCACCCGAGTACCAGGGGAGGAAAACTGAGACATATTTGAACACGTCTCCCGTTCACATGGTTGATCATACTCTGGGTTCCACATGCATGTTTTAGCTGAAGGAAGAATACCTTAAACCTGAAGAGTTGAGACCCGTGTAATGGGTACCATGCAATATGACTTCAAAGGGTCTTCATTTGCTCACCGAACCTCTCCAATCCTATCACTGCTGCGTTTATGCCCCTGTACACACGCTTGATTCTCTTTCGGAGACATAGCAATCCATAGGTTTTAAGATACTTACTAGTCAGGTACATTCTTAGGCGTTTAATATGGGGTGTTGCGTCCATTTCGTTGAGCAAGGAGTAGCTCTTGTCTATTCCATATTTGGCTTAAGGAACTTTATCTGTGCTCATTTCAATCTCTGGTTTTATGCAGCACCCCAACTCACCTTTACTCTTAAGCAAGAATAAGTTGGTTTTCTAAATTTGAGACCCTGTTCTGTTCTGTAATTCAGTTCCTGTGTAGCCAAGTTTACATTCCGTGTATTACTGATATCTTATGATGTTTCTTTTTCTGTGTGACTTATTTCAGTTAGAATCATCATACCTGAATCCACTCATTGTGCTGCTAAGGGCCTGATGACACAGATTTCATTGCTGAGTGATATTGCTTTGTAAGTAAATACCACAACTTCTTTATCCATTTTTCACTTTCTGTGATGTTGAACTTGTACTGTAAACGAGGTTCTTGTAAACAGAGGCGTCCCAAACTTTGGGGTGGCTGTGTCTTTTTGATTTTAATTTCCCTAAGCTATAGGACCATAAGTGGAAGTGCCCTAGGCTCTGTTGCTTTGTTTTTTAGATGTTTCAGGAAACACCATACACTTCTCCCGAGTGTCTGTTGGCAATTTACATCCCGCCCATCAGCATAACAAGGCTACCAGTTCTCAATGGCCTGTTGCCTTTCTGGATTTTACACTTTTTTCAGATGGCCCTTTTGACCGGGGGGAAGTGAGACTTCATTGTAGTGCAGATTTCCTTTGCAAGCTTGCTTGGTTGGCCAAAAAGGGCGTATGCGTTTTTTCCTGATTATATTCAGGAAAAAACGCATACGCCCTTTTTGGCCAAGTGCATCATTGTGGACGTTCTGCCTCTTTGCCTATGCTTTCAATGCAATTCCAGTCTACCTCCTGAAATCGGTTTCCTGCAATTCTGCCCCGCTTTCAAGTCCTCTTGGCAGCCTTACTTCAGTCTATTTTTGGACGATAGCTGTCATTTATAACTCTGCAGGTTTGTGAATTACAGTGCCCCTGAGCTCCTTTCTTCAACTCACTTTCTTGTGACCTGGCCGCAACACCGCAGGATGGCTTCAGGCCCTAATCTGGTTCCGGCCCGGCATGCTGAGCCTTTGGTTAATTCCTCTTCCTGGTGGGAAATGAGAGTTAAATTTGCCCGTCCAGAACCTCCAGCTAGCCTCTCATTGGTTCTCGCTATTCCTGTTCATCTTCCGCAGAAATTGCAAACTGGGCCAAACAGGAGGTTAAAGGGACTGACTCTCCAAGTGGGGAGAGTGTTAGTAAAGCGTCTGGAATGTTGCACCCGAGTACCAGGGGAGGAAAACTGAGACATATTTGAACACGTCTCCCGATCACATGTTTGATCATACTCTGGGTTCCACATGCATGTTTTAGCTGAAGGAAGAATACCTAAAACCTGGGTAGTTGATACCCGTGGAATGGATACCATGCAATATGACTTCAAAGGGTCTTCATTTGCTCACCGAACCTCTCCAATCCTATCACTGCTGCGTTTATGCCCCTGTACACATGCTTGATTCTCTTTCGGAGACATAGCAATCCATAGGTTTTAAGATACTTACTAGTCAGGTACATTCTTAGGCGTTTAATATGCGGTGTTGAGTCCATTTCATTGAGCAAGGAGTAGCTCTTGTCTATTCCATATTTGGCTTAAGGAACTTTATCTGTGCTCATTTCAATCTCTGGTTTTATGCAGCACCCCAACTCACCTTTCCCCTTAAGCAAGCATAAGTTGGTTTTCGAAATTTGAGACCCTGTTCTGTTCTGTAATTCAGTTCCTGTGTAGCCAAGTTTACATTCCGTGTATTACTGATATCTTATGATGTTTCTTTTTCTGTGTGACTTATTTCAGTTAGAATCATCATACCTGAATCCACTCATTGTGCTGCTAAGGGCCTGATGACACAGATTTCATTGCTGAGTGATATTGCTATGTAAGTAAATACCACAACTTTATCCATTTTTCACTTTCTGCGATGTTGAACTTGTACTGTAAACGAGGTTCTTGTAAACAGAGCCGTTCCAAACTTTGGGGTGGCTGTGTCTTTTTGATTTTAATTTCCCTAAGCTATAGGACCATAAGTGGAAGTGCCCTAGGTTCTGTTGCTTTGTTTTTTAGATGTTTCAGGAAACACCATACACTTCTCCCGAGTGTCTGTTGGCAATTTACATCCCTCCCATCAGCATAACAAGGCTCCCAGTTCTCCATGGCCTGTCCTGCCTTTCTGGATTTTACACTTTTTTCAGATAGCCCTTTTGACCGGGGCGAAGTGAGACTTCATTGTAGTGCAGATTTCCTTTGCAAGCTTGCTTGGTTGGCCAAAAAGGGCGTATGCGTTTTTTCCTGAATATATTCAGGAAAAAACGCATATGCCCTTTTTGGCCAAGTGCATCATTGTGGACGTTCTGCCTCTTTTCCTATGCTTTCAATGCAATTCCAGTCTACCTCCTGAAATCGGTTTCCTGCAATTCTGCCCCGCTTTCAAGTCCTCTTGGCAGCCTTACTTCAGTCTATTTTTGGACGATAGCTGTCATTTATAACTCTGCAGGTTTGTGAATTACAGTGCCCCTGAGCTCCTTTCTTCAACTCGCTTTCTTGTGAGCTGGCCGCAACACCGCAGGATGGCTTCAGGCCCTAATCTGGTTCCGGCATGGCACACTGAGCCTTTGGTTATTTCCTCTTCCTGGTGGGAAATGAGAGTTAAATTTGCCCGTCCAGACACCTCCAGCTAGCCTCTCATTGGTTCTCGCTATTCCTGTTCATCTTCCGCAGAAATTGCAAACTGGGCCAAACAGGAGGTTAAAGGCGCTGACTCTCCAAGTGGGGAGAGTGTTAGTAAAGCGTCTGGAATGTTGCACCCGAGTACCAGGGGAGGAAAACTGAGACATATTTGAACACGTCTCCCGTTCACATGGTTGATCATACTTGGGTTCCACATGCATGTTTTAGCTGAAGGAAGAATACCTAAAACCTGGGTAGTTGAAACCCGTGGAATGGGTACCATGCAATAAGACTTCAAAGGGTCTTCATTTGCTCACCGAACCTCTCCAATCCTATCACTGCTGCGTTTATGCCCCTGTACACATGCTTGATTCTCTTTCGGAGACATAGCAATCCATAGGTTTTAAGATACTTACTAGTCAGGTACATTCTTAGGCGTTTAATATGCGGTGTTGAGTCCATTTCGTTGAGCAAGGAGTAGCTCTTGTCTATTCCATATTTGGCTTAAGGAACTTTATCTGTGCTCATTTCAATCTCTGGTTTTATGCAGCACCCCACCTCACCTTTCCCCTTAAGCAAGCATAAGTTGGTTTTCTAAATTTGAGACCCTGTTCTGTTCTGTAATTCAGTTCCTGTGTAGCCAAGTTTACATTCCGTGTATTACTGATATCTTATGATGTTTCTTTTTCTGTGTGACTTATTTCAGTTAGAATCATCATACCTGAATCCACTCATTGTTCTGCTAAGGGCCTGATGACATAGATTTCATTGCTGAGTGATATTGCTTTGTAAGTAAATACCACAACTTCTTTATCCATTTTTCACTTTCTGCGATGTTGAACTTGTACTGTAAACGAGGTTCTTGTAAACAGAGCCGTTCCAAACTTTGGGGTGGCTGTGTCTTTTTGATTTTAATTTCCCTAAGCTATAGGACCATAAGTGGAAGTGCCCTAGGCTCTGTTGCTTTGTTTTTTAGATGTTTCAGGAAACACCATACACTTCTCCCTAGTGTCTGTTGGCAATTTACATCCTGCCCATCAGCATAACAAGGCTCCCAGTTCTCAATGGCCTGTTGCCTTTCTGGATTTTACACTTTTTTCAGATGGCCCTTTTGACCGGGGGGAAGTGAGACTTCATTGTAGTGCAGATTTCCTTTGCAAGCTTGCTGGGTTGGCCAAAAAGGGCGTATGCGTTTTTTCCTGATTATATTCAGGAAAAAACGCATATGCCCTTTTTGGCCAAGTGCATCATTGTGGACGTTCTGCCTCTTTTCCTATGCTTTCAATGCAATTCCAGTCTACCTCCTGAAATCGGTTTCCTGCAATTCTGCCCCGCTTTCAAGTCCTCTTGGCAGCCTTACTTCAGTCTATTTTTGGACGATAGCTGTCATTTATAACTCTGCAGGTTTGTGAATTACAGTGCCCCTGAGCTCCTTTCTTCAACTCGCTTTCTTGTGACCTGGCCGCAACACCGCAGGTTGTCTTCAGACCCTAATCTGGTTCCGGCACGGCACGCTGAGCCTTTGGTTAATTCCTCTTCCTGGTGGGAAATGAGAGTTAAATTTGCCCGTCCAGACACCTCCAGCTAGCCTCTCATTGGTTCTCGCTATTCCTGTTCATCTTCCGCAGAAATTGCAAACTGGGCCAAACAGGAGGTTAAAGGGACTGACTCTCCAAGTGGGGAGAGTGTTAGTAAAGCGTCTGGAATGTTGCACCCGAGTACCAGGGGAGGAAAACTGAGACATATTTGAACACGTCTCCCGATCACATGGTTGATCGTACTCTAGGTTCCACATGCGTGTTATAGCTGAAGGAAGAATACCTTAATCCTGGGTAGTTGAAACCTGTGGAATGGGTACCATGCAATATGACTTCAAAGGGTCTTCATTTGCTCACCGAACCTCTCCAATCCTATCACTGCTGCGTTTATGCCCCTGTACACATGCTTGATTCTCTTTTGGAGACATAGCAATCCATAAGTTTTAAGATACTTACTAGTCAGGTACATTCTTAGGCGTTTAATATGGGGTGTTGAGTCCATTTCGTTGAGCAAGGAGTAGCTCTTGACTATTCCATATTTGGCTTAAGGAACTTTATCTGTGCTCATTTCAATCTCTGGTTTTATGCAGCACCCCAACTCACCTTTACCCTTAAGCAAGAATAAGTTGGTTTTCTAAATTTGAGACCCTGTTCTGTTCTGTAATTCAGTTCCTGTGTAGCCAAGTTTACATTCCGTGTATTAGTGATATCTTATGATGTTTCTTTTTCTGTGTGACTTATTTCAGTTAGAATCATCATACCTGAATCCACTCATTGTGATGCTAAGGGCCTGATGACATAGATTTCATTGCTGAGTGATATTGCTTTGTAAGTAAATACCACAACTTCTTTATCCATTTTTCACTTTCTGCGATGTTCAACTTGTACTGTAAACGAGGTTGTTGTAAACAGAGGCGTCCCAAACTTTGGGGTGGCTGTGTCTTTTTGATTTTAATTTCCCTAAGCTATAGGACCATAAGTGGAAGTGCCCTAGGTTCTGTTGCTTTGTTTTTTAGATGTTTCAGGAAACACCATACACTTCTCCCGAGTGGTTGTTGGCAATTTACATCCCGCCCATCAGCATAACAAGGCTCCCAGTTCTCCATGGCCTGTCCTGCCTTTCTGGATTTTACACTTTTTTCAGATGGCCCTTTTGACCGGGGGGAAGTGAGACTTCATTGTAGTGCAGATTTCCTTTGCAAGCTTGCTTGGTTGGCCAAAAAGGGCGTATGCGGTTTTTCCTGAATATATTCAGGAAAAAACGCATACGCCCTTTTTGGCCAAGTGCATCATTGTGGACGTTCTGCCTCTTTTCCTATGCTTTCAATGCAATTCCAGTCTACCTCCTGCAATCGGTTTCCTGCAATTCTGCCCCGCTTTCAAGTCCTCTTGGCAGCCTTACTTCAGTCTATTTTTGGACGATAGCTGTCATTTATAACTCTGCAGGTTTGTGAATTACAGTGCCCCTGAGCTCCTTTCTTCAACTCGCTTTCTTGTGACCTGGCCGCAACACTGCAGGATGGCTTCAGGCCCTAATCTGGTTCCGGTACGGCACGCTGAGCCTTTGGTTATTTCCTCTTCCTGGTGGAAAATGAGTGTTAAATTTACCCGTCCAGACACCTCCAGCTAGCCTCTCATTGGTTCTCGCTATTCCTGTTCATCTTCCGCAGAAATTGCAAACTGGGCCAAACAGGAGGTTAAAGGCGCTGACTCTCCAAGTGGGGAGAGTGTTAGTAAAGCGTCTGGAATGTTGCACCCGAGTACCAGGGGAGGAAAACTGAGACATATTTGAACACGTCTCCCGATCACATGGTTGATCATACTCTGGGTTCCACATGCATGTTTTAGCTGAAGGAAGAATACCTTAAACCTGGAGAGTTGAGACCCGTGTAATGGGTACCATGCAATATGACTTCAAAGGGTCTTCATTTGCTCACCGAACCTCTCCAATCCTATCACTGCTGCGTTTATGCCCCTGTACACATGCTTGATTCTCTTTTGGAGACATAGCAATCCATAGGTTTTACGATACTTACTAGTCAGGTACATTCTTAGGCGTTTAATATGCGGTGTTGAGTCCATTTCGTTGAGCAAGGAGTAGCTCTTGTCTATTCCATATTTGACTTAAGGAACTTTATCTGTGCTCATTTCAATCTCTGGTTTTATGCAGCACCCCAACTCACCTTTACCCTTAAGCAAGCATAAGTTGGTTTTCTAAATTTGAGACCCTGTTCTGTTCTGTAATTCAGTTCCTGTGTAGCCAAGTTTACATTCCGTGTATTACTGATATCTTATGATGTTTCTTTTTCTGTGTGACTTATTTCAGTTAGAATCATCATACCTGAATCCACTCATTGTTCTGCTAAGGGCCTGATGACATAGATTTCATTGCTGAGTGATATTGCTTTGTAAGTAAATACCACAACTTCTTTATCCATTTTTCACTTTCTGCGATGTTCAACTTGTACTGTAAACGAGGTTCTTGTAAACAGAGGCGTCCCAAACTTTGGGGTGGCTGTGTGTTTTTGATTTTAATTTACCTAAGCTATAGGACCATAAGTGGCAGTGCCCTAGGCTCTGTTGCTTTGTTTTTTAGATGTTTCAGGAAACACCATACACTTCTCCCGAGTGGTTGTTGGCAATTTACATCCCGCCCATCAGCATAACAAGGCTCCCAGTTCTCCATGGCCTGTCCTGCCTTTCTGGATTTTACACGTTTTTCAGATGGCCCTTTTGACCGGGGGGAAGTGAGACTTCATTGTAGTGCAGATTTCCTTTGCAAGCTTGCTTGGTTGGCCAAAAAGGGCGTATGCGGTTTTTCCTGAATATATTCAGGGAAAAACGCATACGCCCTTTTTGGCCAAGTGCATCATTGTGGACGTTCTGCCTCTTTTCCTATGCTTTCAATGCAATTTCAGTCTACCTCCTGAAATCGGTTTCCTGCAATTCTGCCCCGCTTTCAAGTCCTCTTGGCAGCCTTACTTCAGTCTATTTTTGGACGATAGCTGTCATTTATAACTCTGCAGGTTTCTGAATTACAGTGCCCCTGAGCTCCTTTCTTCAACTCGCTTTCTTGTGACCTGGCCGCAACACCGCAGGATGGCTTCAGGCCCTAATCTGGTTCTGGCACGGCACGCTGAGCCTTTGGTTATTTCCTCCTCCTGGTGGGAAATGAGAGTTAAATTTGCCCGTCCAGACACCTCCAGCTAGCCTCTCATTGGTTCTCGCTATTCCTGTTCATCTTCCGCAGAAATTGCAAACTGGGCCAAACAGCAGGTTAAAGGCGCTGACTCTCCAAGTGGGGAGAGTGTTAGTAAAGCGTCTGGAATGTTGCACCCGAGTACCAGGGGAGGAAAACTGAGACATATTTGAACACGTCTCCCGTTCACATGGTTGATCATACTCTGGGTTCCACATGCATGTTTTAGCTGAAGGAAGAATACCTTAAACCTGGAGAGTTGAGACCCGTGTAATGGGTACCATGCAATATGACTTCAAAGGGTCTTCATTTGCTCACCGAACCTCTCCAATCCTATCACTGCTGCGTTTATGCCCCTGTACACACGCTTGATTCTCTTTCGGAGACATAGCAATCCATAGGTTTTAAGATACTTACTAGTCAGGTACATTCTTAGGCGTTTAATATGGGGTGTTGCGTCCATTTCGTTGAGCAAGGAGTAGCTCTTGTCTATTCCATATTTGGCTTAAGGAACTTTATCTGTGCTCATTTCAATCTCTGGTTTTATGCAGCACCCCAACTCACCTTTACCCTTAAGCAAGAATAAGTTGGTTTTCAAAATTTGAGACCCTGTTCTGTTCTGTAATTCAGTTCCTGTGTAGCCAAGTTTACATTCCGTGTATTACTGATATCTTATGATGTTTCTTTTTCTGTGTGACTTATTTCAGTTAGAATCATCATACCTGAATCCACTCATTGTGCTGCTAAGGGCCTGATGACACAGATTTCATTGCTGAGTGATATTGCTTTGTAAGTAAATACCACAACTTCTTTATCCATTTTTCACTTTCTGCGATGTTGAACTTGTACTGTAAACGAGGTTCTTGTAAACAGAGCCGTTCCAAACTTTGGGGTGGCTGTGTCTTTTTGATTTTAATTTCCCTAAGCTATAGGACCGTAAGTGGAAGTGCCCTAGGTTCTGTTGCTTTGTTTTTTAGATGTTTCAGGAAACACCATACACTTCTCCTGAGTGGTTGTTGGCAATTTACATCCCGCCCATCAGCATAACAAGGCTCCCAGTTCTCCATGGCCTGTCCTGCCTTTCTGGATTTTACACTTTTTTCAGATGGCCCTTTTGACCGGGGGGAAGTGAGACTTCATTGTAGTGCAGATTTCTTTGCAAGCTTGCTTGGTTGGCCAAAAAGGGCTTATGCGTTTTTTCCTGAATATATTCAGGAAAAAACGCATACGCCCTTTTTGGCCAAGTGCATCATTGTGGACGTTCTGCCTCTTTTCCTATGCTTTCAATGCAATTCCAGTCTACCTCCTGAAATCGGTTTCCTGCAATTCTGCCCCGCTTTCAAGTCCTCTTGGCAGCCTTACTTCAGTCTATTTTTGGACGATAGCTGTCATTTATAACTCTGCAGGTTTGTGAATTACAGTGCCCCTGAGCTCCTTTCTTCAACTCGCTTTCTTTTGAGCTGGCTGCCACACCGCAGGATGGCTTCAGGCCCTAATCTGGTTCCGGTACGGCACGCTGAGCCTTTGGTTATTTCCTCTTCCTGTTGGGAAATGAGAGTTAAATTTGCCCGTCCAGACACCTCCAGCTAGTCTCTCATTGGTTCTCGCTATTCCTGTTCATCTTCCGCAGAAATTGCAAACTGTGCCAAACAGGAGGTTAAAGG
This sequence comes from Delphinus delphis, assembly GCF_949987515.2. Lineage (NCBI taxonomy): Eukaryota > Metazoa > Chordata > Mammalia > Artiodactyla > Delphinidae > Delphinus > Delphinus delphis. Next base: position 1,390,000 of record NW_027192673.1, on the reverse strand, counting down.
CGCTGACTCTACAAGTGGGGAGAGTGTTAGTAAAGCGTCTGGAATGTTGCACCCGAGTACCAGGGGAGGAAAACTTTGACATATTTGAACACGTCTCCCGATCACATGTTTGATCATACTCTGGGTTCCACATGCATGTTTTAGCTGAAGGAAGAATACCTAAAACCTGGGTAGTTGATACCCGTGGAATGGGTACCATGCAATATGACTTCAAAGGGTCTTCATTTGCTCACCGAACCTCTCCAATCCTATCACTGCTGCGTTTATGCCCCTGTACACATGCTTGATTCTCTTTCGGAGACATAGCAATCCATAGGTTTTAAGATACTTACTAGTCAGGTACATTCTTAGGCATTTAATATGCGGTGTTGAGTCCATTTCGTTGAGCAACGAGTAGCTGTTGTCTATTCCATATTTGGCATAAGGAACTTTATCTGTGCTCATTTCAATCTCTGGTTTTATGCAGCACCCCAACTCACCTTTCCCCTTAAGCAAGCATAAGTTGGTTTTCTAAATTTGAGACCCTGTTCTGTTTTGGAATGCAGTTCCTGTGTAGCCAAGTTTAATTCCGTGTATTAGTGATATCTTATGATGTTTCTTTTTCTGTGTGACTTATTTCAGTTAGAATCATCATACCTGAATCCACTCATTGTGCTGCTAAGGGCCTGATGACACAGATTTCATTGCTGAGTGATATTGCTTTGTAAGTAAATACCACAACTTCTTTATCCATTTTTCACTTTCTGTGATGTTGAACTTGTACTGTAAACGAGGTTCTTGTAAACAGAGCCGTTCCAAACTTTGGGGTGGCTGTGTCTTTTTGATTTTAATTTCCCTAAGCTATAGGACCATAAGTGGAAGTGCCCTAGGCTCTGTTGCTTTGTTTTTTAGATGTTTCAGGAAACACCATACACTTCTCCCGAGTGTCTGTTGGCAATTTACATCCCGCCCATCAGCATAACAAGGCTCCCAGTTCTCAATGGCCTGTTGCCTTTCTGGATTTTACACTTTTTTCAGATGGCCCTTTTGACCGGGGGGAAGTGAGACTTCATTGTAGTGCAGATTTCCTTTGCAAGCTTGCTTGGTTGGCCAAAAAGGGCGTATGCGTTTTTTCCTGAATATATTCAGGAAAAAACGCATACGCCCTTTTTGGCCAAGTGCATCATTGTGGACGTTCTGCCTCTTTGCCTATGCTTTCAATGCAATTCCAGTCTACCTCCTGAAATCGGTTTCCTGCAATTCTGCCCCGCTTTCAAGTCCTCTTGGCAGCCTTACTTCAGTCTATTTTTGGACGATAGCTGTCATTTATAACTCTGCAGGTTTGTGAATTACAGTGCCCCTGAGCTCCTTTCTTCAACTCGCTTTCTTTTGAGCTGGCTGCCACACCGCAGGATGGCTTCAGGCCCTAATCTGGTTCCGGTACGGCACGCTGAGCCTTTGGTTATTTCCTCTTCCTGTTGGGAAATGAGAGTTAAATTTGCCCGTCCAGACACCTCCAGCTAGTCTCTCATTGGTTCTCGCTATTCCTGTTCATCTTCCGCAGAAATTGCAAACTGGGCCAAACAGGAGGTTAAAGGCGCTGACTCTCCAAGTGGGGAGAGTGTTAGTAAAGCGTCTGGAATGTTGCACCCGAGTACCAGGGGAGGAAAACTGAGACATATTTGAACACGTCTCCCGTTCACATGGTTGATCATACTTGGGTTCCACATGCATGTTTTAGCTGAAGGAAGAATACCTAAAACCTGGGTAGTTGAAACCCGTGGAATGGGTACCATGCAATATGACTTCAAAGGGTCTTCATTTGCTCACCGAACCTCTCCAATCCTATCACTGCTGCGTTTATGCCCCTGTACACATGCTTGATTCTCTTTCGGAGACATAGCAATCCATAGGTTTTAAGATACTTACTAGTCAGGTACATTCTTAGGCGTTTAATATGCGGTGTTGAGTCCATTTCGTTGAGCAAGGAGTAGCTCTTGTCTATTCCATATTTGGCTTAAGGAACTTTATCTGTGCTCATTTCAATCTCTGGTTTTATGCAGCACCCCAACTCACCTTTCCCCTTAAGCAAGCATAAGTTGGTTTTCGAAATTTGAGACCCTGTTCTGTTCTGTAATTCAGTTCCTGTGTAGCCAAGTTTACATTCCGTGTATTACTGATATCTTATGATGTTTCTTTTTCTGTGTGACTTATTTCAGTTAGAATCATCATACCTGAATCCACTCATTGTGCTGCTAAGGGCCTGATGACACAGATTTCATTGCTGAGTGATATTGCTTTGTAAGTAAATACCACAACTTCTTTCTCCATTTTTCACTTTCTGCGATGTTGAACTTGTACTGTAAACGAGGTTCTTGTAAACAGAGCCGTTCCAAACTTTGGGGTGGCTGTGTCTTTTTGATTTTAATTTCCCTAAGCTATAGGACCATAAGTGGAAGTGCCCTAGGCTCTGTTGCTTTGTTTTTTAGATGTTTCAGGAAACACCATACACTTCTCCCGAGTGTCTGTTGGCAATTTACATCCCGCCCATCAGCATAACAAGGCTCCCAGTTCTCCATGGCCTGTCCTGCCTTTCTGGATTTTACACTTTTTTCAGATGGCCCTTTTGACCGGGGGGAAGTGAAACTTCATTGTAGTGCAGATTTCCTTTGCAAGCTTGCTTGGTTGGCCAAAAAGGGCGTATGCGTTTTTTCCTGAATATATTCAGGAAAAAACGCATACGCCCTTTTTGGCCAAGTGCATCATTGTGGACGTTCTGCCTCTTTTCCTATGCTTTCAATGCAATTCCAGTCTACCTCCTGAAATCGGTTTCCTGCAATTCTGCCCCGCTTTCAAGTCCTCTTGGCAGCCTTACTTCAGTATATTTTTGGACGATAGCTGTCATTTATAACTCTGCAGGTTTGTGAATTACAGTGCCCCTGAGCTCCTTTCTTCAACTCGCTTTCTTGTGACCTGGCCGCAACACCGCAGGATGGCTTCAGGCCCTAATCTGGTTCTGGTACGGCACACTGAGCCTTTGGTTATTTCCTCTTCCTGGTGGGAAATGAGAGTTAAATTTGCCCGTCCAGACACCTCCAGCTAGCCTCTCATTGGTTCTCGCTATTCCTGTTCATCTTCCGCAGAAATTGCAAACTGGGCCAAACAGGAGGTTAAAGGCGCTGACTCTCCAAGTGGGGAGAGTGTTAGTAAAGCGTCTGGAATGTTGCACCCGAGTACCAGGGGAGGAAAACTGAGACATATTTGAACACGTCTCCCGTTCACATGGTTGATCATACTTGGGTTCCACATGCATGTTTCAGCTGAAGGAAGAATACCTAAAACCTGGGTAGTTGAAACCTGTGGAATGGGTACCATGCAATATGACTTCAAAGGGTCTTCATTTGCTCACCGAACCTCTCCAATCCTATCACTGCTGCGTTTATGCCCCTGTACACATGCTTGATTCTCTTTCGGAGACATAGCAATCCATAGGTTTTAAGATACTTACTAGTCAGGTACATTCTTAGGCGTTTAATATGCGGTATTGAGTCCATTTCATTGAGCAAGGAGTAGCTCTTGTCTATTCCATATTTGGCTTAAGGAACTTTATCTGTGCTCATTTCAATCTCTGGTTTTATGCAGCACCCCAACTCACCTTTACCCTTAAGCAAGCATAAGTTGGTTTTCGAAATTTGAGACCCTGTTCTGTTCTGTAATTCAGTTCCTGTGTAGCCAAGTTTACATTCCGTGTATTACTGATATCTTATGATGTTTCTTTTTCTGTGTGACTTATTTCAGTTAGAATCATCATACCTGAATCCACTCATTGTGCTGCTAAGGGCCTGATGACACAGATTTCATTGCTGAGTGATATTGCTTTGTAAGTAAATACCACAACTTTATCCATTTTTCACTTTCTGCGATGTTGAACTTGTACTGTAAATGAGGTTCTTGTAAACAGAGCCGTTCCAAACTTTGGGGTGGCTGTGTCTTTTTGATTTTAATTTCCCTAAGCTATAGGACCATAAGTGGAAGTGCCCTAGGTTCTGTTGCTTTGTTTTTTAGATGTTTCAGGAAACACCATACACTTCTCTCAAGTGGTTGTTGGCAATTTACATCCCGCCCATCAGCATAACAAGGCTCCCAGTTCTCCATGGCCTGTCCTGCCTTTCTGGATTTTACACTTTTTTCAGATGGCCCTTTTGACCGGGGGGAAGTGAGACTTCATTGTAGTGCAGATTTCCTTTGCAAGCTTTCTTGGTTGGCCAAAAGGGCGTATGCGTTTTTTCCTGAATATATTCAGGAAAAAACGCATACGCCCTTTTTGGCCAAGTGCATCATTGTGTACGTTCTGCCTCTTTTCCTATGCTTTCAATGCAATTCCAGTCTACCTCCTGAAATCGGTTTCCTGCAATTCTGCCCCGCTTTCAAGTCCTCTTGGCAGCCTTACTTCAGTCTATTTTTGGACGATAGCTGTCATTTATAACTCTGCAGGTTTGTGAATTACAGTGCCCCTGAGCTCCTTTCTTCAACTCGCTTTCTTGTGACCTGGCCGCAACACCGCAGGATGGCTTCAGGCCCTAATCTGGTTCCGGCACGGCACACTGAGCCTTTGGTTATTTCCTCTTCCTGGTGGGAAATGAGAGTTAAATTTGCCCGTCCAGACACCTCCAGCTAGCCTCTCATTGGTTCTCGCTATTCCTGTTCATCTTCCGCAGAAATTGCAAACTGGGCCAAACAGGAGGTTAAAGGGACTGACTCTCCAAGTGAGGAGAGTGTTAGTAAAGCGTCTGGAATGTTGCACCCGAGTACCAGGGGAGGAAAACTGAGACATATTTGAACACGTCTCCCGTTCACATGGTTGATCATACTTGGGTTCCACATGCATGTTTTAGCTGAAGGAAGAATACCTAAAACCTGGGTAGTTGAAACCCGTGGAATGGGTACCATGCAATATGACTTCAAAGGGTCTTCATTTGCTCACCGAACCTCTCCAATCCTATCACTGCTGCGTTTATGCCCCTGTACACACGCTTGATTCTCTTTCGGAGACATAGCAATCCATAGGTTTTAAGATACTTACAAGTCAGGTACATTCTTAGGCGTTTAATATGCGGTGTTGAGTCCATTTCGTTGAGCAAGGAGTAGCTCTTGTCTATTCCATATTTGGCTTAAGGAACTTTATCTGTGCTCATTTCAATCTCTGGTTTTATGCAGCACCCCAACTCACCTTTCCCCTTAAGCAAGCATAAGTTGGTTTTCTAAATTTGAGACCCTGTTCTGTTCTGTAATTCAGTTCCTGTGTAGCCAAGTTTACATTCCGTGTATTACTGATATCTTATGATGTTTCTTTTTCTGTGTGACTTATTTCAGTTAGAATCATCATACCTGAATCCACTCATTGTGCTGCTAAGGGTCTGATGACACAGATTTCATTGCTGAGTGATATTGCTTTGTAAGTAAATACCACAACTTCTTTATCCATTTTTCACCTTCTGCGATGTTGAACTTGTACTGTAAACGAGGTTCTTGTAAACAGAGCCGTTCCAAACTTTGGGGTGGCTGTGTCTTTTTGATTTTAATTTCCCTAAGCTATAGGACCATAAGTGGAAGTGCCCTAGGTTCTGTTGCTTTGTTTTTTAGATGTTTCAGGAAACACCATACACTTCTCCCGAGTGGTTGTTGGCAATTTACATCCCGCCCATCAGCATAACAAGGCTCCCAGTTGTCCATGGCCTGTCCTGCCTTTCTGGATTTTACACTTTTTTCAGATGGCCCTTTTGACCGGGGGGAAGTGAGACTTCATTGTAGTGCAGATTTCCTTTGCAAGCTTGCTTGGTTGGCCAAAAAGGGCGTATGCGTTTTTTCCTGAATATATTCAGGAAAAAACGCATACGCCCTTTTTGGCCAAGTGCATCATTGTGGACGTTCTGCCTCTTTTCCTATGCCTTCAATGCAATTCCAATCAACCTCCTGAAATCGGTTTCCTGCAATTCTGCCCCGCTTTCAAGTCCTCTTGGCAGCCTTACTTCAGTCTATTTTTGGACGATAGCTGTCATTTATAACTCTGCAGGTTTGTGAATTACAGTGCCCCTGAGCTCCTTTCTTCAACTCGCTTTCTTGTGACCTGGCCGCAACGCCGCAGGATGGCTTCAGGCCCTAATCTGGTTCCGGCCCGGCATGCTGAGCCTTTGGTTAATTCCTCTTCCTGGTGGGAAATGAGAGTTAAATTTGCCCGTCCAGACACCTCCAGCTAGCCTCTCATTGGTTCTCGCTATTCCTGTTCATCTTCCGCAGAAATTGCAAACTGGGCCAAACAGGAGGTTAAAGGGACTGACTCTCCAAGTGGGGAGAGTGTTAGTAAAGCGTCTGGAATGTTGCACCCGAGTACCAGGGGAGGAAAACTGAGACATATTTGAACACGTCTCCCGATCACATGGTTGATCATACTCTAGGTTCCACATGCATGTTTTAGCTGAAGGAAGAATACCTTAAACCTGGTTAGTTGAAACCTGTGGAATGGGTACCATGCAATATGACTTCAAAGGGTCTTCATTTGCTCACCGAACCTCTCCAATCCTATCACTGCTGCGTTTATGCCCCTGTACACATGCTTGATTCTCTTTCAGAGACATAGCAATCCATAGGTTTTAAGATACTTACTAGTCAGGTACATTCTTAGGCGTTTAATATGGGGTGTTGAGTCCATTTCATTGAGCAAGGAGTAGCTCTTGTCTATTCCATATTTGGCTTAAGGAACTTTATCTGTGCTCATTTCAATCTCTGGTTTTATGCAGCACCCCAACTCACCTTTCCCCTTAAGCAAGCATAAGTTGGTTTTCTAAATTTGAGACCCTGTTCTGTTCTGTAATTCAGTTCCTGTGTAGCCAAGTTTACATTCCGTGTATTACTGATATCTTATGATGTTTCTATTTCTGTGTGACTTATTTCAGTTAGAATCATCATACCTGAATCCACTCATTGTGCTGCTAAGGGCCTGATGACACAGATTTCATTGCTGAGTGATATTGCTTTGTAAGTAAATACCAGAACTTCTTTATCCATTTTTCACTTTCTGCGATATTGAACTTGTACTGTAAACGAGGTTCTTGTAAACAGAGGCGTCCCAAACTTTGGGGTGGCTGTGTCTTTTTGATTTTAATTTCCCTAAGCTATAGGACCATAAGTGGAAGTGCCCTAGGCTCTGTTGCTTTGTTTTTTAGATGTTTCAGGAAACACCATACACTTCTCCCGAGTGTCTGTTGGCAATTTACATCCCACCCATCACCATAACAAGGCTCCCAGTTCTCCATGGCCTGTCCTGCCTTTCTGGATTTTACACTTTTTTCAGATGGCCCTTTTGACCGGGGGGGGAAGTGAGACTTCATTGTAGTGCAGATTTCCTTTGCAAGCTTGCTTGGTTGGCCAAAAAGGGCGTATGCGTTTTTTCCTGAATATATTCAGGAAAAAACGCATACGCCCTTTTTGGCCAAGTGCATCATTGTGGACGTTCTGCCTCTTTTCCTATGCTTTCAATGCAATTCCAGTCAACCTCCTGAAATCGGTTTCCTGCAATTCTGCCCCGCTTTCAAGTCCTCTTGGCAGCCTTACTTCAGTCTATTTTTGGACGATAGCTGTCATTTATAACTCTGCAGGTTTGTGAATTACAGTGCCCCTGAGCTCCTTTCTTCAACTCGCTTTCTTGTGACCTGGCCGCAACGCCGCAGGATGGCTTCAGGCCCTAATCTGGTTCCGGCCCGGCATGCTGAGCCTTTGGTTAATTCCTCTTCCTGGTGGGAAATGAGAGTTAAATTTGCCCGTCCAGACACCTCCAGCTAGCCTCTCATTGGTTCTCGCTATTCCTGTTCATCTTCCGCAGAAATTGCAAACTGGGCCAAACAGGAGGTTAAAGGGACTGACTCTCCAAGTGGGGAGAGTGTTAGTAAAGCGTCTGGAATGTTGCACCCGAGTACCAGGGGAGGAAAACTGAGACATATTTGAACACGTCTCCCGATCACATGGTTGATCATACTCTAGGTTCCACATGCATGTTTTAGCTGAAGGAAGAATACCTTAAACCTGGTTAGTTGAAACCTGTGGAATGGGTACCATGCAATATGACTTCAAAGGGTCTTCATTTGCTCACCGAACCTCTCCAATCCTATCACTGCTGCATTTATGCCCCTGTACACATGCTTGATTCTCTTTCGGAGACATAGCAATCCATAGGTTTTAAGATACTTACTAGTCAGGTACATTCTTAGGCGTTTAATATGGGGTGTTGAGTCCATTTCGTTGAGCAAGGAGTAGCTCTTGTCTATTCCATATTTGGCTTAAGGAACTTTATCTGTGCTCATTTCAATCTCTGGTTTTATGCAGCACCCCAACTCACCTTTACCCTTAAGCAAGAATAAGTTGGTTTTCTAAATTTGAGACCCTGTTCTGTTCTGTAATTCATTTCCTGTGTAGCCAAGTTTACATTCCGTGTATTACTGATATCTTATGATGTTTCTTTTTCTGTGTGACTTATTTCAGTTAGAATCATCATACCTGAATCCACTCATTGTGCTGCTAAGGGCCTGATGACACAGATTTCATTGCTGAGTGATATTGCTTTGTAAGTAAATACCACAACTTTATCCATTTTTCACTTTCTGCGATGTTGAACTTGTACTGTAAACGAGGTTCTTGTAAACAGAGCCGTTCCAAACTTTGGGGTGGCTGTGTCTTTTTGATTTTAATTTCCCTAAGCTATAGGACCATAAGTGGAAGTGCCCTAGGTTCTGTTGCTTTGTTTTTTAGATGTTTCAGGAAACACCATACACTTCTCCCAAGTGGTTGTTGGCAATTTACATCCCGCCCATCAGCATAACAAGGCTCCCAGTTCTCCATGGTCTGTCCTGCCTTTCTGGATTTTACACTTTTTTCAGATGGCCCTTTTGACCGGGGGGAAGTGAGACTTCATTGTAGTGCAGATTTCCTTTGCAAGCTTGCTTGGTTGGCCAAAAAGGGCGTATGCGTTTTTTCCTGAATATATTCAGGAAAAAACGCATACGCCCTTTTTGGCCAAGTGCATCGTTGTGTACGTTCTGCCTCTTTTCCTATGCTTTCAATGCAATTCCAGTCTACCTCCTGAAATCGGTTTCCTGCAATTCTGCCCCGCTTTCAAGTCCTCTTGGCAGCCTTACTTCAGTCTATTTTTGGACGATAGCTGTCATTTATAACTCTGCAGGTTTGTGAATTACAGTGCCCCTGAGCTCCTTTCTTCAACTCGCTTTCTTGTGACCTGGCCGCAACGCCGCAGGATGGCTTCAGGCCCTAATCTGGTTCCGGCCCGGCATGCTGAGCCTTTGGTTAATTCCTCTTCCTGGTGGGAAATGAGAGTTAAATTTGCCCGTCCAGACACCTCCAGCTAGCCTCTCATTGGTTCTCGCTATTCCTGTTCATCTTCCGCAGAAATTGCAAACTGGGCCAAACAGGAGGTTAAAGGGACTGACTCTCCAAGTGGGGAGAGTGTTAGTAAAGCGTCTGGAATGTTGCACCCGAGTACCAGGGGAGGAAAACTGAGACATATTTGAACACGTCTCCCGATCACATGGTTGATCATACTCTAGGTTCCACATGCATGTTTTAGCTGAAGGAAGAATACCTTAAACCTGGTTAGTTGAAACCTGTGGAATGGGTACCATGCAATATGACTTCAAAGGGTCTTCATTTGCTCACCGAACCTCTCCAATCCTATCACTGCTGCGTTTATGCCCCTGTACACATGCTTGATTCTCTTTCAGAGACATAGCAATCCATAGGTTTTAAGATACTTACTAGTCAGGTACATTCTTAGGCGTTTAATATGGGGTGTTGAGTCCATTTCGTTGAGCAAGGAGTAGCTCTTGTCTATTCCATATTTGGCTTAAGGAACTTTATCTGTGCTCATTTCAATCTCTGGTTTTATGCAGCACCCCAACTCACCTTTCCCCTTAAGCAAGCATAAGTTGGTTTTCTAAATTTGAGACCCTGTTCTGTTCTGTAATTCAGTTCCTGTGTAGCCAAGTTTACATTCCGTGTATTACTGATATCTTATGATGTTTCTATTTCTGTGTGACTTATTTCAGTTAGAATCATCATACCTGAATCCACTCATTGTGCTGCTAAGGGCCTTATGACACAGATTTCATTGCTGAGTGATATTGCTTTGTAAGTAAATACCAGAACTTCTTTATCCATTTTTCACTTTCTGCGATATTGAACTTGTACTGTAAACGAGGTTCTTGTAAACAGAGGCGTCCCAAACTTTGGGGTGGCTGTGTCTTTTTGATTTTAATTTCCCTAAGCTATAGGAGCATAAGTGGAAGTGTCCTAGGCTCTGTTGCTTTGTTTTTTAGATGTTTCAGGAAACACCATACACTTCTCCCGAGTGTCTGTTGGCAATTTACATCCCACCCATCACCATAACAAGGCTCCCAGTTCTCCATGGCCTGTCCTGCCTTTCTGGATTTTACACATTTTTCAGATGGCCCTTTTGACCGGGGGGGGAAGTGAGACTTCATTGTAGTGCAGATTTCCTTTGCAAGCTTGCTTGGTTGGCCAAAAAGGGCGTATGCGTTTTTTCCTGAATATATTCAGGAAAAAACGCATACGCCCTTTTTGGCCAAGTGCATCATTGTGGACGTTCTGCCTCTTTTCCTATGCTTTCAATGCAATTCCAGTCAACCTCCTGAAATCGGTTTCCTGCAATTCTGCCCCGCTTTCAAGTCCTCTTGGCAGCCTTACTTCAGTCTATTTTTGGACGATAGCTGTCATTTATAACTCTGCAGGTTTGTGAATTACAGTGCCCCTGAGCTCCTTTCTTCAACTCGCTTTCTTGTGACCTGGCCGCAACGCCGCAGGATGGCTTCAGGCCCTAATCTGGTTCCGGCCCGGCATGCTGAGCCTTTGGTTAATTCCTCTTCCTGGTGGGAAATGAGAGTTAAATTTGCCCGTCCAGACACCTCCAGCTAGCCTCTCATTGGTTCTCGCTATTCCTGTTCATCTTCCGCAGAAATTGCAAACTGGGCCAAACAGGAGGTTAAAGGGACTGACTCTCCAAGTGGGGAGAGTGTTAGTAAAGCGTCTGGAATGTTGCACCCGAGTACCAGGGGAGGAAAACTGAGACATATTTGAACACGTCTCCCGATCACATGGTTGATCATACTCTAGGTTCCACATGCATGTTTTAGCTGAAGGAAGAATACCTTAAACCTGGTTAGTTGAAACCTGTGGAATGGGTACCATGCAATATGACTTCAAAGGGTCTTCATTTGCTCACCGAACCTCTCCAATCCTATCACTGCTGCGTTTATGCCCCTGTACACATGCTTGATTCTCTTTCGGAGACATAGCAATCCATAGGTTTTAAGATACTTACTAGTCAGGTACATTCTTAGGCGTTTAATATGGGGTGTTGAGTCCATTTCGTTGAGCAAGGAGTAGCTCTTGTCTATTCCATATTTGGCTTAAGGAACTTTATCTGTGCTCATTTCAATCTCTGGTTTTATGCAGCACCCCAACTCACCTTTACCCTTAAGCAAGAATAAGTTGGTTTTCTAAATTTGAGACCCTGTTCTGTTCTGTAATTCAGTTCCTGTGTAGCCAAGTTTACATTCCGTGTATTACTGATATCTTATGATGTTTCTTTTTCTGTGTGACTTATTTCAGTTAGAATCATCATACCTGAATCCACTCATTGTGCTGCTAAGGGCCTGATGACACAGATTTCATTGCTGAGTGATATTGCTTTGTAAGTAAATACCACAACTTCTTTATCCATTTTTCACTTTCTGCGATGTTGAACTTGTACTGTAAACGAGGTTCTTGTAAACAGAGCCGTTCCAAACTTTGGGGTGGCTGTGTCTTTTTGGTTTTAATTTCCCTAAGCTATAGGACCATAAGTGGAAGTGCCCTAGGTTCTGTTGCTTTGTTTTTTAGATGTTTCAGGAAACACCATACACTTCTCCCAAGTGGTTGTTGGCAATTTACATCCCGCCCATCAGCATAACAAGGCTCCCAGTTCTCCATGGCCTGTCCTGCCTTTCTGGATTTTACACTTTTTTCAGATGGCCCTTTTGACCGGGGGGAAGTGAGACTTCATTGTAGTGCAGATTTCCTTTGCAAGCTTGCTTGGTTGGCCAAAAAGGGCGTATGCGTTTTTTCCTGAATATATTCAGGAAAAAACGCATACGCCCTTTTTGGCCAAGTGCATCATTGTGTACGTTCTGCCTCTTTTCCTATGCTTTCAATGCAATTCCAGTCTACCTCCTGAAATCGGTTTCCTGCAATTCTGCCCCGCTTTCAAGTCCTCTTGGCAGCCTTACTTCAGTCTATTTTTGGACGATAGCTGTCATTTATAACTCTGCAGGTTTGTGAATTACAGTGCCCCTGAGCTCCTTCCTTCAACTCGCTTTCTTGTGACCTGGCCGCAACACCGCAGGATGGCTTCAGGCCCTAATCTGGTTCCGGCATGGCACACTGAGCCTTTGGTTATTTCCTCTTCCTGGTGGGAAATGAGAGTTAAATTTGCCCGTCCAGACACCTCCAGCTAGCCTCTCATTGGTTCTCGCTATTCCTGTTCATCTTCCGCAGAAATTGCAAACTGGGCCAAACAGGAGGTTAAAGGGACTGACTCTCCAAGTGGGGAGAGTGTTAGTAAAGCGTCTGGAATGTTGCACCCGAGTACCAGGGGAGGAAAACTGAGACATATTTGAACACGTCTCCCGTTCACATGGTTGATCATACTTGGGTTCCACATGCATGTTTTAGCTGAAGGAAGAATACCTAAAACCTGGGTAGTTGAAACCCGTGGAATGGGTACCATGCAATATGACTTCAAAGGGTCTTCATTTGCTCACCGAACCTCTCCAATCCTATCACTGCTGCGTTTATGCCCCTGTACACACGCTTGATTCTCTTTCGGAGACATAGCAATCCATAGGTTTTAAGATACTTACTAGTCAGGTACATTCTTAGGCGTTTAATATGGGGTGTTGAGTCCATTTCGTTGAGCAAGGAGTAGCTCTTGTCTATTCCATATTTGGCTTAAGGAACTTTATCTGTGCTCATTTCAATCTCTGGTTTTATGCAGCACCCCAACTCACCTTTCCCCTTAAGCAAGCATAAGTTGGTTTTCTAAATTTGAGAACCTGTTCTGTTCTGTAATTCAGTTCCTGTGTAGCCAAGTTTACATTCCGTGTATTACTGATATCTTATGATGTTTCTTTTTCTGTGTGATTATTTCAGTTAGAATCATCATACCTGAATCCACTCATTGTGCTGCTAAGGGCCTGATGACACAGATTTCATTGCTGAGTGATATTGCTTTGTAAGTAAATACCACAACTTCTTTATCCATTTTTCACCTTCTGCGATGTTGAACTTGTACTGTAAACGAGGTTCTTGTAAACAGAGCCGTTCCAAACTTTGGGGTGGCTGTGTCTTTTTGATTTTAATTTCCCTAAGCTATAGGACCATAAGTGGAAGTGCCCTAGGTTCTGTTGCTTTGTTTTTTAGATGTTTCAGGAAACACCATACACTTCTCCCGAGTGGTTGTTGGCAATTTACATCCCGCCCATCAGCATAACAAGGCTCCCAGCTCTCCATGGCCTGTCCTGCCTTTCTGGATTTTACACTTTTTTCAGATGGCCCTTTTGACCGGGGGGAAGTGAGACTTCATTGTAGTGCAGATTTCCTTTGCAAGCTTGCTTGGTTGGCCAAAAAGGGCGTATGCGTTTTTTCCTGAATATATTCAGGAAAAAACGCATACGCCCTTTTTGGCCAAGTGCATCATTGTGGACGTTCTGCCTCTTTTCCTATGCTTTCAATGCAATTCCAGTCAACCTCCTGAAATCGGTTTCCTGCAATTCTGCCCCGCTTTCAAGTCCTCTTGGCAGCCTTACTTCAGTCTATTTTTGGACGATAGCTTTCATTTATAACTCTGCAGGTTTGTGAATTACAGTGCCCCTGAGCTCCTTTCTTCAACTCGCTTTCTTGTGACCTGGCCGCAACGCCGCAGGGTGGCTTCAGGCCCTAATCTGGTTCCGGCCCGGCATGCTGAGCCTTTGGTTAATTCCTCTTCCTGGTGGGAAATGAGAGTTAAATTTGCCCGTCCAGACACCTCCAGCTAGCCTCTCATTGGTTCTCGCTATTCCTGTTCATCTTCCGCAGAAATTGCAAACTGGGCCAAACAGGAGGTTAAAGGGACTGACTCTCCAAGTGGGGAGAGTGTTAGTAAAGCGTCTGGAATGTTGCACCCGAGTACCAGGGGAGGAAAACTGAGACATATTTGAACACGTCTCCCGATCACATGGTTGATCATACTCTAGGTTCCACATGCATGTTTTAGCTGAAGGAAGAATACCTTAAACCTGGTTAGTTGAAACCTGTGGAATGGGTACCATGCAATACGACTTCAAAGGGTCTTCATTTGCTCACCGAACCTCTCCAATCCTATCACTGCTGCGTTTATGCCCCTGTACACATGCTTGATTCTCTTTCGGAGACATAGCAATCCATAGGTTTTAAGATACTTACTAGTCAGGTACATTCTTAGGCGTTTAATATGGGGTGTTGAGTCCATTTCGTTGAGCAAGGAGTAGCTCTTGTCTATTCCATATTTGGCTTAAGGAACTTTATCTGTGCTCATTTCAATCTCTGGTTCTATGCAGCACCCCAACTCACCTTTATCCTTAAGCAAGAATAAGTTGGTTTTCTAAATTTGAGACCCTGTTCTGTTCTGTAATTCAGTTCCTGTGTAGCCAAGTTTACATTCAGTGTATTACTGATATCTTATGATGTTTCTTTTTCTGTGTGACTTATTTCAGTTAGAATCATCGTACCTGAATCTACTCATTATGCTGCTACGGGCCTGATGACATAGATTTCATTGCTGAGTGATACTGCATTGTACGTAAGTACCACAAGTTCTTTATCCATTTTTCACTTTCTGCGATGTTGAACTTGTACTGTAAACGAGGTTCTTGTAAACAGAGCCGTTCCAAACTTTGGGGTGGCTGTGTCTTTTTGATTTTAATTTCCCTAAGCTATAGGACCATAAGTGGAAGTGCCCTAGGCTCTGTTGCTTTGTTTTTTAGATGTTTCAGGAAACACCATACACTTCTCCCGAGTGGTTGTTGGCAATTTATATCCCGCCCATCAGCATAACAAGGCTCCCAGTTCTCCATGGCCTGTCCTGCCTTTCTGGATTTTACACTTTTTTCAGATGGCCCTTTTGACCGGGGGGAAGTGAGACTTCATTGTAGTGCAGATTTCCTTTGCAACTTGCTTGGTTGGCCAAAAAGGGCGTATGCGGTTTTTCCTGAATATATTCAGGAAAAAACGCATACGCCCTTTTTGGCCAAGTGCATCATTGTGGACGTTCTGCCTCTTTTCCTATGCTTTCAATGCAATTCCAGTCTACCTCCTGCAATCGGTTTCCTGCAATTCTGCCCCGCTTTCAAGTCCTCTTGGCAGCCTTACTTCAGTATATTTTTGGACGATAGCTGTCATTTATAACTCTGCAGGTTTGTGAATTACAGTGCCCCTGAGCTCCTTTCTTCAACTCGCTTTCTTTTGAGCTGGCCGCAACACCGCAGGATGGCTTCAGGCCCTAATCTGGTTCCGGTACGGCACGCTGAGCCTTTGGTTATTTCCTCTTCCTGGTGGGAAATGAGAGTTAAATTTGCCCGTCCAGACACCTCCAGCTAGCCTCTCATTGGTTCTCGCTATTCCTGTTCACCTTCCGCAGAAATTGCAAACTGGGCCAAACAGGAGGTTAAAGGCGCTGACTCTACAAGTGGGGAGAGTGTTAGTAAAGCGTCTGGAATGTTGCACCCGAGTACCAGGGGAGGAAAACTGAGACATATTTGAACACGTCTCCCGTTCACATGGTTGATCATACTTGGGTTCCACATGCATGTTTTAGCTGATGGAAGAATACCTTAAACCTGGAGAGTTGAGACCCGTGTAATGGGTACCATGCAATATGACTTCAAAGGGTCTTCATTTGCTCACCGAACCTCTCCAATCCTATCACTGCTGCGTTTATGCCCCTGTACACATGCTTGATTCTCTTTTGGAGACATAGCCATCCATAGGTTTTACGATACTTACTAGTCAGGTACATTCTTAGGCGTTTAATATGCGGTGTTGAGTCCATTTCGTTGAGCAAGGAGTAGCTCTTGTCTATTCCATATTTGACTTAAGGAACTTTATCTGTGCTCATTTCAATCTCTGGTTTTATGCAGCACCCCAACTCACCTTTACCCTTAAGCAAGCATAAGTTGGTTTTCTAAATTTGAGACCCTGTTCTGTTCTGTAATTCAGTTCCTGTGTAGCCAAGTTTACATTCCGTGTATTACTGATATCTTATGATGTTTCTTTTTCTGTGTGACTTATTTCAGTTAGAATCATCATACCTGAATCCACTCATTGTTCTGCTAAGGGCCTGATGACATAGATTTCATTGCTGAGTGATATTGCTTTGTAAGTAAATACCACAACTTCTTTATCCATTTTTCACTTTCTGCGATGTTGAACTTGTACTGTAAACGAGGTTCTTGTAAACAGAGCCGTTCCAAACTTTGGGGTGGCTGTGTCTTTTTGATTTTAATTTCCCTAAGCTATAGGACCATAAGTGGAAGTGCCCTAGGCTCTGTTGCTTTGTTTTTTAGATGTTTCAGGAAACACCATACACTTCTCCCTAGTGTCTGTTGGCAATTTACATCCTGCCCATCAGCATAACAAGGCTCCCAGTTCTCAATGGCCTGTTGCCTTTCTGGATTTTACACTTTTTTCAGATGGCCCTTTTGACCGGGGGGAAGTGAGACTTCATTGTAGTGCAGATTTCCTTTGCAAGCTTGCTGGGTTGGCCAAAAAGGGCGTATGCGTTTTTTCCTGATTATATTCAGGAAAAAACGCATACGCCCTTTTTGGCCAAGTGCATCATTGTGGACGTTCTGCCTCTTTTCCTATGCTTTCAATGCAATTCCAGTCTACCTCCTGCAATCGGTTTCCTGCAATTCTGCCCCGCTTTCAAGTCCTCTTGGCAGCCTTACTTCAGTCTATTTTTGGACGATAGCTGTCATTTATAACTCTGCAGGTTTGTGAATTACAGTGCCCCTGAGCTCCTTTCTTCAACTCGCTTTCTTGTGACCTGGCCGCAACACCGCAGGTTGTCTTCAGACCCTAATCTGGTTCCGGCACGGCACGCTGAGCCTTTGGTTAATTCCTCTTCCTGGTGGGAAATGAGAGTTAAATTTGCCCGTCCAGACACCTCCAGCTAGCCTCTCATTGGTTCTCGCTATTCCTGTTCATCTTCCGCAGAAATTGCAAACTGGGCCAAACAGGAGGTTAAAGGGACTGACTCTCCAAGTGGGGAGAGTGTTAGTAAAGCGTCTGGAATGTTGCACCCGAGTACCAGGGGAGGAAAACTGAGACATATTTGAACACGTCTCCCGATCACATGGTTGATCATACTCTAGGTTCCACATGCGTGTTATAGCTGAAGGAAGAATACCTTAATCCTGGGTAGTTGAAACCTGTGGAATGGGTACCATGCAATATGACTTCAAAGGGTCTTCATTTGCTCACCGAACCTCTCCAATCCTATCACTGCTGCGTTTATGCCCCTGTACACATGCTTGATTCTCTTTTGGAGACATAGCAATCCATAAGTTTTAAGATACTTACTAGTCAGGTACATTCTTAGGCGTTTAATATGGGGTGTTGAGTCCATTTCGTTGAGCAAGGAGTAGCTCTTGACTATTCCATATTTGGCTTAAGGAACTTTATCTGTGCTCATTTCAATCTCTGGTTTTATGCAGCACCCCAACTCACCTTTACCCTTAAGCAAGAATAAGTTGGTTTTCTAAATTTGAGACCCTGTTCTGTTCTGTAATTCAGTTCCTGTGTAGCCAAGTTTACATTCCGTGTATTACTGATATCTTATGATGTTTCTTTTTCTGTGTGACTTATTTCAGTTAGAATCATCATACCTGAATCCACTCATTGTGATGCTAAGGGCCTGATGACATAGATTTCATTGCTGAGTGATATTGCTTTGTAAGTAAATACCACAACTTCTTTATCCATTTTTCACTTTCTGCGATGTTCAACTTGTACTGTAAACGAGGTTGTTGTAAACAGAGGCGTCCCAAACTTTGGGGTGGCTGTGTCTTTTTGATTTTAATTTCCCTAAGCTATAGGACCATAAGTGGAAGTGCCCTAGGTTCTGTTGCTTTGTTTTTTAGATGTTTCAGGAAACACCATACACTTCTCCCGAGTGGTTGTTGGCAATTTACATCCCGCCCATCAGCATAAGAAGGCTCCCAGTTCTCCATGGCCTGTCCTGCCTTTCTGGATTTTACACTTTTTTCAGATGGCCCTTTTGACCGGGGGGAAGTGAGACTTCATTGTAGTGCAGATTTCCTTTGCAAGCTTGCTTGGTTGGCCAAAAAGGGCGTATGCGGTTTTTCCTGAATATATTCAGGAAAAAACGCATACGCCCTTTTTGGCCAAGTGCATCATTGTGGACGTTCTGCCTCTTTTCCTATGCTTTCAATGCAATTCCAGTCTACCTCCTGCAATCGGTTTCCTGCAATTCTGCCCCGCTTTCAAGTCCTTTTGGCAGCCTTACTTCAGTCTATTTTTGGACGATAGCTGTCATTTATAACTCTGCAGGTTTGTGAATTACAGTGCCCCTGAGCTCCTTTCTTCAACTCGCTTTCTTGTGACCTGGCCGCAACACTGCAGGATGGCTTCAGGCCCTAATCTGGTTCCGGTACGGCACGCTGAGCCTTTGGTTATTTCCTCTTCCTGGTGGGAAATGAGTGTTAAATTTACCCGTCCAGACACCTCCAGCTAGCCTCTCATTGGTTCTCGCTATTCCTGTTCATCTTCCGCAGAAATTGCAAACTGGGCCAAACAGGAGGTTAAAGGCGCTGACTCTCCAAGTGGGGAGAGTGTTAGTAAAGCGTCTGGAATGTTGCACCCGAGTACCAGGGGAGGAAAACTGAGACATATTTGAACACGTCTCCCGATCACATGGTTGATCATACTCTGGGTTCCACATGCATGTTTTAGCTGAAGGAAGAATACCTTAAACCTGGAGAGTTGAGACCCGTGTAATGGGTACCATGCAATATGACTTCAAAGGGTCTTCATTTGCTCACCGAACCTCTCCAATCCTATCACTGCTGCGTTTATGCCCCTGTACACATGCTTGATTCTCTTTTGGAGACATAGCAATCCATAGGTTTTACGATACTTACTAGTCAGGTACATTCTTAGGCGTTTAATATGCGGTGTTGAGTCCATTTTGTTGAGCAAGGAGTAGCTCTTGTCTATTCCATATTTGACTTAAGGAACTTTATCTGTGCTCATTTCAATCTCTGGTTTTATGCAGCACCCCAACTCACCTTTACCCTTAAGCAAGCATAAGTTGGTTTTCTAAATTTGAGACCCTGTTCTGTTCTGTAATTCAGTTCCTGTGTAGCCAAGTTTACATTCCGTGTATTACTGATATCTTATGATGTTTCTTTTTCTGTGTGACTTATTTCAGTTAGAATCATCATACCTGAATCCACTCATTGTTCTGCTAAGGGCCTGATGACATAGATTTCATTGCTGAGTGATATTGCTTTGTAAGTAAATACCACAACTTCTTTATCCATTTTTCACTTTCTGCGATGTTCAACTTGTACTGTAAACGAGGTTCTTGTAAACAGAGGCGTCCCAAACTTTGGGGTGGCTGTGTGTTTTTGATTTTAATTTACCTAAGCTATAGGACCATAAGTGGCAGTGCCCTAGGCTCTGTTGCTTTGTTTTTTAGATGTTTCAGGAAACACCATACACTTCTCCCGAGTGGTTGTTGGCAATTTAAATCCCGCCCATCAGCATAACAAGGCTCCCAGTTCTCCATGGCCTGTCCTTCCTTTCTGGATTTTACACGTTTTTCAGATGGCCCTTTTGACCGGGGGGAAGTGAGACTTCATTGTAGTGCAGATTTCCTTTGCAAGCTTGCTTGGTTGGCCAAAAAGGGCGTATGCGGTTTTTCCTGAATATATTCAGGGAAAAACGCATACGCCCTTTTTGGCCAAGTGCATCATTGTGGACGTTCTGCCTCTTTTCCTATGCTTTCAATGCAATTTCAGTCTACCTCCTGAAATCGGTTTCCTGCAATTCTGCCCCGCTTTCAAGTCCTCTTGGCAGCCTTACTTCAGTCTATTTTTGGACGATAGCTGTCATTTATAACTCTGCAGGTTTGTGAATTACAGTGCCCCTGAGCTCCTTTCTTCAACTCGCTTTCTTGTGACCTGGCCGCAACACCGCAGGATGGCTTCAGGCCCTAATCTGGTTCTGGCACGGCACGCTGAGCCTTTGGTTATTTCCTCCTCCTGGTGGGAAATGAGAGTTAAATTTGCCCGTCCAGACACCTCCAGCTAGCCTCTCATTGGTTCTCGCTATTCCTGTTCATCTTCCGCAGAAATTGCAAACTGGGCCAAACAGCAGGTTAAAGGCGCTGACTCTCCAAGTGGGGAGAGTGTTAGTAAAGCGTCTGGAATGTTGCACCCGAGTACCAGGGGAGGAAAACTGAGACATATTTGAACACGTCTCCCGATCACATGTTTGATCATACTCTGGGTTCCACATGCATGTTTTAGCTGAAGGAAGAATACCTAAAACCTGGGTAGTTGATACCCGTGGAATGGGTACCATGCAATATGACTTCAAAGGGTCTTCATTTGCTCACCGAACCTCTCCAATCCTATCACTGCTGCGTTTATGCCCCTGTACACATGCTTGATTCTCTTTCGGAGACATAGCAATCCATAGGTTTTAAGATACTTACTAGTCAGGTACATTCTTAGTCATTTAATATGCGGTGTTGAGTCCATTTCGTTGAGCAACGAGTAGCTGTTGTCTATTCCATATTTGGCATAAGGAACTTTATCTGTGCTCATTTCAATCTCTGGTTTTATGCAGCACCCCAACTCACCTTTCCCCTTAAGCAAGCATAAGTTGGTTTTCTAAATTTGAGACCCTGTTCTGTTTTGGAATGCAGTTCCTGTGTAGCCAAGTTTAATTCCGTGTATTAGTGATATCTTATGATGTTTCTTTTTCTGTGTGACTTATTTCAGTTAGAATCATCATACCTGAATCCACTCATTATGCTGCTACGGGCCTGATGACATAGATTTCATTGCTGAGTG
Source organism: Delphinus delphis (assembly GCF_949987515.2). Taxonomy (NCBI): domain Eukaryota; kingdom Metazoa; phylum Chordata; class Mammalia; order Artiodactyla; family Delphinidae; genus Delphinus; species Delphinus delphis. Next base: position 1,368,782 of record NW_027192673.1, on the reverse strand, counting down.
ATACTGCATTGTACGTAAGTACCACAAGTTCTTTATCCATTTTTCACTTTCTGTGATATTGAACTTGTACGGTAAACGAGGTTCTTGTAAACAGAGGCGTCCCAAACTTTGGGGTGGCTGTGTCTTTTTGATTTTAATTTCCCTAAGCTATAGGACCATAAGTGGAAGTGCCCTAGGCTCTGTTGCTTTGTTTTTTAGATGTTTCAGGAAACACCATACACTTCTCCCGAGTGGTTGTTGGCAATTTACATCCCGCCCATCAGCATAACAAGGCTCCCAGTTCTCCATGGCCTGTCCTGCCTTTCTGGATTTTACACTTTTTTCAGATGGCCCTTTTGACCGGGGGGAAGTGAGACTTCATTGTAGTGCAGATTTCCTTTGCAAGCTTGCTTGGTTGGCCAAAAAGGGCGTATGCGTTTTTTCCTGAATATATTCAGGAAAAAACGCATACGCCCTTTTTGGCCAAGTGCATCATTGTGGACGTTCTGCCTCTTTTCCTATGCTTTCAATGCAATTCCAGTCTACCTCCTGAAATCGGTTTCCTGCAATTCTGCCCCGCTTTCAAGTCCTCTTGGCAGCCTTACTTCAGTCTATTTTTGGACGATAGCTGTCATTTATAACTCTGCAGGTTTGTGAATTACAGTGCCCCTGAGCTCCTTTCTTCAACTCGCTTTCTTGTGACCTGGCCGCAACACCGCAGGATGGCTTCAGGCCCTAATCTGTTTCCGGCACGGCATGCTCAGCCTTTGGTTATTTCCTCTTCCTGGTGGGAAATGAGAGTTAAATTTGCCCGTCCAGACACCTCCAGCTAGTCTCTCATTGGTTCTCGCTATTCCTGTTCATCTTCCGCAGAAATTGCAAACTGGGCCAAACAGGAGGTTAAAGGCGCTGACTCTCCAAGTCGGGAGAGTGTTAGTAAAGCGTCTGGAATGTTGCACCCGAGTACCAGGGGAGGAAAACTGAGACATATTTGAACACGTCTCCCGATCACATGGTTGATCATACTTGGGTTCCACATGCATGTTTTAGCTGAAGGAAGAATACCTTAAACCTGGAGAGTTAAGACCCGTGTAATGGGTACCATGCAATATGACTTCAAAGGGTCTTCATTTGCTCACCGAACCTCTCCAATCCTATCACTGCTGCGTTTATGCCCCTGTACACATGCTTGATTCTCTTTTGGAGACATAGCAATCCATAGGTTTTACGATTCTTACTAGTCAGGTACATTCTTAGGCGTTTAATATGCGGTGTTGAGTCCATTTCGTTGAGCAAGGAGTAGCTCTTGTCTATTCCATATTTGACTTAAGGAACTTTATCTGTGCTCATTTCAATCTCTGGTTTTATGCAGCACCCCAACTCACCTTTACCCTTAAGCAAGCATAAGTTGGTTGTCTAAATTTGAGACCCTGTTCTGTTCTGTAATTCAGTTCCTGTGTAGCCAAGTTTACATTCCGTGTATTACTGATATCTTATGATGTTTCTTTTTCTGTGTGACTTACTTCAGTTAGAATCATCATACCTGAATCCACTCATTGTGCTGCTAAGGGCCTGATGACATAGATTTCATTGCTGAGTGATATTGCTTTGTAAGTAAATACCACAACTTCTTTATCCATTTTTCACTTTCTGCGATGTTGAACTTGTACTGTAAACGAGGTTCTTGTAAACAGAGCCGTTCCAAACTTTGGGGTGGCTGTGTATTTTTGATTTTAATTTCCCTAAGCTATAGGACCATAAGTGGCAGTGCCCTAGGCTCTGTTGCTTTGTTTTTTAGATGTTTCAGGAAACACCATACACTTCTCTCGAGTGTCTGTTGGCAATTTACATCCCGTCCATCAGCATGACAAGGCTCCCAGTTCTCCATGGCCTGTCCTGCCTTTCTGGATTTTACACTTTTTTCAGATGGCCCTTTTGACCGGGGGGAAGTGAGACTTCATTGTAGTGCAGATTTCGTTTGCAAGCTTGCTTGGGTGGCCAAAAAGGGCGTATGCGTTTTTTCCTGAATATATTCAGGAAAAAACGCATACGCCCTTTTTGGCCAAGTGCATCATTGTGGACGTTCTGCCTCTTTTCCTATGCTTTCAATGCAATTCCAGTCTACCTCCTGAAATCGGTTTCCTGCAATTCTGCCCCGCTTTCAAGTCCTCTTGGCAGCCTTACTTCAGTCTATTTTTGGACGATAGCTGTCATTTATAACTCTGCAGGTTTGTGAATTACAGTGCCCCTGAGCTCCTTTCTTCAACTCGCTTTCTTTTGAGCTGGCCGCAACACCACAGGATGGCTTCAGGCCCTAATCTGGCTCCGGTACGGCACGCTGAGCCTTTGGTTATTTCCTCTTCCTGGTGGGAAATGAGAGTTAAATTTGCCCGTCCAGACACCTCCAGCTAGCCTCTCATTGGTTCTCGCTATTCCTGTACATCTTCCGCAGAAATTGCAAACTGGGCCAAACAGGAGGTTAAAGGGACTGACTCTCCAAGTGGGGAGAGTGTTAGTAAAGCGTCTGGAATGTTGCACCCGAGTACCAGGGGAGGAAAACTGAGACATATTTGAACACGTCTCCCGTTCACATGGTTGATCATACTTGGGTTCCACATGCATGTTTTAGCTGAAGGAAGAATACCTTAAACCTGGAGAGTTGAGACCCGTGTAATGGGTACCATGCAATATGACTTCAAAGGGCCTTCATTTGCTCACCGAACCTCTCCAATCCTATCACTGCTGCGTTTATGCCCCTGTACACATGCTTGATTCTCTTTTGGAGACATAGCAATCCATAGGTTTTACGATACTTACTAGTCAGGTACATTCTTAGGCGTTTAATATGCGGTGTTGAGTCCATTTCGTTGAGCAAGGAGTAGCTCTTGTCTATTCCATATTTGACTTAAGGAACTTTATCTGGGCTCATTTCAATCTCTGGTTTTATGCAGCACCCCAACTCACCTTTACCCTTAAGCAAGCATAAGTTGGTTTTCTAAATTTGAGACCCTGTTCTGTTCTGTAATTCAGTTCCTGTGTAGCCAAGTTTACATTCCGTGTATTACTGATATCTTATGATGTTTCTTTTTCTGTGTGACTTATTTCAGTTAGAATCATCATACGTGAATCCACTCATTGTGCTGCTAAGGGCCTGATGACATAGATTTCATTGCTGAGTGATATTGCTTTGTAAGTAAATACCACAACTTCTTTCTCCATTTTTCACTTTCTGCGATGTTGAACTTGTACTGTAATCGAGGTTCTTGTAAACAGAGCCGTTCCAAACTTTGGGGTGGCTGTGTATTTTTGATTTTAATTTCCCTAAGCTATAGGACCATAAGTGGCAGTGCCCTAGGCTCTGTTGCTTTGTTTTTTAGATGTTTCAGGAAACACCATACACTTCTCTCGAGTGTCTGTTGGCAATTTACATCCCGTCCATCAGCATGACAAGGCTCCCAGTTCTCCATGGCCTGTCCTGCCTTTCTGGATTTTACACTTTTTTCAGATGGCCCTTTTGACCGGGGGGAAGTGAGACTTCATTGTAGTGCAGATTTCCTTTGCAAGCTTGCTTGGTTGGCCAAAAAGGGCGTATGCGTTTTTTCCTGAATATATTCAGGAAAAAACGCATACGCCCTTTTTGGCCAAGTGCATCATTGTGGACGTTCTGCCTCTTTTCCTATGCTTTCAATGCAATTCCAGTCTACCTCCTGAAATCGGTTTCCTGCAATTCTGCCCCGCTTTCAAGTCCTCTTGGCAGCCTTACTTCAGTCTATTTTTGGACGATAGCTGTCATTTATAACTCTGCAGGTTTGTGAATTACAGTGCCCCTGAGCTCCTTTCTTCAACTCGCTTTCTTGTGACCTGGCCGCAACACCGCAGGATGGCTTCAGGCCCTAATCTGTTTCCGGCACGGCATGCTCAGCCTTTGGTTATTTCCTCTTCCTGGTGGGAAATGAGAGTTAAATTTGCCCGTCCAGACACCTCCAGCTAGTCTCTCATTGGTTCTCGCTATTCCTGTTCATCTTCCGCAGAAATTGCAAACTGGGCCAAACAGGAGGTTAAAGGCGCTGACTCTCCAAGTCGGGAGAGTGTTAGTAAAGCGTCTGGAATGTTGCACCCGAGTACCAGGGGAGGAAAACTGAGACATATTTGAACACGTCTCCCGATCACATGGTTGATCATACTTGGGTTCCACATGCATGTTTTAGCTGAAGGAAGAATACCTTAAACCTGGAGAGTTAAGACCCGTGTAATGGGTACCATGCAATATGACTTCAAAGGGTCTTCATTTGCTCACCGAACCTCTCCAATCCTATCACTGCTGCGTTTATGCCCCTGTACACATGCTTGATTCTCTTTTGGAGACATAGCAATCCATAGGTTTTACGATTCTTACTAGTCAGGTACATTCTTAGGCGTTTAATATGCGGTGTTGAGTCCATTTCGTTGAGCAAGGAGTAGCTCTTGTCTATTCCATATTTGACTTAAGGAACTTTATCTGTGCTCATTTCAATCTCTGGTTTTATGCAGCACCCCAACTCACCTTTACCCTTAAGCAAGCATAAGTTGGTTGTCTAAATTTGAGACCCTGTTCTGTTCTGTAATTCAGTTCCTGTGTAGCCAAGTTTACATTCCGTGTATTACTGATATCTTATGATGTTTCTTTTTCTGTGTGACTTACTTCAGTTAGAATCATCATACCTGAATCCACTCATTGTGCTGCTAAGGGCCTGATGACATAGATTTCATTGCTGAGTGATATTGCTTTGTAAGTAAATACCACAACTTCTTTATCCATTTTTCACTTTCTGCGATGTTGAACTTGTACTGTAAACGAGGTTCTTGTAAACAGAGCCGTTCCAAACTTTGGGGTGGCTGTGTATTTTTGATTTTAATTTCCCTAAGCTATAGGACCATAAGTGGCAGTGCCCTAGGCTCTGTTGCTTTGTTTTTTAGATGTTTCAGGAAACACCATACACTTCTCTCGAGTGTCTGTTGGCAATTTACATCCCGTCCATCAGCATGACAAGGCTCCCAGTTCTCCATGGCCTGTCCTGCCTTTCTGGATTTTACACTTTTTTCAGATGGCCCTTTTGACCGGGGGGAAGTGAGACTTCATTGTAGTGCAGATTTCGTTTGCAAGCTTGCTTGGGTGGCCAAAAAGGGCGTATGCGTTTTTTCCTGAATATATTCAGGAAAAAACGCATACGCCCTTTTTGGCCAAGTGCATCATTGTGGACGTTCTGCCTCTTTTCCTATGCTTTCAATGCAATTCCAGTCTACCTCCTGAAATCGGTTTCCTGCAATTCTGCCCCGCTTTCAAGTCCTCTTGGCAGCCTTACTTCAGTCTATTTTTGGACGATAGCTGTCATTTATAACTCTGCAGGTTTGTGAATTACAGTGCCCCTGAGCTCCTTTCTTCAACTCGCTTTCTTTTGAGCTGGCCGCAACACCACAGGATGGCTTCAGGCCCTAATCTGGCTCCGGTACGGCACGCTGAGCCTTTGGTTATTTCCTCTTCCTGGTGGGAAATGAGAGTTAAATTTGCCCGTCCAGACACCTCCAGCTAGCCTCTCATTGGTTCTCGCTATTCCTGTACATCTTCCGCAGAAATTGCAAACTGGGCCAAACAGGAGGTTAAAGGGACTGACTCTCCAAGTGGGGAGAGTGTTAGTAAAGCGTCTGGAATGTTGCACCCGAGTACCAGGGGAGGAAAACTGAGACATATTTGAACACGTCTCCCGTTCACATGGTTGATCATACTTGGGTTCCACATGCATGTTTTAGCTGAAGGAAGAATACCTTAAACCTGGAGAGTTGAGACCCGTGTAATGGGTACCATGCAATATGACTTCAAAGGGCCTTCATTTGCTCACCGAACCTCTCCAATCCTATCACTGCTGCGTTTATGCCCCTGTACACATGCTTGATTCTCTTTTGGAGACATAGCAATCCATAGGTTTTACGATACTTACTAGTCAGGTACATTCTTAGGCGTTTAATATGCGGTGTTGAGTCCATTTCGTTGAGCAAGGAGTAGCTCTTGTCTATTCCATATTTGACTTAAGGAACTTTATCTGGGCTCATTTCAATCTCTGGTTTTATGCAGCACCCCAACTCACCTTTACCCTTAAGCAAGCATAAGTTGGTTTTCTAAATTTGAGACCCTGTTCTGTTCTGTAATTCAGTTCCTGTGTAGCCAAGTTTACATTCCGTGTATTACTGATATCTTATGATGTTTCTTTTTCTGTGTGACTTATTTCAGTTAGAATCATCATACGTGAATCCACTCATTGTGCTGCTAAGGGCCTGATGACATAGATTTCATTGCTGAGTGATATTGCTTTGTAAGTAAATACCACAACTTCTTTCTCCATTTTTCACTTTCTGCGATGTTGAACTTGTACTGTAATCGAGGTTCTTGTAAACAGAGCCGTTCCAAACTTTGGGGTGGCTGTGTATTTTTGATTTTAATTTCCCTAAGCTATAGGACCATAAGTGGCAGTGCCCTAGGCTCTGTTGCTTTGTTTTTTAGATGTTTCAGGAAACACCATACACTTCTCTCGAGTGTCTGTTGGCAATTTACATCCCGTCCATCAGCATGACAAGGCTCCCAGTTCTCCATGGCCTGTCCTGCCTTTCTGGATTTTACACTTTTTTCAGATGGCCCTTTTGACCGGGGGGAAGTGAGACTTCATTGTAGTGCAGATTTCCTTTGCAAGCTTGCTTGGTTGGCCAAAACGGGCGTATGCGTTTTTTCCTGAATATATTCAGGAAAAAACGCATACGCCCGTTTTGGCCAAGTGCATCATTGTGGACGTTCTGCCTCTTTTCCTATGCTTTCAATGCAATTCCAGTCTACCTCCTGAAATCGGTTTCCTGCAATTCTGCCCCGCTTTCAAGTCCTCTTGGCAGCCTTACTTCAGTCTATTTTTGGACGATAGCTGTCATTTATAACTCTGCAGGTTTGTGAATTACAGTGCCCCTGAGCTCCTTTCTTCAACTCGCTTTCTTGTGAGCTGGTCGCAACACCGCAGGATGGCTTCAGGCCCTAATCTGGTTCCGGTACGGCACGCTGAGCCTTTGGTTATTTCCTCTTCCTGGTGGGAAATGAGAGTTAAATTTGCCCGTCCAGACACCTCCAGCTAGCCTCTCAATGGTTCTCGCTATTCCTGTTCATCTTCCGCAGAAATTGCAAACTGGGCCAAACAGGAGGTTAAAGGCGCTGACTCTCCAAGTGGGGAGAGTGTTAGTAAAGCGTCTGGAATGTTGCACCCGAGTACCAGGGGAGGAAAACTGAGACATATTTGAACATGTCTCCCGTTCACATGGTTGATCATACTTCGGTTCCACATGCATGTTTTGGCTGAAGGAAGAATACCTTAAACCTGGAGAGTTGAGACCCGTGTAATGGCTACCATGCAATATGACTTCAAAGGGTCTTCATTTGCTCACCGAACCTCTCCAATCCTATCACTGCTGCGTTTATGCCCCTGTACACATGCTTGATTCTCTTTTGGAGACATAGCAATCCATAGGTTTTAAGATACTTACTAGTCAGGTACATTCTTAGGCGTTTAATATGCGGTGTTGAGTCCATTTCGTTGAGCAAGGAGTAGCTCTTGTCTATTCCATATTTGACTTAAGGAACTTTATCTGTGCTCATTTCAATCTCTGGTTTTATGCAGCACCCCAACTCACCTTTACCCTTAAGCAAGCATAAGTTGGTTTTCTAAATTTGAGACCCTGTTCTGTTTTGGAATGCAGTTCCTGTGTAGCCAAGTTTACATTCCGTGTATTAGTGATATCTTATGATGTTTCTTTTTCTGTGTGACTTATTTCAGTTAGAATCATCGTACCTGAATCCACTCATTATGCTACTACGGGCCTGATGACATAGATTTCATTGCTGAGTGATACTGCATTGTACGTAAGTACCACAAGTTCTTTATCCATTTTTCACTTTTTGTGATATTGAACTTGTACGGTAAACGAGGTTCTTGTAAACGGAGGCGTCCCAAACTTTGGGGTGGCTGTGTCTTTTTGATTTTAATTTCCCTAAGCTATAGGACCATAAGTGGAAGTGCCCTAGGCTCTGTTGCTTTGTTTTTTAGATGTTTCAGGAAACACCATACACTTCTCCCGAGTGTCTGTTGGCAATTTACATCCCGCCCATCAGCATAACAAGGCTCCCAGTTCTCCATGGCCTGTCCTGCCTTTCTGGATTTTACACTTTTTTCAGATGGCCCTTTTGACCGGGGGGAAGTGAGACTTCATTGTAGTGCAGATTTCCTTTGCAAGATTGCTTGGTTGGCCAAAAAGGGCGTATGCATTTTTTCCTGAATATATTCAGGAAAAAACGCATACGCCCTTTTTGGCCAAGTGCATCATTGTGGACGTTCTGCCTCTTTTCCTATGCTTTCAATGCAATTCCAGTCTACCTCCTGAAATCGGTTTCCTGCAATTCTGCCCCGCTTTCAAGTCCTCTTGGCAGCCTTACTTCAGTCTATTTTTGGACGATAGCTGTCATTTATAACTCTGCAGGTTTGTGAATTACAGTGCCCCTGAGCTCCTTTCTTCAACTCGCTTTCTTGTGACCTGGCCGCAACACCGCAGGATGGCTTCAGGCCCTAATCTGGTTCCGGTACGGCACGCTGAGCCTTTGGTTATTTCCTCTTCCTGGTGGGAAATGAGAGTTAAATTTGCCCGTCCAGACACCTCCAGCTAGCCTCTCATTGGTTCTCGCTATTCCTGTACATCTTCCGCAGAAATTGCAAACTGGGCCAAACAGGTGGTTAAAGGCGCTGACCCTCCAAGTGGGGAGAGTGTTAGTAAAGCGTCTGGAATGTTGCACCCGAGTACCAGGGGAGGAAAACTGAGACATATTTGAACACGTCTCCCGATCACATGGTTGATCATACTTGGGTTCCACATGCATGTTTTAGCTGAAGGAAGAATACCTTAAACCTGGAGAGTTGAGACCCGTGTAATGGGTACCATGCAATATGACTTCAAAGGGCCTTCATTTGCTCACCGAACCTCTCCAATCCTATCACTGCTGCGTTTATGCCCCTGTACACATGCTTGATTCTCTTTTGGAGACATAGCAATCCATAGGTTTTACGATACTTACTAGTCAGGTACATTCTTAGGCGTTTAATATGCGGTGTTGAGTCCATTTCGTTGAGCAAGGAGTAGCTCTTGTCTATTCCATATTTGACTTAAGGAACTTTATCTGGGCTCATTTCAATCTCTGGTTTTATGCAGCACCCCAACTCACCTTTACCCTTAAGCAAGCATAAGTTGGTTTTCTAAATTTGAGACCCTGTTCTGTTCTGTAATTCAGTTCCTGTGTAGCCAAGTTTACATTCCGTGTATTACTGATATCTTATGATGTTTCTTTTTCTGTGTGACTTATTTCAGTTAGAATCATCATACCTGAATCCACTCATTGTGATGCTAAGGGCCTGATGACATAGATTTCATTGCTGAGTGATATTGCTTTGTAAGTAAATACCACAACTTCTTTATCCATTTTTCACTTTCTGCGATGTTGAACTTGTACTGTAAACGAGGTTCTTGTAAACAGAGGCGTCCCAAACTTTGGGGTGGCTGTGTCTTTTTGATTTTAATTTCCCTAAGCTATAGGACTATAAGTGGCAGTGCCCTAGGCTCTGTTGCTTTGTTTTTTAGATGTTTCAGGAAACACCATACACTTCTCCCGAGTGTCTGTTGGCAATTTACATCCCGCCCATCAGCATAACAAGGCTCCCAGTTCTCCATGGCCTGTCCTGCCTTTCTGGATTTTACACTTTTTTCAGATGGCCCTTTTGACCGGGGGGAAGTGAGACTTCATTGTAGTGCAGATTTCCTTTGCAAGCTTGCTTGGTTGGCCAAAAAGGGCGTATGCGTTTTTTCCTGAATATATTCAGGAAAAAACGCATACGCCCTTTTTGGCCAAGTGCATCATTGTGGACGTTCTGCCTCTTTTCCTATGCTTTCAATGTAATTCCAGTCTACCTCCTGAAATCGGTTTCCTGCAATTCTGCCCCGCTTTCAAGTCCTCTTGGAAGCCTTACTTCAGTCTATTTTTGGACGATAGCTGTCATTTATAACTCTGCAGGTTTGTGAATTACAGTGCCCATGAGCTCCTTTCTTCAACTCGCTTTCTTGTGACCTGGCCGCAACACCGCAGGATGGCTTCAGGCCCTAATCTGGCTCCGGTACGGCACGCTGAGCCTTTGGTTAATTCCTCTTCCTGGTGGGAAATGAGAGTTAAATTTGCCCGTCCAGACACCTCCAGCTAGCCTCTCATTGGTTCTCGCTATTCCTGTTCATCTTCCGCAGAAATTGCAAACTGGGCCAAACAGGAGGTTAAAGGGACTGACTCTCCAAGTGGGGAGAGTGTTAGTAAAGCGTCTGGAATGTTGCACCCGAGTACCAGGGGAGGAAAACTGAGACATATTTGAACACGTCTCCCGATCACATGGTTGATCATACTCTAGGTTCCACATGCATGTTTTAGCTGAAGGAAGAATACCTTAAACCTGGGTAGTTGAAACCCGTGGAATGGGTACCATGCAATATGACTTCAAAGGGTCTTCATTTGCTCACCGAACCTCTCCAATCCTATCACTGCTGCGTTTATGCCCCTGTACACATGCTTGATTCTCTTTCGGAGACATAGCAATCCATAGGTTTTAAGATACTTACTAGTCAGGTACATTCTTAGGCGTTTAATATGGGGTGTTGCGTCCATTTCGTTGAGCAAGGAGTAGCTCTTGTCTATTCCATATTTGGCTTAAGGAACTTTATCTGTGCTCATTTCAATCTCTGGTTTTATGCAGCACCCCAACTCACCTTTACCCTTAAGCAAGAATAAGTTGGTTTTCTAAATTTGAGACCCTGTTCTGTTCTGTAATTCAGTTCCTGTGTAGCCAAGTTTACATTCCGTGTATTACTGATATCTTATGATGTTTCTTTTTCTGTGTGACTTATTTCAGTTAGAATCATCATACCTGAATCCACTCATTGTGCTGCTAAGGGCCTGATGACACAGATTTCATTGCTGAGTGATATTGCTTTGTAAGTAAATACCACAACTTCTTTATCCATTTTTCACTTTCTGCGATGTTGAACTTGTACTGTAAACGAGGTTCTTGTAAACAGAGCCGTTCCAAACTTTGGGGTGGCTGTGTCTTTTTGATTTTAATTTCCCTAAGCTATAGGACCATAAGTGGAAGTGCCCTAGGTTCTGTTGCTTTGTTTTTTAGATGTTTCAGGAAACACCATACACTTCTCCTGAGTGGTTGTTGGCAATTTACATCCCGCCCATCAGCATAACAAGGCTCCCAGTTCTCCATGGCCTGTCCTGCCTTTCTGGATTTTACACTTTTTTCAGATGGCCCTTTTGACCGGGGGGAAGTGAGACTTCATTGTAGTGCAGATTTCTTTGCAAGCTTGCTTGGTTGGCCAAAAAGGGCGTATGCGTTTTTTCCTGAATATATTCAGGAAAAAACGCATACGCCCTTTTTGGCCAAGTGCATCATTGTGGACGTTCTGCCTCTTTTCCTATGCTTTCAATGCAATTCCAGTCTACCTCCTGAAATCGGTTTCCTGCAATTCTGCCCCGCTTTCAAGTCCTCTTGGCAGCCTTACTTCAGTCTATTTTTGGACGATAGCTGTCATTTATAACTCTGCAGGTTTGTGAATTACAGTGCCCCTGAGCTCCTTTCTTCAACTCGCTTTCTTTTGAGCTGGCTGCCACACCGCAGGATGGCTTCAGGCCCTAATCTGGTTCCGGTACGGCACGCTGAGCCTTTGGTTATTTCCTCTTCCTGTTGGGAAATGAGAGTTAAATTTGCCCGTCCAGACACCTCCAGCTAGTCTCTCATTGGTTCTCGCTATTCCTGTTCATCTTCCGCAGAAATTGCAAACTGTGCCAAACAGGAGGTTAAAGGCGCTGACTCTACAAGTGGGGAGAGTGTTAGTAAAGCGTCTGGAATGTTGCACCCGAGTACCAGGGGAGGAAAACTTTGACATATTTGAACACGTCTCCCGATCACATGTTTGATCATACTCTGGGTTCCACATGCATGTTTTAGCTGAAGGAAGAATACCTAAAACCTGGGTAGTTGATACCCGTGGAATGGGTACCATGCAATATGACTTCAAAGGGTCTTCATTTGCTCACCGAACCTCTCCAATCCTATCACTGCTGCGTTTATGCCCCTGTACACATGCTTGATTCTCTTTCGGAGACATAGCAATCCATAGGTTTTAAGATACTTACTAGTCAGGTACATTCTTAGGCATTTAATATGCGGTGTTGAGTCCATTTCGTTGAGCAACGAGTAGCTGTTGTCTATTCCATATTTGGCATAAGGAACTTTATCTGTGCTCATTTCAATCTCTGGTTTTATGCAGCACCCCAACTCACCTTTCCCCTTAAGCAAGCATAAGTTGGTTTTCTAAATTTGAGACCCTGTTCTGTTTTGGAATGCAGTTCCTGTGTAGCCAAGTTTAATTCCGTGTATTAGTGATATCTTATGATGTTTCTTTTTCTGTGTGACTTATTTCAGTTAGAATCATCATACCTGAATCCACTCATTATGCTGCTACGGGCCTGATGACATAGATTTAATTGCTGAGTGATACTGCATTGTACGTAAGTACCACAAGTTCTTTATCCATTTTTCACTTTCTGTGATATTGAACTTGTACGGTAAACGAGGTTCTTGTAAACAGAGGCGTCCCAAACTTTGGGGTGGCTGTGTCTTTTTGATTTTAATTTCCCTAAGCTATAGGACCATAAGTGGAAGTGCCCTAGGCTCTGTTGCTTTGTTTTTTAGATGTTTCAGGAAACACCATACACTTCTCCCGAGTGGTTGTTGGCAATTTACATCCCGCCCATCAGCATAACAAGGCTCCCAGTTCTCCATGGCCTGTCCTGCCTTTCTGGATTTTACACTTTTTTCAGATGGCCCTTTTGACCGGGGGGAAGTGAGACTTCATTGTAGTGCAGATTTCCTTTGCAAGCTTGCTTGGTTGGCCAAAAAGGGCGTATGCGTTTTTTCCTGAATATATTCAGGAAAAAACGCATACGCCCTTTTTGGCCAAGTGCATCATTGTGGACGTTCTGCCTCTTTTCCTATGCTTTCAATGCAATTCCAGTCTACCTCCTGAAATCGGTTTCCTGCAATTCTGCCCCGCTTTCAAGTCCTCTTGGCAGCCTTACTTCAGTCTATTTTTGGACGATAGCTGTCATTTATAACTCTGCAGGTTTGTGAATTACAGTGCCCCTGAGCTCCTTTCTTCAACTTGCTTTCTTGTGACCTGGCCGCAACACCGCAGGATGGCTTCAGGCCCTAATCTGGTTCCGGCACGGCACGCTGAGCCTTTGGTTATTTCCTCTTCCTGGTGGGAAATGAGAGATAAATTTGCCCGTCCAGACACCTCCAGCTTGTCTCTCATTGGTTCTCGCTATTCCTGTTCATCTTCCGCAGAAATTGCAAACTGGGCCAAACAGGAGGTTAAAGGCGCTGACTCTCCAAGTGGGGAGAGTGTTAGTAAAGCGTCTGGAATGTTGCACCCGAGTACCAGGGGAGGAAAACTGAGACATATTTGAACACGTCTCCCGTTCACATGGTTGATCATACTTGGGTTCCACATGCATGTTTTAGCTGAAGGAAGAATACCTTAAACCTGGAGAGTTGAGACCCGTGTAATGGGTACCATGCAATATGACTTCAAAGGGTCTTCATTTGCTCACCGAACCTCTCCAATCCTATCACTGCTGCGTTTATGCCCCTGTACACATGCTTGATTCTCTTTTGGAGACATAGCAATCCATAGGTTTTACGATACTTACTAGTCAGGTACATTCTTAGGCGTTTAATATGCGGTGTTGAGTCCATTTCGTTGAGCAAGGAGTAGCTCTAGTCTATTCCATATTTGACTTAAGATACTTTATCTGTGCTCATTTCAATCTCTGGTTTTATGCAGCACCCCAACTCACCTTTACCCTTAAGCAAGCATAAGTTGGTTTTCTAAATTTGAGACCCTGTTCTGTTCTGTAATTCAGTTCCTGTGTAGCCAAGTTTACATTCCGTGTATTACTGATATCTTATGATGTTTCTTTTTCTGTGTGACTTATTTCAGTTAGAATCATCATACCTGAATCCACTCATTGTGATGCTAAGGGCCTGATGACATAGATTTCATTGCTGAGTGATATTGCTTTGTAAGTAAATACCACAACTTCTTTATTCATTTCTCACTTTCTGCGATGTTGAACTTGTACTGTAAACGAGGTTGTTGTAAACAGAGGCGTCCCAAACTTTGGGGTGGCTGTGTCTTTTTGATTTTAATTTCCCTAAGCTATAGGACCATAAGTGGCAGTGCCCTAGGTTCTGTTGCTTTGTTTTTTAGATGTTTCAGGAAACACCATACACTTCTCCTGAGTGTCTGTTGGCAATTTACCTCCCGCCCATCAGCATAACAAGGCTCCCAGTTCTCCATGGCCTGTCCTGCCTTTCTGTATTTTACACTTTTTTCAGATGGCCCTTTTGACCGGGGGGAAGTGAGACTTCATTGTAGTGCAGATTTCCTTTGCAAGCTTGCTTGGTTGGCCAAAAAGGGCGTATGCGGTTTTTCCTGAATATATTCAGGAAAAAACACATACGCCCTTTTTGGCCAAGTGCATCATTGTGGACGTTCTGCCTCTTTTCCTATGCTTTCAATGCAATTCCAGTCTACCTCCTGAAATCGGTTTCCTGCAATTCTGCCCCGCTTTCAAGTCCTCTTGGCAGCCTTACTTCAGTATATTTTTGGACGATAGCTGTCATTTATAACTCTGCAGGTTTGTGAATTACAGTGCCCCTGAGCTCCTTTCTTCAACTCGCTTTCTTTTGAGCTGGCCGCAACACCGCAGGATGGCTTCAGGCCCTAATCTGGTTCCGGTACGGCACGCTGAGCCTTTGGTTATTTCCTCTTCCTGGTGGGAAATGAGAGTTAAATTGCCCGTCCAGACACCTCCAGCTAGCCTCTCATTGGTTCTCGCTATTCCTGTTCATCTTCCGCAGAAATTGCAAAGTGGGCCAAACAGGAGGTTAAAGACGCTGACTCTCCAAGTGGGGAGACTGTTAGTAAAGCGTCTGGAATGTTGCACCCGAGTACCAGGGGAGGAAAACTGAGACATATTTGAACATGTCTCCCGTTCACATGGTTGATCATACTTGGGTTCCACATGCATGTTTTAGCTGAAGGAAGAATATCTTAAACCTGGACAGTTGAGACCCGTGTAATGGGTACCATGCAATATGACTGCAAAGGGTCTTCATTTGCTCACCGAACCTCTCCAATCCTATCACTGCTGCGTTTATGCACCTGTACACATGCTTGATTCTCTTTTGGAGACATAGCAATCCATAGGTTTTACGATACTTACTAGTCAGGTACATTCTTAGGCGTTTAATATGCGGTGTTGAGTCCATTTCGTTGAGCAAGGAGTAGCTCTTGTCTATTCCATATTTGACTTAAGGAACTTTATCTGTGCTCATTTCAATCTCTGGTTTTATGCAGCACCCCACCTCACCTTTACCCTTAAGCAAGCATAAGTTGGTTTTCTAAATTTGAGACCCTGTTCTGTTTTGTAATTCAGTTCCTGTGTAGCCAAGTTTACATTCCGTGTATTACTGATATCTTATGATGTTTCTTTTTCTGTGTGACTTATTTCAGTTAGAATCATCATACCTGAATCCACTCATTGTTCTGCTAAGGGCCTGATGACATAGATTTCATTGCTGAGTGATATTGCTTTGTAAGTAAATACCACAACTTCTTTATCCATTTTTCACTTTCTGCGATGTTGAACTTGTACTGTAAATGAGGTTCTTGTAAACAGAGGCGTCCCAAACTTTGGGGTGGCTGTGTCTTTTTGATTTTAATTTCCCTAAGCTATAGGACCATAAGTGGCAGTGCCCTAGGCTCTGTTGCTTTGTGTTTTAGATGTTTCAGGAAACACCATACACTTCTCCCGAGTGTCTGTTGGCAATTTACATCCCGCCCATCAGCATAACAAGGCTCCCAGTTCTCCATGGCCTGTCCTGCCTTTCTGGATTTTACACTTTTTTCAGATGGCCCTTTTGACCGGGGGGAAGTGAGACTTCATTGTAGTGCAGATTTCCTTTGCAAGCTTGCTTGGTTGGCCAAAAAGGGCGTATGCGTTTTTTCCTGAATATATTCAGGAAAAAACGCATACGCCCTTTTTGGCCAAGTGCATCATTGTGGACGTTCTGCCTCTTTTCCTATGCTTTCAATGCAATTCCAGTCTACCTCCTGAAATCGGTTTCCTGCAATTCTGCCCCGCTTTCAAGTCCTCTTGGCAGCCTTACTTCAGTCTATTTTTGGACGATAGCTGTCATTTATAACTCTGCAGGTTTGTGAATTACAGTGCCCCTGAGCTCCTTTCTTCAACTCGCTTTCTTGTGACATGGCCGCAACACCGCAGGATGGCTTCAGGCCCTAATCTGGTTCCGGCCCGGCATGCTGAGCCTTTGGTTAATTCCTCTTCCTGGTGGGAAATGAGAGTTAAATTTGCCCGTCCAGACACCTCCAGCTAGCCTCTCATTGGTTCTCGCTATTCCTGTTCATCTTCCGCAGAAATTGCAAACTGGGCCAAACAGGAGGTTAAAGGGACTGACTCTCCAAGTCGGGAGAGTGTTAGTAAAGCGTCTGGAATGTTGCACTCGAGTACCAGGGGAGGAAAACTGAGACATATTTGAACACGTCTCCCGATCACATGGTTGATCATACTCTGGGTTCCACATGCATGTTTTAGCTGAAGGAAGAATACCTTAAACCTGGAGAGTTGAGACCCGTGGAATGGGTACCATGCAATATGACTTCAAAGGGTCTTCATTTGCTCACCGAACCTCTCCAATCCTATCACTGCTGCGTTTATGCCCCTGTACACATGCTTGATTCTCTTTCGGAGACATAGCAATCCATAGGTTTTACGATACTTACTAGTCAGGTACATTCTTAGGCGTTTAATATGCGGTGTTGAGTCCATTTCGTTGAGCAAGGAGTAGCTCTTGTCTATTCCATATTTGACTTAAGGAACTTTATCTGTGCTCATTTCAATCTCTGGTTTTATGCAGCACCCCAACTCACCTTTACCCTTAAGCAAGCATAAGTTGGTTTTCTAAATTTGAGACCCTGTTCTGTTCTGTAATTCAGTTCCTGTGTAGCCAAGTTTACATTCCGTGTATTACTGATATCTTATGATGTTTCTTTTTCTGTGTGACTTATTTCAGTTAGAATCATCATACCTGAATCCACTCATTGTGATGCTAAGGGCCTGATGACATAGATTTCATTGCTGAGTGATATTGCTTTGTAAGTAAATACCACAACTTCTTTATCCATTTTTCACTTTCTGCGATGTTGAACTTGTACTGTAAACGAGGTTCTTGTAAACAGAGGCGTCCCAAACATTGGGGTGGCTGTGTCTTTTTGATTTTAATTTCCCTAAGCTATAGTACCATAAGTGGCAGTGCCCTAGGCTCTGTTGCTTTGTTTTTTAGATGTTTCAGGAAACACCATACACTTCTCCCGAGTGTCTGTTGGCAATTTACATCCCGCCCATCAGCATAACAAGGCTCCCAGTTCTCCATGGCCTGTCCTGCCTTTCTGGATTTTACACTTTTTTCAGATGGCCCTTTTGACCGGGGGGAAGTGAGACTTCATTGTAGTGCAGATTTCCTTTGCAAGCTTGCTTGGGTGGCCAAAAAGTGCGTATGCGTTTTTTCCTGAATATATTCAGGAAAAAACGCATACGCCCTTTTTGGCCAAGTGCATCATTGTGGACGTTCTGCCTCTTTTCCTATGCTTTCAATGCAATTCCAGTCTACCTCCTGAAATCGGTTTCCTGCAATTCTGCCCCGCTTTCAAGTCCTCTTGGCAGCCTTACTTCAGTCTATTTTTGGACGATAGCTGTCATTTATAACTCTGCAGGTTTGTGAATTACAGTGCCCCTGAGCTCCTTTCTTCAACTCGCTTTCTTGTGACCTGGCCGAAACACCGCAGGATGGCTTCAGGCCCTAATCTGTTTCCGGCACGGCATGCTCAGCCTTTGGTTATTTCCTCTTCCTGGTGGGAAATGAGAGTTAAATTTGCCCGTCCAGACACCTCCAGCTAGTCTCTCATTGGTTCTCGCTATTCCTGTTCATCTTCCGCAGAAATTGCAAACTGGGCCAAACAGGAGGTTAAAGGCGCTGACTCTCCAAGTCGGGAGAGTGTTAGTAAAGCGTCTGGAATGTTGCACCCGAGTACCAGGGGAGGAAAACTGAGACATATTTGAACACGTCTCCCGATCACATGGTTGATCATACTTGGGTTCCACATGCATGTTTTAGCTGAAGGAAGAATACCTTAAACCTGGAGAGTTAAGACCCGTGTAATGGGTACCATGCAATATGACTTCAAAGGGTCTTCATTTGCTCACCGAACCTCTCCAATCCTATCACTGCTGCGTTTATGCCCCTGTACACATGCTTGATTCTCTTTTGGAGACATAGCAATCCATAGGTTTTACGATTCTTACTAGTCAGGTACATTCTTAGGCGTTTAATATGCGGTGTTGAGTCCATTTCGTTGAGCAAGGAGTAGCTCTTGTCTATTCCATATTTGACTTAAGGAACTTTATCTGTGCTCATTTCAATCTCTGGTTTTATGCAGCACCCCAACTCACCTTTACCCTTAAGCAAGCATAAGTTGGTTTTCTAAATTTGAGACCCTGTTCTGTTCTGTAATTCAGTTCCTGTGTAGCCAAGTTTACATTCCGTGTATTACTGATATCTTATGATGTTTCTTTTTCTGTGTGACTTACTTCAGTTAGAATCATCATACCTGAATCCACTCATTGTGCTGCTAAGGGCCTGATGACATAGATTTCATTGCTGAGTGATATTGCTTTGTAAGTAAATACCACAACTTCTTTATCCATTTTTCACTTTCTGCGATGTTGAACTTGTACTGTAAACGAGGTTCTTGTAAACAGAGCCGTTCCAAACTTTGGGGTGGCTGTGTATTTTTGATTTTAATTTCCCTAAGCTATAGGACCATAAGTGGCAGTGCCCTAGGCTCTGTTGCTTTGTTTTTTAGATGTTTCAGGAAACACCATACACTTCTCTCGAGTGTCTGTTGGCAATTTACATCCCGTCCATCAGCATGACAAGGCTCCCAGTTCTCCATGGCCTGTCCTGCCTTTCTGGATTTTACACTTTTTTCAGATGGCCCTTTTGACCGGGGGGAAGTGAGACTTCATTGTAGTGCAGATTTCCTTTGCAAGCTTGCTTGGGTGGCCAAAAAGGGCGTATGCGTTTTTTCCTGAATATATTCAGGAAAAAACGCATACGCCCTTTTTGGCCAAGTGCATCATTGTGGACGTTCTGCCTCTTTTCCTATGCTTTCAATGCAATTCCAGTCTACCTCCTGAAATCGGTTTCCTGCAATTCTGCCCCGCTTTCAAGTCCTCTTGGCAGCCTTACTTCAGTCTATTTTTGGACGATAGCTGTCATTTATAACTCTGCAGGTTTGTGAATTACAGTGCCCCTGAGCTCCTTTCTTCAACTCGCTTTCTTTTGAGCTGGCCGCAACACCACAGGATGGCTTCAGGCCCTAATCTGGCTCCGGTACGGCACGCTGAGCCTTTGGTTATTTCCTCTTCCTGGTGGGAAATGAGAGTTAAATTTGCCCGTCCAGACACCTCCAGCTAGCCTCTCATTGGTTCTCGCTATTCCTGTACATCTTCCGCAGAAATTGCAAACTGGGCCAAACAGGAGGTTAAAGGCGCTGACTCTCCAAGTGGGGAGAGTGTTAGTAAAGCGTCTGGAATGTTGCACCCGAGTACCAGGGGAGGAAAACTGAGACATATTTGAACACGTCTCCCGTTCACATGGTTGATCATACTTGGGTTCCACATGCATGTTTTAGCTGAAGGAAGAATACCTTAAACCTGGAGAGTTGAGACCCGTGTAATGGGTACCATGCAATATGACTTCAAAGGGCCTTCATTTGCTCACCGAACCTCTCCAATCCTATCACTGCTGCGTTTATGCCCCTGTACACATGCTTGATTCTCTTTTGGAGACATAGCAATCCATAGGTTTTACGATACTTACTAGTCAGGTACATTCTTAGGCGTTTAATATGCGGTGTTGAGTCCATTTCGTTGAGCAAGGAGTAGCTCTTGTCTATTCCATATTTGACTTAAGGAACTTTATCTGGGCTCATTTCAATCTCTGGTTTTATGCAGCACCCCAACTCACCTTTACCCTTAAGCAAGCATAAGTTGGTTTTCTAAATTTGAGACCCTGTTCTGTTCTGTAATTCAGTTCCTGTGTAGCCAAGTTTACATTCCGTGTATTACTGATATCTTATGATGTTTCTTTTTCTGTGTGACTTATTTCAGTTAGAATCATCATACCTGAATCCACTCATTGTGCTGCTAAGGGCCTGATGACATAGATTTCATTGCTGAGTGATATTGCTTTGTAAGTAAATACCACAACTTCTTTCTCCATTTTTCACTTTCTGCGATGTTGAACTTGTACTGTAATCGAGGTTCTTGTAAACAGAGCCGTTCCAAACTTTGGGGTGGCTGTGTATTTTTGATTTTAATTTCCCTAAGCTATAGGACCATAAGTGGCAGTGCCCTAGGCTCTGTTGCTTTGTTTTTTAGATGTTTCAGGAAACACCATACACTTCTCTCGAGTGTCTGTTGGCAATTTACATCCCGTCCATCAGCATGACAAGGCTCCCAGTTCTCCATGGCCTGTCCTGCCTTTCTGGATTTTACACTTTTTTCAGATGGCCCTTTTGACCGGGGGGAAGTGAGACTTCATTGTAGTGCAGATTTCCTTTGCAAGCTTGCTTGGTTGGCCAAAACGGGCGTATGCGTTTTTTCCTGAATATATTCAGGAAAAAACGCATACGCCCGTTTTGGCCAAGTGCATCATTGTGGACGTTCTGCCTCTTTTCCTATGCTTTCAATGCAATTCCAGTCTACCTCCTGAAATCGGTTTCCTGCAATTCTGCCCCGCTTTCAAGTCCTCTTGGCAGCCTTCCTTCAGTCTATTTTTGGACGATAGCTGTCATTTATAACTCTGCAGGTTTGTGAATTACAGTGCCCCTGAGCTCCTTTCTTCAACTCGCTTTCTTGTGAGCTGGTCGCAACACCGCAGGATGGCTTCAGGCCCTAATCTGGTTCCGGTACGGCACGCTGAGCCTTTGGTTATTTCCTCTTCCTGGTGGGAAATGAGAGTTAAATTTGCCCGTCCAGACACCTCCAGCTAGCCTCTCAATGGTTCTCGCTATTCCTGTTCATCTTCCGCAGAAATTGCAAACTGGGCCAAACAGGAGGTTAAAGGCGCTGACTCTCCAAGTGGGGAGAGTGTTAGTAAAGCGTCTGGAATGTTGCACCCGAGTACCAGGGGAGGAAAACTGAGACATATTTGAACATGTCTCCCGTTCACATGGTTGATCATACTTCGGTTCCACATGCATGTTTTGGCTGAAGGAAGAATACCTTAAACCTGGAGAGTTGAGACCCGTGTAATGGCTACCATGCAATATGACTTCAAAGGGTCTTCATTTGCTCACCGAACCTCTCCAATCCTATCACTGCTGCGTTTATGCCCCTGTACACATGCTTGATTCTCTTTTGGAGACATAGCAATCCATAGGTTTTAAGATACTTACTAGTCAGGTACATTCTTAGGCGTTTAATATGCGGTGTTGAGTCCATTTCGTTGAGCAAGGAGTAGCTCTTGTCTATTCCATATTTGACTTAAGGAACTTTATCTGTGCTCATTTCAATCTCTGGTTTTATGCAGCACCCCAACTCACCTTTACCCTTAAGCAAGCATAAGTTGGTTTTCTAAATTTGAGACCCTGTTCTGTTTTGGAATGCAGTTCCTGTGTAGCCAAGTTTACATTCCGTGTATTAGTGATATCTTATGATGTTTCTTTTTCTGTGTGACTTATTTCAGTTAGAATCATCGTACCTGAATCCACTCATTATGCTACTACGGGCCTGATGACATAGATTTCATTGCTGAGTGATACTGCATTGTACGTAAGTACCACAAGTTCTTTATCCATTTTTCACTTTTTGTGATATTGAACTTGTACGGTAAACGAGGTTCTTGTAAACGGAGGCGTCCCAAACTTTGGGGTGGCTGTGTCTTTTTGATTTTAATTTCCCTAAGCTATAGGACCATAAGTGGAAGTGCCCTAGGCTCTGTTGCTTTGTTTTTTAGATGTTTCAGGAAACACCATACACTTCTCCCGAGTGTCTGTTGGCAATTTACATCCCGCCCATCAGCATAACAAGGCTCCCAGTTCTCCATGGCCTGTCCTGCCTTTCTGGATTTTACACTTTTTTCAGATGGCCCTTTTGACCGGGGGGAAGTGAGACTTCATTGTAGTGCAGATTTCCTTTGCAAGATTGCTTGGTTGGCCAAAAAGGGCGTATGCATTTTTTCCTGAATATATTCAGGAAAAAACGCATACGCCCTTTTTGGCCAAGTGCATCATTGTGGACGTTCTGCCTCTTTTCCTATGCTTTCAATGCAATTCCAGTCTACCTCCTGAAATCGGTTTCCTGCAATTCTGCCCCGCTTTCAAGTCCTCTTGGCAGCCTTACTTCAGTCTATTTTTGGACGATAGCTGTCATTTATAACTCTGCAGCTTTGTGAATTACAGTGCCCCTGAGCTCCTTTCTTCAACTCGCTTTCTTGTGACCTGGCCGCAACACCGCAGGATGGCTTCAGGCCCTAATCTGGTTCCGGTACGGCACGCTGAGCCTTTGGTTATTTCCTCTTCCTGGTGGGAAATGAGAGTTAAATTTGCCCGTCCAGACACCTCCAGCTAGCCTCTCATTGGTTCTCGCTATTCCTGTACATCTTCCGCAGAAATTGCAAACTGGGCCAAACAGGTGGTTAAAGGCGCTGACTCTCCAAGTGGGGAGAGTGTTAGTAAAGCATCTGGAATGTTGCACCCGAGTACCAGGGGAGGAAAACTGAGACATATTTGAACACGTCTCCCGATCACATGGTTGATCATACTTGGGTTCCACATGCATGTTTTAGCTGAAGGAAGAATACCTTAAACCTGGAGAGTTGAGACCCGTGTAATGGGTACCATGCAATATGACTTCAAAGGGCCTTCATTTGCTCACCGAACCTCTCCAATCCTATCACTGCTGCGTTTATGCCCCTGTACACATGCTTGATTCTCTTTTGGAGACATAGCAATCCATAGGTTTTACGATACTTACTAGTCAGGTACATTCTTAGGCGTTTAATATGCGGTGTTGAGTCCATTTCGTTGAGCAAGGAGTAGCTCTTGTCTATTCCATATTTGACTTAAGGAACTTTATCTGGGCTCATTTCAATCTCTGGTTTTATGCAGCACCCCAACTCACCTTTACCCTTAAGCAAGCATAAGTTGGTTTTCTAAATTTGAGACCCTGTTCTGTTCTGTAATTCAGTTCCTGTGTAGCCAAGTTTACATTCCGTGTATTACTGATATCTTATGATGTTTCTTTTTCTGTGTGACTTATTTCAGTTAGAATCATCATACCTGAATCCACTCATTGTGCTGCTAAGGGCCTGATGACATAGATTTCATTGCTGAGTGATATTGCTTTGTAAGTAAATACCACAACTTCTTTCTCCATTTTTCACTTTCTGCGATGTTGAACTTGTACTGTAATCGAGGTTCTTGTAAACAGAGCCGTTCCAAACTTTGGGGTGGCTGTGTATTTTTGATTTTAATTTCCCTAAGCTATAGGACCATAAGTGGCAGTGCCCTAGGCTCTGTTGCTTTGTTTTTTAGATGTTTCAGGAAACACCATACACTTCTCTCGAGTGTCTGTTGGCAATTTACATCCCGCCCATCAGCATAACAAGGCTCCCAGTTCTCCATGGCCTGTCCTGCCTTTCTGGATTTTACACTTTTTTCAGATGGCCCTTTTGACCGGGGGGAAGTGAGACTTCATTGTAGTGCAGATTTCCTTTGCAAGCTTGCTTGGGTGGCCAAAAAGGGCGTATGCGTTTTTTCCTGAATATATTCAGGAAAAAACGCATACGCCCTTTTTGGCCAAGTGCATCATTGTGGACGTTCTGCCTCTTTTCCTATGCTTTCAATGCAATTCCAGTCTACCTCCTGCAATCGGTTTCCTGCAATTCTGCCCCGCTTTCAAGTCCTCTTGGCAGCCTTACTTCAGTCTATTTTTGGACGATAGCTGTCATTTATAACTCTGCAGGTTTGTGAATTACAGTGCCCCTGAGCTCCTTTCTTCAACTCGCTTTCTTGTGAGCTGGTCGCAACACCGCAGGATGGCTTCAGGCCCTAATCTGGTTCCGGTACGGCACGCTGAGCCTTTGGTTATTTCCTCTTCCTGGTGGGAAATGAGAGTTAAATTTGCCCGTCCAGACACCTCCAACTAGCCTCTCATTGGTTCTCGCTATTCCTGTTCATCTTCTGCAGAAATTGCAAACTGGGCCAAACAGGAGGTTAAAGGCGCTGACTCTCCAAGTGGGGAGAGTGTTAGTAAAGCGTCTGGAATGTTGCACCCGAGTACCAGGGGAGGAAAACTGAAACATATTTGAACACGTCTCCCGATCACATGGTTGATCATACTCTGGGTTCCACATGCATATTTTAGCTGAAGGAAGTATACCTAAAATCTGGGTAGTTGAAACCCGTGTAATGGGTACCATGCAATATGACTTCAAAGGGTCTTCATTTGCTCACCGAACCTCTCCAATCCTATCACTGCTGCGTTTATGCCCCTGTACACATGCTTGATTCTCTTTCGGAGACATAGCAATCCATAGGTTTTAAGATACTTACTAGTCAGGTACATTCTTAGGCGTTTTATATGCGGTGTTGAGTCCATTTCGTTGAGCAAGGAGTAGCTCTTGTCTATTCCATATTTGGCTTAAGGAACTTTATCTGTGCTCATTTCAATCTCTGGTTTTATGCAGCACCCCAACTCACCTTTCCCCTTAAGCAAGCATAAGTTGGTTTTCTAAATTTGAGACCCTGTTCTGTTTTGGAATGCAGTTCCTGTGTAGCCAAGTTTACATTCCGTGTATTACTGATATCTTATGATGTTTCTTTTTCTGTGTGACTTATTTCAGTTAGAATCATCGTACCTGAATCCACTCATTATGCTGCTACGGGCCTGATGACATAGATTTCATTGCTGAGTGATACTGCATTGTACGTAAGTACCACAAGTTCTTTATCCATTTTTCACTTTCTGTGATATTGAACTTGTACGGTAAACGAGGTTCTTGTAAACGGAGGCGTCCCAAACTTTGGGGTGGCTGTGTCTTTTTGATTTTAATTTCCCTAAGCTATAGGACCATAAGTGGAAGTGCCCTAGGCTCTGTTGCTTTGTTTTTTAGATGTTTCAGGAAACACCATACACTTCTCCCGAGTGGTTGTTGGCAATTTACATCCCGCCCATCAGCATAACAAGGCTCCCAGTTCTCCATGGCCTGTCCTGCCTTTCTGGATTTTACACTTTTTTCAGATGGCCCTTTTGACCGGGGGGAAGTGAGACTTCATTGTAGTGCAGATTTCCTTTGCAAGCTTGCTTGGTTGGCCAAAAAGGGCGTATGCGTTTTTTCCTGAATATATTCAGGAAAAAACGCATACGCCCTTTTTGGCCAAGTGCATCATTGTGGACGTTCTGCCTCTTTTCCTATGCTTTCAATGCAATTCCAGTCTACCTCCTGAAATCGGTTTCCTGCAATTCTGCCCCGCTTTCAAGTCCTCTTGGCAGCCTTACTTCAGTCTATTTTTGGACGATAGCTGTCATTTATAACTCTGCAGGTTTGTGAATTACAGTGCCCCTGAGCTCCTTTCTTCAACTCGCTTTCTTTTGAGCTGGCCGCAACACCGCAGGATGGCTTCAGGCCCTAATCTGGTTCCGGTACGGCACGCTGAGCCTTTGGTTATTTCCTCTTCCTGGTGGGAAATGAGAGTTAAATTTGCCCGTCCAGACACCTCCAGCTAGCCTCTCATTGGTTCTCGCTATTCCTGTTCATCTTCCGCAGAAATTGCAAACTGGGCCAAACAGGAGGTTAAAGGCGCTGACTCTCCAAGTGGGGAGAGTGTTAGTAAAGCGTCTGGAATGTTGCACCCGAGTACCAGGGGAGGAAAACTGAGACATATTTGAACACGTCTCCCGTTCACATGGTTGATCATACTTGGGTTCCACATGCATGTTTTAGCTGAAGGAAGAATACCTTAAACCTGGAGAGTTAAGACCCGTGTAATGGGTACCATGCAATATGACTTCAAAGGGTCTTCATTTGCTCACCGAACCTCTCCAATCCTATCACTGCTGCGTTTATGCCCCTGTACACATGCTTGATTCTCTTTCGGAGACATAGCAATCCATAGGTTTTAAGATACTTACTAGTCAGGTACATTCTTAGGCGTTTAATATGCGGTGTTGAGTCCATTTCATTGAGCAAGGAGTAGCTCTTGTCTATTCCATATTTGGCTTAAGGAACTTTATCTGTGCTCATTTCAATCTCTGGTTTTATGCAGCACCCCAACTCACCTTTACCCTTAAGCAAGCATAAGTTGGTTTTCTAAATTTGAGACCCTGTTCTGTTCTGTAATTCAGTTCCTGTGTAGCCAAGTTTCCATTCCGTGTATTACTGATATCTTATGATGTTTCTTTTTCTGTGTGACTTATTTCAGTTAGAATCATCATACCTGAATCCACTCATTGTGCTGCTAAGGGCCTGATGACACAGATTTCATTGCTGAGTGATATTGCTTTGTAAGTAAATACCACAACTTCTTTATCCATTTTTCACTTTCTGCGATGTTGAACTTGTACTGTAAACGAGGTTCTTGTAAACAGAGCCTTTCCAAACTTTGCGGTGGCTGTGTCTTTTTGATTTTAAATTCTCTAAGCTATAGGACCATAAGTGGAAGTGCCCTAGGCTCTGTTGCTTTGTTTTTTAGATGTTTCAGGAAACACCATACACTTCTCCGAGTGGTTGTTGGCAATTTACATCCCGCCCATCAGCATAACAAGGCTCCCAGTTCTCCATGGCCTGTCCTGCGTTTCTGGATTTTACACTTTTTTCAGATGGCCCTTTTGACCAGAGGGAAGTGAGACTTCATTGTAGTGCAGATTTCCTTTGCAAGTTTGCTTGGTTGGCCAAAAAGGGCGTATGCGTTTTTTCCTGAATATATTCAGGAAAAAACGCATACGCCCTTTTTGGCCAAGTGCATCATTGTGGACGTTCTGCCTCTTTTCCTATGCTTTCAATGCAATTCCAGTCTACCTCCTGGAATCGGTTTCCTGCAATTCTGCCCCGCTTTCAAGTCCTCTTGGCAGGCTTACTTCAGTATATTTTTGGACGATAGCTGTCATTTATAACTCTGCAGGTTTGTGAATTACAGTGCCCCTGAGCTCCTTTCTTCAACTCGCTTTCTTGTGAGCTGGCCGCAACACCGCAGGATGGCTTCAGGCCCTTATCTGGTTCCGGCACGGCACGCTGAGCCTTTGGTTAATTCCTCTTCCTGGTGGGAAATGAGAGTTAAATTTGCCCGTCCAGACACCTCCAGCTAGTCTCTCATTGGTTCTCGCTATTCCTGTTCATCTTCCGCAGAAATTGCAAACTGGGCCAAACAGGAGGTTAAAGGCGCTGACTCTCCAAGTTGGGAGAGTGTTAGTAAAGCGTCTGGAATGTTGCACCCGAGTACCAGGGTACGAAAACTGAGACATATTTGAACACGTCTCCCGTTCACACGGATGATCATACTCTTGGTTCCACATGCATGTTTTAGCTGAAGGAAGAATACCTTAAACCTGGGTAGTTGAAACCCGTGGAATGGGTACCATGCAATATGACTTCAAAGGGTCTTCATTTGCTCACCGAACCTCTCCAATCCTATCACTGCTGCGTTTATGCCCCTGTACACATGCTTGATTCTCTTTCGGAGACATAGCAATCCATAGGTTTTAAGATACTTACTAGTCAGGTACATTCTTAGGCGTTTAATATGCGGTGTTGAGTCCATTTCGTTGAGCAAGGAGTAGCTCTTGTCTATTCCATATTTGACTTAAGGAACTTTATCTGTGCTCATTTCAATCTCTGGTTTTATGCAGCACTCCAACTCACCTTTACCCTTAAGCAAGCATAAGTTGGTTTTCTAAATTTGAGACCCTGTTCTGTTCTGTAATTCAGTTCCTGTGTAGCCAAGTTTACTTTCCGTGTATTACTGATATCTTATGATGTTTCTTTTTCTGTGTGACTTATTTCAGTTAGAATCATCATACCTGAATCCACTCATTGTGCTGCTAAGGTCCTGATGACACAGATTTCATTGCTGAGTGATATTGCTTTGTAAGTAAATACCACAACTTCTTTATCCATTTTTCACTTTCTGCGATGTTGAACTTGTACTGTAAATGAGGTTCTTGTAAACAGAGCCTTTCCAAACTTTGGGGTGGCTGTGTCTTTTTGATTTTAAATTCCCTAAGCTATAGGACCATAAGTGGAAGTGCCCTAGGCTCTGTTGCTTTGTTTTTTAGATGTTTCAGGAAACACCATACACTTCTCCCGAGTGGTTGTTGGCAATTTACATCCCGCCCATCAGCATAACAAGGCTCCCAGTTCTCCATGGCCTGTCCTGCCTTTGTGGAGTTTACACTTTTTTCAGATGGCCCTTTTGACCGGAGGGAAGTGAGACTTCATTGTAGTCCAGATTTCCTTTGCAAGCTTGCTTGGTTGGCCAAAAAGGGCGTATGCGTTTTTCCTGAATATATTCAGGAAAAAACGCATATGCCCTTTTTGGCCAAGTGCATCATTGTGGACGTTCTGCCTCTTTTCCTATGCTTTCAATGCAATTCCAGTCTACCTCCTGAAATCGGTTTCCTGCAATGCTGCCCCACTTTCAAGTCCTCTTGGCAGCCTTACTTCAGTCTATTTTTGGACGATAGCTGTCATTTATAACTCTGCAGGTTTGTGAATTACAGTGCCCCTGAGCTCCTTTCTTCAACTCGCTTTCTTGTGACCTGGCCGCGACACCGCAGGATGGCTTCAGGCCCTAATCTGGTTCCGGCACGGCACGCTGAGCCTTTGGTTAATTCCTCTTCCTGGTGGGAAATGAGAGTTAAATTTGCCCGTTCAGACACCTCCAGCTAGCCTCTCATTGGTTCTCGCTATTCCTGTTCATCTTCCGCAGAAATTGCAAACTGGGCCAAACAGGAGGTTAAAGGGACTGACTCTCCAAGTCGGGAGAGTGTTAGTAAAGTGTCTGGAATGTTGCAACCAAGTACCAGGGTACGAAAACTGAGACATATTTGAACACGTCTCCCGATCACATGGTTGATCATACTCTAGGTTCCACATGCATGTTTTAGCTGAAGGAAGAATACCTTAAACCTGGGTAGTTGAAACCCGTGGAATGGGTACCATGCAATATGACTTCAAAGGGTCTTCATTTGCTCACCGAACCTCTCCAATCCTATCACTGCTGCGTTTATGCCCCTGTACACATGCTTGATTCACTTTCGGAGACATAGCAATCCATAGGTTTTAAGATACTTACTAGTCAGGTACATTCTTAGGCGTTTAATATGGGGTGTTGAGTCCATTTCGTTGAGCAAGGAGTAGCTCTTGTCTATTCCATATTTGGCTTAAGGAACTTTATCTGTGCTCATTTCAATCTCTGGTTTTATGCAGCACCCCAACTCTCCTTTACCCTTAAGCAAGAATAAGTTGGTTTTCTAAATTTGAGACCCTGTTCTGTTCTGTAATTCAGTTCCTGTGTAGCCAAGTTTACATTCCGTGTATTACTGATATCTTATGATGTTTCTTTTTCTGTGTGACTTATTTCAGTTAGAATCATCATACCTGAATCCACTCATTGTGCTGCTAAGGGCCTGATGACACAGATTTCATTGCTGAGTGATATTGCTTTGTAAGTAAATACCACAACTTCTTTATCCATTTTTCAGTTTCTGCGATGTTGAACTTGTACTGTAAACGAGGTTCTTGTAAACAGAGCTTTTCCAAACTTTGGGGTGGCTGTGTCTTTTTGATTTTAAATTCCCTAAGCTATAGGACCATAAGTGGAAGTGCCCTAGGCTCTGTTGCTTTGTTTTTTAGATGTTTCAGGAAACACCATACACTTCTCCCCAGTGGTTGTTGGCAATTTACATCCCGCCCATCAGCATAACAAGGCTCCCAGTTCTCCATGGCCTGTCCTGTCTTTCTGGATTTTACACTTTTTTCAGATGGCCCTTTTGACCGGGGGGAAGTGAGACTTCATTGTAGTGCAGATTTCCTTTGCAAGCTTGCTGGGTTGGCCAAAAAGGGCGTATGCGTTTTTTCCTGAATATATTCAGGAAAAAACGCATACACCCTTTTTGGCCAAGTGCATCATTGTGGACGTTCTGCCTCTTTTCCTATGCTTTCAATGCAATTCCAGTCTACCTCCTGAAATCGGTTTCCTGCAATTCTGCCCCGCTTTCAAGTCCTTTTGGCAGCCTTACTTCAGTCTATTTTTGGACGATAGCTGTCATTTATAACTCTGCAGGTTTGTGAATTACAGTGCCCCTGAGCTCCTCTCTTCAACTCGTTTTCTTGTGAGATGGCTGCAACACTGCAGGATGGCTTCAGGCCCTAATCTGGTTCCAGCACGGCATGCTGAGCCTTTGGTTATTTCCTCTTTCTGGTGGGAAATGAGAGTTAAATTTGCCCGTCCAGACACCTCCAGCTAGTCTCTCATTGGTTCTCCCTATTCCTGTTCATCTTCCGCAGAATTTGCAAACGGGGCCAAACAGGAGGTTAAAGGTGCTGACTCTCCAAGTGGGGAGAGTGTTAGTAAAGCGTCTGGAATGTTGCACTCGAGTACCAGGGGAGGAAAACTGAGACATATTTGAACACGTCTCCCGTTCACACGGTTGATCATACTCTGGGTTCCACATGCATGTTTTAGCTGAAGGAAGAATACCTTAAACCTGGAGAGTTGAGACCCGTGTAATGGGTACCATGCAATATGACTTCAAAGGGTCTTCATTTGCTCACGAACCTCTCCAATCCTATCACTGCTGCGTTTATGCCCCTGTACACATGCTTGATTCTCTTTCGGAGAGATAGCAATCCATAGGTTTTAAGATACTTACTAGACAGGTACATTCTTAGGCGTTTAATATGCGGTGTTGAGTCCATTTCGTTGAGCAAGGAGTAGCTCTTGTCTATTCCATATTTGGCTTAAGGAAGTTTATCTGTGCTCATTTCAATCTCCGGTTTTATGCAGCACCCCAACTCACCTTTACCCTTAAGCAAGAATAAGTTGGTTTTCTAAATTTGAGACCCTGTTCTGTTCTGTAATTCAGTTTCTGTGTAGCCAAGTTTACATTCCGTGTATTACTGATATCTTATGATGTTTCTTTTTCTGTGTGACTTATTTCAGTTAGAATCATCGTACCTGAATCCACTCATTATGCTGCTACGGGCCTGATGACATAGATTTCATTGCTGAGTGATACTGCATTGTACGTAAGTACCACAAGTTCTTTATCCATTTTTCACTTTCTGTGATATTGAACTTGTACGGTAAACGAGGTTCTTGTAAACGGAGGCGTCCCAAACTTTGGGGTGGCTGTGTCTTTTTGATTTTAATTTCCCTAAGCTATAGGACCATAAGTGGAAGTGCCCTAGGCTCTGTTGCTTTGTTTTTTAGATGTTTCAGGAAACACCATACACTTCTCCTGAGTGTCTGTTGGCAATTTACATCCCGCCCATCAGCATAACAAGGCTCCCAGTTCTCCATGGCCTGTCCTGCCTTTTTGGATTTTACACATTTTTCAGATGGCCCTTTTAAACGGGGAGAAGTGAGACTACATTGTAGTGCAGATTTCCTTTGCAAGTTTGCTTGGTTGGCCAAAAAGGGCGTATGCGTTTTTTCCTGAATATATTCAGGAAAAAACGCATACGCCCTTTTTGGCCAAGTGCATCATTGTGGACGTTCTGCCTCTGTTCCTATGCTTTCAATGCAATTCCAGTCTACCTCCTGAAATCGGTTTCCTGCAATTCTGCCCCGCTTTCAAGTCCTCTTGGCAGCCTTACTTCAGTATATTTTTGGACGATAGCTGTCACTTATAACTCTGCAGGTTTGTGAATTACAGTGCCCCTGAGCTCCTTTCTTCAACTCGCTTTCTTGTGACCTGGCCGCAACACCGCAGGATGGCTTCAGGCCCTAATCTGGTTCCGGCACGGCACGCTGAGCCTTTGGTTAATTCCTCTTCCTGGTGGGAAATGAGAGTTAAATTTGCCCATGCAGACACCTCCAGCTAGTCTCTCATTGATTCTCGCTGTTCCTGTTCATCTTCCGCAGAAATTGCAAACTGGGCCAAACAGGAGGTTAAAGGGACTGACTCTCCAAGTGGGGAGAGTGTTAGTAAGCGTCTGGAATGTTGCACCCGAGTACCAGGGTACGAAAACTGAGACATATTTGAACACGTCTCCCGATCACATGGTTGATCATACTCTAGGTTCCACATGCATGTTTTAGCTGAAGGAAGAATACCTTAAACCTGGGTAGTTGAAACCCGTGGAATGGGTACCATGCAATATGACTTCAAAGGGTCTTCATTTGCTCACGAACCTCTCCAGTCCTATCACTGCTGCGTTTATGCCCCTGTACACATGCTTGATTCTCTTTCGGAGACATAGCAATCCATAGGTTTTAAGATACTTACTAGTCAGGTACATTCTTAGGCGTTTAATATGCGGTGTTGAGTCCATTTCGTTGAGCAAGGAGTAGCTCTTGTCTATTCCATATTTGGCTTAAGGAACTTTATCTGTGCTCATTTCAATCTCTGGTTTTATGCAGCACCCCAACTCACCTTTCCCCTTAAGCAAGCATAAGTTGGTTTTCTAAATTTGAGACCCTGTTCTGTTCTGTAATTCAGTTCCTGTGTAGCCAAGTTTACATTACGTGTATTACTGATATCTTATGATGTTTCTTTTTCTGTGTGACTTATTTCAGTTAGAATCATCATACCTGAATCCACTCATTGTGCTGCTAAGGGCCTGATGACATAGATTTCATTGCTGTGTGATATTGCTTTGTAAGTAAATACCACAACTTCTTTATCCATTTTTCACTTTCTGCGATGTTGAACTTGTACTGTAAACGAGGTTCTTGTAAACAGAGCCGTCCCAAACTTTGGGGTGGCTGTGTCTTTTTGATTTTAATTTCCCTAAGCTATAGGACCATAAGTGGAAGTGCCCTAGGCTCTGTTGCTTTGTTTTTTCGATGTTTCAGGAAACACCATACACTTCTCCCGAGTGTCTGTTGGCAATTTTCATCACGCCCATCAGCATAACAAGGCTCCCAGTTCTCCATGGCCTGTCCTGCCTTTCTGGATTTTACACTTTTTTCAGATGGCCCTTTTGACCGGGGGGAAGTGAGACTTCATTGTAGTGCAGATTTCCTTTGCAAGCTTGCTTGGTTGGCCAAAAAGGCCGTATGCGTTTTTTCCTGAATATATTCAGGAAAAAACGCATACGCCCTTTTTGGCCAAGTGCATCATTGTGGACGTTCTGCCTCTGTTCCTATGCTTTCAATGCAATTCCAGTCTACCTCCTGAAATCGGTTTCCTGCAATTCTGCCCCGCTTTCAAGTCCTCTTGGCAGCCTTACTTCAGTATATTTTTGGACGATAGCTGTCACTTATAACTCTGCAGGTTTGTGAATTACAGTGCCCCTGAGCTCCTTTCTTCAACTCGCTTTCTTGTGACCTGGCCGCAACACCGCAGGATGGCTTCAGGCCCTAATCTGGTTCCGGCACGGCACGCTGAGCCTTTGGTTAATTCCTCTTCCTGGTGGGAAATGAGAGTTAAATTTGCCCATGCAGACACCTCCAGCTAGTCTCTCATTGATTCTCGCTGTTCCTGTTCATCTTCCGCAGCAATTGCAAACTGGGCCAAACAGGAGGTTAAAGGGACTGACTCTCCAAGTGGGGAGAGTGTTAGTAAGCGTCTGGAATGTTGCACCCGAGTACCAGGGTACGAAAACTGAGACATATTTGAACACGTCTCCCGATCACATGGTTGATCATACTCTAGGTTCCACATGCATGTTTTAGCTGAAGGAAGAATACCTTAAACCTGGGTAGTTGAAACCCGTGGAATGGGTACCATGCAATATGACTTCAAAGGGTCTTCATTTGCTCACGAACCTCTCCAGTCCTATCACTGCTGCGTTTATGCCCCTGTACACATGCTTGATTCTCTTTCGGAGACATAGCAATCCATAGGTTTTAAGATACTTACTAGTCAGGTACATTCTTAGGCGTTTAATATGCGGTGTTGAGTCCATTTCGTTGAGCAAGGAGTAGCTCTTGTCTATTCCATATTTGGCTTAAGGAACTTTATCTGTGCTCATTTCAATCTCTGGTTTTATGCAGCACCCCAACTCACCTTTCCCCTTAAGCAAGCATAAGTTGGTTTTCTAAATTTGAGACCCTGTTCTGTTCTGTAATTCAGTTCCTGTATAGCCAAGTTTACATTCCGTGTATTACTGATATCTTATGATGTTTCTTTTTCTGTGTGACTTATTTCAGTTAGAATCATCATACCTGAATCCACTCATTGTGCTGCTAAGGGCCTGATGACATAGATTTCATTGCTGTGTGATATTGCTTTGTAAGTAAATACCACAACTTCTTTATCCATTTTTCACTTTCTGCGATGTTGAACTTGTACTGTAAACGAGGTTCTTGTAAACAGAGCCGTCCCAAACTTTGGGGTGGCTGTGTCTTTTTGATTTTAATTTCCCTAAGCTATAGGACCATAAGTGGAAGTGCCCTAGGCTCTGTTGCTTTGTTTTTTCGATGTTTCAGGAAACACCATACACTTCTCCCGAGTGTCTGTTGGCAATTTTCATCCCGCCCATCAGCATAACAAGGCTCCCAGTTCTCCATGGCCTGTCCTGCCTTTCTGGATTTTACACTTTTTTCAGATGGCCC
The DNA here is from genome assembly GCF_949987515.2 of Delphinus delphis. Lineage (NCBI taxonomy): Eukaryota > Metazoa > Chordata > Mammalia > Artiodactyla > Delphinidae > Delphinus > Delphinus delphis. Next base: position 1,333,712 of record NW_027192673.1, on the reverse strand, counting down.
TTTTGACCGGGGGGAAGTGAGACTTCATTGTAGTGCAGATTTCCTTTGCAAGCTTGCTTGGTTGGCCAAAAAGGGCGTATGCGTTTTTTCCTGAATATATTCAGGAAAAAACGCATACGCCCTTTTTGGCCAAGTGCATCATTGTGGACGTTCTGCCTCTCTTCATATGCTTTCAATGCAATTCCAGTCTACCTCCTGAAATCGGTTTCCTGAAATTCTGCCTTGCTTTCAATGCCTCTTCATAGCCTTACCTCAATATATTTTTTAAAAATAGTTGGCCTTTATAACTCTGCAGGTTTTTGAATTGCAGTGGCCCTTAGCTCCATTTTTTAGCTCTTATTTTTGTGGTATTGCCCCATAACCACAGGATTCCTTGAAGCCCTATTTTTCTTCTGGGGCACCTGCTGTGCCTTTGGTTAATTCTTCTTACTGATGTGATATTAGAGTGACATGTGCCCATTGAAACCGCTACAGCTAGTTTCTCACTGGTTCCCCCTATTCCCATTCATCCTCTGCACTAACTGCAGACTGTGCGATACCAGAACTTAAAGGCATTGACTCCATGTGGGGATGTTGTTAGTAAAGCGGCTGGAATGTCGATCCGGAGCCCCAGGAGAGGAAAAATGAGGTGCGTTTTAGAAACCTTTCCCGATCATATGGTATACCAGTCGCTGGGTTTCCCAAGCATGGTTTAGCTGTAGGAAGATTCCCTTCAACCTGGAGTGTTGGGACCCTTGGACTGAGTAGCATGAAGTATTGCATTAAACTTTCGGCAGTTGCTCACCAAAGCTCACCAATCCTGTCAGCCCCAAGTGTCCAGCCTTATGTCTTATCCAGCTGTGGGTTTATATGTGGTCAATCCAGGTTGCATCACAGCCCCTGAGCCAATTTTGTAAGAATTTTTCTCTCTTTCATTGTTTCAGCGTTTTGTTTTTAAAATTTATTTCTATAATGGGGTTTAGCTCCTTTTCACTGCTGTGTTTGTGCCGCTCTGCACACACTTGATTCCCTTATGGAGATATATCAATACATGGGTTTTAAGATTCTTATTCCTCAGATATATTTCTCTGCGGTGTATAGGGTGTGTTGAGGCCTGTTCATTGAGCAAGGTGTAGATCTTGTCTAATACCTATTTGGTTTATTGAACGGTATCTGTGCTAATTTCAAACTCTGGTTTTATGCATCACCCCACCTCTCCTTTCCCCTTAAGCTGACATAAGTGTGTTTTCTAAATGTGAGACACTGTTCTGTTCTGTAATTCATTTCTTGTGCAGCCATATTTACCCTCCCTCTATAAGTGATATCTTATGATATGTTTCTTTTTCTGTTTGACTTATTTCAAGTAGTATTATCGGACCTAAATCCACTCTTTATCCTTCTACTAGCCTTATTACATTGATTTCATGGTGAAGAGATATTCCATTGTACATAAGTACCACATCTTCTTTATCCATTGTTCTCTTTCCTGGGATATTTAAGGTGTACTGAAGTTGAGGTTCTTGTAAACAGAGTAGCCCTAAACTGTGGTGTGCTTGTGTCTTGTTGATTTTTAGACTTCCCTAGATATACTCCCATGATTGGAAGTGTCCTATGCTCTGTAGCTCTGTTTTTTAGATGATTTAGGAACCACCATACACTTCTCCAGAGTGGCTCTCGGCAGTTCACACACTGCCCATCAGCGTATAAAGGCTCCCTGTTCTCCATGGCCTGTCCTGCATTTCTGGTTTTTACAATTTTTTAGGATGGCCCTTTTGACCGGTGGGAAGTGAGACTTCTTTGTTGTGCACATTTGCATTGCTTGCTTGCTTCGTTGCCCATAAAGTGCGTATGCGTTTTTTCCTGGATATAATCAGGAAAAAACGCATACGCCCTTTTGGGCCAACTGCATCATTGTCGAAATTCTGCCGCTTTTCATGTGCGTTAAAGACGAGTCCAATCTATCTCTTGAAATCTGTTTCTTGCAATTCTGTCTTGCATTCAGATCCTCTTCTTTGCCTTACCTCAACATATTTTTGGACGTTAGTTTTCATTTATAACTCTGCAGGTTTGTGAATTGCAGTGACCCTGAGCTCCATTTTTTAAGTTGCTCTTTTGTGAGCTGGCCTCAAACCCGCAGGATTGCTTCAGGCCCTATTTTGGCTCCGGCGAGGCAGGCTGAGCCTTTCTTTAATTCTTATTCTTAATGGGAAATTAGAGTGATATGTGCCCGTCCAAACCCCTACAACTCTTCTCTCATTGGTTCCCCCTCTTCCCGTTCATCCTCCTCACAATTTGCAAAATGTGTGAAACAGAAGTTTAAATGTGCTGATTCTCCAAGTGGGGAGATTCTAAGTAGCGTGGCTGGAATGGTGAACAGGAGCACCAGGAGAGGATAAATGAGGTGCATTTTAGACACATCTCCCGATCACATGGTGTACAGTCCTCTGGGTTTTCCATGCATGTTTTAGCTGTAGGAAGATCCCTTGAACCTGCAGATTTGGGACCCATTGAATGGGTACCAGGTAGTATTACTTTAAAGGGTGTGCATTTCCTCACCCAACCTCACATTTCTCTTAGCGCAAACAGTTTCCAGCCTTATGTCTCATCCTGCTGTGGGTCTAGATGTGTTCAATCCATGTTGCATCACCGTCCCTGAGGAAAAGTTGTAAGAGGTTTTCTCTGTCTCTCTGTCGTTTATTTTTTTCAATTTATTACTATATTGGTTACAGCTGATTTTCAAAGCTCTGTTTCTTGCTGCTGTACATCCACTTGATTCACGTACAGAGAGACATCAATAAATTCTTTTTCAGATTCTTACCAGTCGTATATATTCTTTTCCGGTGACTTGAGTGTGCTGAGTGCAGTTCTTTTAGCTACCGTGTAGGCCTTGTTGATTATCAGTTTGGTATTTGGAATGGTATCTTTGCTAATTTCAACCTCCTGGATGATGCCTCACCCCTCCCCACCTTTCCCGTTTAGCAGCCTTATGCGTGTTTTCTACATATTTGACTATGTTTTTGTTTTGTAATTTATTTCATGTGTAGCCATTTTGGATTCCACCTTTAAGTGATATCTTATGATATGTGTCTTTTTCTTTTTGAATTCTGTCACTTAGAATGATCATACGTAACTCCTCCGGAGTTGTTACAACTGGCCATATTTCATTGATTTCCAGGCTGAATAATATTCCACTCTACCTAAGTACCACATCTCTATCCATTTTTTCCCTCCAGAGACATTTAAGTTATATCCTAGTCGAGGATCTTTTAAACAGAGAGGGGGTAAACATTGGGGTGCCTGTGTCCTCTCGATTTTTGTTTTTCCCAAGATATACGCCCATGAGTGCAAGTGCCCTATGCTCTGTAGCTCATTTTTTAGATGCTTTAGTAAACACAATACACTTCTCCAGAATGGCCGTTGGCAATATACATTTCCACTATAAGTCTCACAGGGCTCCCTCTTCTCGTTGCCCTGTCCTGCATTTCTGTTGTTTACGCTTTATGAGGATGGCTCTTCTGACTGATGCGAAGTGATATCTTTTGTAGTATTGACTTCCAGTGCCCACCTGTTTGGTTGGCTAAAAAAGTGTATGCCCTTTTCTTGAATATATACAGAAAAGAACGCATACACCCTTTTTGGCCAACTGCAATGTTGGCAATGTTGGCAATGTTCAGCTCCTTTTCTTGTGCTTAATGGCGAGTCCTTTCTACCTCCTCAAATCCCTTTCCTGCCATTCTCCCTTGCTTACAAGTCCTTTTCTCTGACTTTCCTCAAGACATTTTTCAGTGATGGATATTTTCAACTCTGCAGTTTTGTGAATTTTACTGCCCCTGAGTTCCATTGTTCAACTCGTGTTTATGGGAACTGGCCACAAAGCAGCGGGATTTCCTCAAGCCCTATACTGTTTCCATGGGCAACCCTAGCCTTTGGTCAATTCGTCTTCCTGATTGGAAATTAGAGTGACATGTGCCTGTCTGAACACCTAGGACTTGTCTCTCATTGTTCCTCATCCTTCCACTTCATCCTCTGGACAAATTCCAAACTGTACGCAACAGGATGTTGACAGTGCTGACATCTCCAAGTGGGGAGACTGTTAGTAAAGACGCTGGAGGGGTGAACCCGAGCACCAGGAGATGAGGAGATGAGATGCCTTTTCCAAACTCTTCCCGATCAGACGGTATACCATCCTCTGGGTGTGACAGACATGTTTTAGCAGTAGGAAGAGTCCCATTCATGTAAGGAGAACACCAGGGCTTTTTCAAAATCAGTGTCTCCCCGAAACCCAAACTGGGGAATTTTTTAAGCTACAGCTACACATATGTTCATTAAGGGCCTTGGGAAGTAGGCAGAGTCCAAACTTTAGATGATTGAAGTCTTCAGGGTCAGAAGCACTCACCACCAGCTTCCCTTAGGCTACACTTTAACTGTCATTGATAGATGATGTCAATAAAAATATCTATTCTTTTTCAGATTATTTCCCCTTATAGGTTATTGCAAAATGTTGAGTGTAGTTCCCTGTGCTATACAGTAGTTCCTTGTTGATGATCTATTTTATACATAGCAGTGTGTATGTGTTCATTCCAAACTGTTAATTTATCCCTCCTCCCACCTTTCCCCTTTGGTAATAATAAATTATAAGATTTTATACTTCTCAGAAATGGGGGAGCTGAAAGAGAGGTATCATTTTCAATGGAAAAGCATTTAAAACAAGATTGAAGGTTTAACCAAGATTATTAGATGTACATCCTTGGAAAGAAATCACTTCGTTTCTCTAATATTGACCTGACAAATAAGACAAACCTTTTCACTGAACTTGCTTATAAAAAGTGATGGAAATATCAAATGGAAGTGTTAAAAACATCTTATTTTACCCGAGCCTTATACACTGTTCTATGTTAACTACAGTTTGGCTCACACATCTGTTCATTGAGGTTACAATAGTCTCAATTTCTGTTACTGATCCTCCAGAGTGGACCCCAACAAGTGTCCCCCTGCCCAGTGTCATTGGGGCCAACAGATCGAGACTGAGTTTGGTTCACAAGCAAAGGAAACTTTATATTTTGATCAGAGAATGGAGAGGTGAGAGCATGCACTACCCCGTGGGCTGTGGGCTGGGCTGCTGTGTAGAGATCCTGTCAGAGTCAGTGGGAGGGAGGGAGGCGGCGGAGCTCTCGAGGGCCGGGTTGGCTGTAGCTCAGGCTCTATATCGTGGAGTCTGCACTGGGCCCCAGGAGCTGAGGTGTCGACCCAGCCATTCTGCACTAGGAAATCTGGTCTGAAGTGCCGGGTGTGGAACCTCTGCATGCGGGACCCTAGGAGCACGTGAAATTAGACAAAGCACAAAGGATAAAAAAGGTTAGACTTGACTTTATTGCCCAGATTCTATTTTTATCTCCCAGGGATTTTTAATGGGCTTTGCTGGGGACAAACCCCTCCTCTGCCTTTTGTCCCGTTCCTCATTCTTGGAGTGCTGAGGGTGCAGACCCTTCTTCTGTAACTGCTGAGTGCTGAGTTGGGAGCCCTCATACCCTGGGGCGAGGGTCAGAGCTTCTCCCCAGCAGCCTCCCGGTGACGTTGATTGTCCCCAGGACCCCTGCCTCCCTGCTCGTCCACCTGAGCACCAGCATTGGAAGTGTTATAGATTCTAATGACCTTTAAGGGTCCAGGAAAGAGATGTGCAGAGACGCTGTGGGGGCCGGTTTCACCCCGCCCCACATTTGTTCGGCCACCTTAGGCTGACCGTCTCTGCCAGCCTAGATGCTCTGACCAGTAGTCTGCGCTTTCTTCAGTTAGGCCCCTGAATTAACGTACAAACAGCACCAGGTGTCAGAGCCCTGCCCGCTCAACTCCCAGACAGTCCAGGGTCAGTGGTGACCAAGGACCATGATGGCTACTGAGTCAACAGCCTTTTGAAGTAAACAGGAGTCCAGCCGGTCTTATTGGCCACCATCATCACGGTGTCTGTAGGCTTTTCTATGGTGACAGTGTGGTATACTGTTCCCCCGCCAAGATTATTAGCTCCCCTCTGGGTGCAGTAAGTCCTGCAAGCAGTAGTCTACTCTTTTGGGACACACTCTTGTTGTTTTATGAGAGAAACTCCAGGTCAAGTGATGTTCACACGAGTCATCATGGTGCCCTGTTGCCCCCGGTTATCTCTCTGGATGTTGGAGTTGGAGGGCCTCCTCACTCGAGGTCGGTGTGCCCACGGAGCGAACCCTGCAACTTCAGGGCATGGTTGGTGGTTAGGATCACCACGTGGGGTCCTTTTCCCTTAGGAGGGAGGTGGCCTTTTGGGCTGCTGATTTCCAGGTTTTTAGATACCGCCAGTATCTTGGCCAGATGTGGCAGTGGGCCAAGCCCCTTAGTGACCGTAGTTTATCCTACCTGGATGGCATTCTTGCATTGTTCCATTTCAAGTGGTCCCAGTTTTTGCACTAATTCTCCAATGGCGATTCACCTTTCACCGGGAATGTAAAGGTCAAAGGGTTTAGCTAAATTAGGGAGTTCCAGGGCAAGGGTCTGAATTGACTGCTCTTTCCATTCTTGAAAGGCCACTTCTGGATTCTATTCAAAAGGATCATCATCTTTTCCTTTCAGTGTTTCATATAGAGGCCCAGCTAGTAGACTGTAGTTAGGGATCCAGAAGCAGCAAACCCTGGCCTCCCCAGGAACCCCTAAGCTGTCTTCTAGTTTTAGAAAGGGGTAAGGCTGAAAATGGTTTCTTCCCTTTCCTGGGATGGGCTTCTCTGACCTTCTGTGAGAATGAAGCCCAGGCAGGTCACCGCAGTCTGTGATATTTGAGCTTTTTCTTGGACAACTTCTATCCTTTATTGGCTTGGTAGTTCAGAGGCCTCCTTAGTAGGGCTGGTGATCAGAATGTCGTCTGCATATTGAAGGAGGGTTTCCTTTTCCAGAGGTAGAACTTTTAGGTCTTTAGCTAAGCTTTCCCCAAAGATGGTGTGGGAATTTTTGCACCCTTGGGGCCAGACGGCCCGGAAGTATTGTTTTAGTTGTATGTTGAGTCCTGCCACTCACAAGCCAAAATTTCTTGTGACTCTGGGACTAATGGAATACAAAAGAAGGCATCATTGAAGACTAATACAGAATACCATGTCCTGGTGGTTGGTAGAATGACCAGCAGGGTGTAGGAATTAGGAGCAACTGGAGGTATATCCTCGGTGGCTTCACTGACTGTCCTGACATCCTTTACCAGGTCCCCAGCAGCCCATGGGGCTCTCGTGGTCAGACCAATCCCAGAATATGGAGCTCACCTGGGCAGGTACCCCACCCCCACCCCAGCCCACGGGGCTCTCGTGGTCAGGCCCCTCCCAGGATACAGAGCTACCCTTGCAGGTACCGTGGCAGGGCTGGGCACACAGGAACCGTGCACATAGCCCTCATTGCAGAGCACCCCCAGCTCACCTGTCGCTCAGAGCTGACACAGAGCACCTCAGAGCAGGACTTGAACTAACAAACAGCAGCTGCGACAGGTCTGTGACCCTGGGCATCACTCCGTGAGGCCTCCCTCCACCTGGTCTTCCAGAGACTTCCACTGCACCCGGGGCACCAGGCCTCTGTCTCCAACCACCACCCACCCCTCCTCTCCCTGACTCCTGGGTTCCTCTCATTAGGAGAGGGTTTTCTTGAAGTTGTCTCCCACTCATGGGCCAGATAAAATGATTAGAAAACAAGCCAAAGCTGCAGCCCCTTGTCTATCCTGACTCTCAGGAGCCCACACCTGTTCCTTGGACCTGGCCGGTTCAGCAAGTTCCATTTTCTGCAACTGTGAGCCCCTGAGGGGTGATGATTGGCTGACCTGGGCAGCCTTACCGTGCCGGCCAGCCCTCCCCAGGTGTGCCTGGGTTGAGATCAATATAAATACCACTCCAGGCAGCAAGAGCCCCTGCAGCCGCGCCTGACGCCATTTTCTCTGCCCTGTCAGCAGTCTCGGGGCTGGGCTGGTGGGAGGGAGTGAGAGGCCACGGCTTTGTGGGTGGCCCAGTGTGAGTGGGGCTCTGCTGGACTTTCTGCAGCAGTTGCCAGGCTGCCACCTGCTAAAGAAGAGGATGTGTCACCCATACCTGCTGCTGGAATTTCTCCCTGGGCAGAGGTGAGGAAGGAAAAAAGCAGTGGGGGCAGGGACAGGACGGGTATCTCAGGCAGGGAAATGGAAATCTTCCAGAAGAGCACCCAGGGCCAGGACCATCCTGGCTGGCCTGCAGGCACCAAGTCGGCCGGCATGCTGTCACTCGTGTGGCTCTATGGCCCTTCCTCTAGGCTTTCAAGTCCTTGTATATATTCAGGTGTTTTACCTGGGACGGGTGGGAATAGTTCAGCAGCAACTGGCCTGGGGCTCAGCTCACGTTTACTCACAGATGCCTCGGCACGGTGCCCCAGCTTTCCAATGAGGACGCTTGTTGCGTGGGGGCTGCTGGCTGAATGGGAGACGATTCCCCACCACTGACCAACTTCAGAATTGTTTACAACTGGAGCAAGTGCCCTGATACGGTTTTCCTCTGTGTAACTGGTGGGTTCTGTGTTTTTTTTCTCTTTTTCGTTTTTGGTTCAAGGTAGATTTTATTCCTCTTTTTTGTATTTACAGATATAAGCATGGAAATAATTTATTCATATAAATACATGTATGTGCAGGGAATAATTGTTTTTTCTGTTTTATTTTTTAAATTTTACTTCTTTTTAATTTTGAATTTTATTTTATATTTTTATACAGCAGGTTCTTATTGGTTATCTATTTTATACATATAAATGTATACATGCCAATCCCAGTCTCTCAACTCCTCCCACCACCACCCCCCCAACAGCTTTCCCCCCTTGTTGTCCATACGTTTGTTGTCTACATCTGTTGCTCTATTTATGCCTTGCAAAATGGTTAATCTGTACAGTTTTTCTAGGTTCCACATATATGCATGAATATACAAGATTTGTTTTTCTCTTTCTGACTTACTTCACTCTGTATGACAGTCTCTAGATCCATCGACGTCTCCACAAATGACCCAATTTCATTCCTTTTCATGGCTTAGTAATATTCCATTTTATATATGTACCACAGCTTTATGCATTCGTCTGTCTGTGGGCATTTAGGTTGCTTCCATTACCTCGATATTGTAAATAGTGATGCAATGAACATTGCGGTGAATGACTCTTTTTGATTTATGGTTTTGTCTGGGTATATGTCCAGTACTGGGATTGCTGTATCATATGGTAATTCTATTGTTAGTTTCTTAAGAAATTCCATATTGTTCTCCATAATGACTGTATCAATTTATATTCCCAACAATAGTGGAAGAGGGTTCCTTTTCTCCACACCCTTTCCAGCATTTTTTGTTTGTAGATTTTCAATGATGCCTATTCTACCAGGTGTGAGGTGATACCTCATTGTTGAATCCATTTCGTTGAGCAAGGGGTAGCTCTTGTCTATTACATATTTGGCTTATGGAACGGTATCTGTGCTAATTTCAAACTCTGCTTTTATGCAGCACCCCAACTTACCTTCCCCCTTAAGCAGGCATAAGTTGGTTTTCTAAACTTGAGACCCTGTTCTGTTTTGTAATTCAGTTCATGTGTAGCCAAGTTCACATTCCGTGTATTAGTGATACCTTATGATGTTTCTTTTTCTGTGTGACTTATTTCACTTAGAATCATCGTGCCTCAATCCACTCATTATGCTGGTACGGGCCTGGTGACATAGATTCAATTGCTGAGTGGTATTCTGTTGTACAGAAGTACCGCAACTTCTTTATCCATTATTTGCTCTCTGGGATATTTAACTTGTGCCATAGAAGTGATTCCTGTAAAAAGAGCCGTCCCAAATTTTGGGGTTGCTGTGTCTTTTTGATATTAATTTCCCTAAGCTATAGGACCATAAGTGGAAGTGCCCTAGGCTCTGTTGCTTTGTTTTTTAGATGTTTCAGGAAACACCATACACTTCTCCCAAGAGTCTGTTGGCAATTTACATCCCGCCCATCAGCATAACAAGGCTCCCAGTTCTCCATGGCCTGTCCTGCCTTTCTGGATTTTACACTTTATTCTGATGGCCCTTTTGACCGGGGGGAAGTGAGACTTCATTGTAGTGCAGATTTCCTTTGCAAGCTTGCTTGGTTGGCCAAAAAGGGCGTATGCGTTTTTTCCTGAATATATTCAGGAATAAACGCATATGCCCTTTTGGCAAAGTGCATCATTGTGGACGTTCTGCCTCTTTTCCTACGCTTTCAATGCAATTCCAGTCTACCTCCTGAAATCGGTATCCTGCAATTCTGCCCCGCTTTCAAGTCCTCTTGGAAGCCTTACTTCAGTCTATTTTTGGACGATAGCTGTCATTTATAACTCTGCAGGTTTGTGAATTACAGTGCCCCTGAGCTCCTTTCTTCAACTCGCTTTGTTTTGAGCTGGCTGCAACACCGCAGGATGGCTTCAGGCCCTAATCTGGTTCCGGCACGGCACACTGAGCCTTTGGTTATTTCCTCTTCCTGGTGGGAAATGAGAGTTAAATTTGCCCGTCCAGACACCTCCAGCTAGCCTCTCATTGGTTCTCGCTATTCCTGTTCATCTTCCGCAGAAATTGCAAACTGGGCCAAACAGGAGGTTAAAGGCGCTGACTCTCCAAGTGGGGAGAGTGTTAGTAAAGCGTCTGGAATGTTGCACCCGAGTACCAGGGGAGGAAAACTGAGACATATTTGAACACGTCTCCCGTTCACATGGTTGATCATACTTGGGTTCCACATGCATGTTTTAGCTGAAGGAAGAATACCTTAAACCTGGAGAGTTGAAACCCGTGGAATGGGTACCATGCAATATGACTTCAAAGGGTCTTCATTTGCTCACCGAACCTCTCCAATCCTATCACTGCTGCGTTTATGCCCCTGTACACATGCTTGATTCTCTTTTGGAGACATAGCAATCCATAGGTTTTAAGATACTTACTAGTCAGGTACATTCTTAGGCGTTTAATATGCGGTGTTGAGTCCATTTCGTTGAGCAAGGAGTAGCTCTTGTCTATTCCATATTTGGCTTAAGGAAGTTTATCTGTGCTCATTTCAATCTCTGCTTTTATGCAGCACCCCAACTCACCTTTACCCTTAAGCAAGCATAAGTTGGTTTTCTAAATTTGAGACCCTGTTCTGTTCTGTAATTCAGTTCCTGTGTAGCCAAGTTTCCATTCCGTGTATTACTGATATCTTATGATGTTTCTTTTTCTGTGTGACTTATTTCAGTTAGAATCATCATACCTGAATCCACTCATTATGCTGCTACGGGCCTGATGACATAGATTTCATTACTGAGTGATACTGCATTGTACGTAAGTACCACAAGTTCTTTATCCATTTTTCACTTTCTGTGATATTGAACTTGTACGGTAAACGAGGTTCTTGTAAACGGAGGCGTCCCAAACTTTGGGGTGGCTGTGTCTTTTTGATTTTAATTTCCCTAAGCTATAGGACCATAAGTGGCAGTGCCCTAGGCTCTGTTGCTTTGTTTTTTAGATGTTTCAGGAAACACCATACACTTCTCCCGAGTGTCTGTTGGCAATTTACATCCCGCCCATCAGCATAACAAGGCTCCCAGTTCTCAATGGCCTGTTGCCTTTCTGGATTTTACACTTTTTTCAGATGGCCCTTTTGACCGGGGGGAAGTGAGACTTCATTGTAGTGCAGATTTCCTTTGCAAGCTTGCTTGGCTGGCCAAAAAGGGCGTATGCGTTTTTTCCTGAATATATTCAGGAAAAAACGCATACGCCCTTTTTGGCCAAGTGCATCATTGTGGACGTTCTGCCTCTTTTCCTATGCTTTCAATGCAATTCCAGTCTACCTCCTGAAATCGGTTTCCTGCAATTCTGCCCCGCTTTGAAGTCCTCTTGGCAGCCTTACTTCAGTCTATTTTTGGACGATAGCTGTCATTTATAACTCTGCAGGTTTGTGAATTACAGTGCCCCTGAGCTCCTTTCTTCAACTCGCTTTCTTTTGAGCTGGCCGCAACACCGCAGGATGGCTTCAGGCCCTAATCTGGTTCCGGTACGGCACGCTGAGCCTTTGGTTATTTCCTCTTCCTGGTGGGAAATGAGAGTTAAATTTGCCCATCCAGACACCTCCAGCTAGCCTCTCATTGGTTCTCGCTATTCCTGTTCATCTTCCGCAGAAATTGCAAACTGGGCCAAACAGGAGGTTAAAGGCGCTGACTCTCCAAGTGGGGAGAGTGTTAGTAAAGCGTCTGGAATGTTGCACCCGAGTACCAGGTGAGGAAAACTGAGACATATTTGAACACGTCTCCCGATCACATGGTTGATCATACTCTGGGTTCCACATGCATGTTTTAGCTGAAGGAAGAATACCTAAAACCTGGGTAGTTGAAACCCGTGGAATGGGTACCATGCAATATGACTTCAAAGGGTCTTCATTTGCTCACTGAACATCTCCAATCCTATCACTGCTGCGTTTATGCCCCTGTACACATGCTTGATTCTCTTTCGGAGACATAGCAATCCATAGGTTTTAAGATACTTACTAGTCAGGTACATTCTTAGGCGTTTAATATGCGGTGTTGAGTCCATTTCGTTGAGCAAGGAGTAGCTCTTGTCTATTCCATATTTGGCTTAAGGAACTTTATCTGTGCTCATTTCAATCTCTGGTTTTATGCAGCACCCCAACTCACCTTTACCCTTAAGCAAGCATAAGTTGGGTTTCTAAATTTGAGACCCTGTTCTGTTCTGTAATTCAGTTCCTGTGTAGCCAAGTTTACATTCCGTGTATTAGTGATATCTTATGATGTTTCATTTTCTGTGTGACTTATTTCAGTTAGAATCATCGTACCTGAATCCACTCATTATGCTGCTACGGGCCTGATGACATAGATTTCATTGCTGAGTGATACTGCATTGTACGTAAGTACCACAAGTTCTTTATCCATTTTTCACTTTCTGTGATATTGAACTTGTACGGTAAACGAGGTTCTTGTAAACGGAGGCGTCCCAAACTTTGGGGTGGCTGTGTGTTTTTGATTTTAATTTCCCTAAGCTATAGGACCATAAGTGGAAGTGCCCTAGGCTCTGTTGCTTTGTTTTTTAGATGTTTCAGGAAACACCATACACTTCTCCCGAATGTTTGTTGGCAATTTACATCCCGCCCTTCAGGATAACAAGGCTCCCAGTTCTCCATGGCCTGTCCTGCCTTTCTGGATTTTACACTTTTTTCAGATGGCCCTTTTGACCGGGGGGAAGTGAGACTTCATTGTAGTGCAGATTTCCTTTGCAAGCTTGCTTGGTTGGCCAAAAAGGGCGTATGCGTTTTTTCCTGAATATATTCAGGAAAAAACGCATACGCCCTTTTTGGCCAAGTGCATCATTGTGGACGTTCTGCCTCTTTTCCTATGCTTTCAATGCAATTCCAGTCTACCTCCTGAAATCGGTTTCCTGCAATTCTGCCCCGCTTTCAAGTCCTCTTGGCAGCCTTACTTCAGTCTATTTTTGGACGATAGCTGTCATTTATAACTCTGCAGGTTTGTGAATTACAGTGCCCCTGAGCTCCTTTCTTCAACTCGCTTTCTTGTGACCTGGCTGCAACACCGCAGGATGGCTTCAGGCCCTAATCTGGTTCCGGCACGGCACGCTGAGCCTTTGGTTATTTCCTCTTCCTGGTGGGAAATGAGAGTTAAATTTGCCCGTCCAGACACTCCAGCTAGTCTCTCATTGGTTCTCGCTATTCCTGTTCATCTTCCGCAGAAATTGCAAACTGGGCCAAACAGGAGGTTAAAGGCGCTGACTCTCCAAGTGGGGAGAGTGTTAGTAAAGGGTCTGGAATGTTGCACCCGAGTACCAGGGGAGGAAAACTGAGACATATTTGAACACGTCTCCCGTTCACATGGTTGATCATACTTGGGTTCCACATGCATATTTTAGCTGAAGGAAGAATACCTTAAACCTGGAGAGTTAAGACCCGTGTATGGGTACGATGCAATATGACTTCAAAGGGTCTTCATTTGCTCACCGAACCTCTCCAATCCTATCACTGCTGTGTTTATGCCCCTGTACACATGCTTGATTCTCTTTCGGAGACATAGCAATCCATAGGTTTTAAGATACTTACTAGTCAGGTACATTCTTAGGCGTTTAATATGCGGTGTTGAGTCCATTTCGTTGAGCAAGGAGTAGCTCTTGTCTATTCCATATTTGGCTTAAGGAACTTTATCTGTGCTCATTTCAATCTCTGGTTTTATGCAGCACCCCAACTCACCTTTACCCTTAAGCAAGCATAAGTTGGTTTTCTAAATTTGAGACCCTGTTCTGTTCTGTAATTCAGTTCCTGTGTAGCCAAGTTTCCATTCCGTGTATTACTGATATCTTATGATGTTTCTTTTTCTGTGTGACTTATTTCAGTTAGAATCATCATACCTGAATCCACTCATTGTGCTGCTAAGGGCCTGATGACATAGATTTCATTGCTGAGTGATATTGTGTTGTAAGTGAATACCACAACTACTTTATCCATTTTTCACTTTCTGCGATGTTGAACTTGTACTGTAAACGAGGTTCTTGTAAACAGAGCCGTTCCAAACTTTGGGGTGGCTGTGTCTTTTTGATTTTAATTTCCCTAAGCTATAGGACCATAAGTGGCAGTGCCCTAGGCTCTGTTGCTTTGTTTTTTAGATGTTTCAGGAAACACCATACACTTCTCCCGAGTGTCTGTTGGCAATTTACATCCCGCCCATCAGCATAACAAGGCTCCCAGTTCTCAATGGCCTGTTGCCTTTCTGGATTTTACACTTTTTTCAGATGGCCCTTTTGACCGGGGGGAAGTGAGACTTCATTGTAGTGCAGATTTCCTTTGCAAGCTTGCTTGGTTGGCCAAAAAGGGCGTATGCGTTTTTTCCTGAATATATTCAGGAAAAAACGCATACGCCCTTTTTGGCCAAGTGCATCATTGTGGACGTTCTGCCTCTTTTCCTATGCTTTCAATGCAATTCCAGTCTACCTCCTGAAATCGGTTTCCTGCAATTCTGCCCCGCTTTGAAGTCCTCTTGGCAGCCTTACTTCAGTCTATTTTTGGACGATAGCTGTCATTTATAACTCTGCAGGTTTGTGAATTACAGTGCCCCTGAGCTCCTTTCTTCAACTCGCTTTCTTTTGAGCTGGCCGCAACACCGCAGGATGGCTTCAGGCCCTAATCTGGTTCCGGTACGGCACGCTGAGCCTTTGGTTATTTCCTCTTCCTGGTGGGAAATGAGAGTTAAATTTGCCCATCCAGACACCTCCAGCTAGCCTCTCATTGGTTCTCGCTATTCCTGTTCATCTTCCGCAGAAATTGCAAACTGGGCCAAACAGGAGGTTAAAGGCGCTGACTCTCCAAGTGGGGAGAGTGTTAGTAAAGCGTCTGGAATGTTGCACCCGAGTACCAGGTGAGGAAAACTGAGACATATTTGAACACGTCTCCCGATCACATGGTTGATCATACTCTGGGTTCCACATGCATGTTTTAGCTGAAGGAAGAATACCTAAAACCTGGGTAGTTGAAACCCGTGGAATGGGTACCATGCAATATGACTTCAAAGGGTCTTCATTTGCTCACTGAACATCTCCAATCCTATCACTGCTGCGTTTATGCCCCTGTACACATGCTTGATTCTCTTTCGGAGACATAGCAATCCATAGGTTTTAAGATACTTACTAGTCAGGTACATTCTTAGGCGTTTAATATGCGGTGTTGAGTCCATTTCGTTGAGCAAGGAGTAGCTCTTGTCTATTCCATATTTGGCTTAAGGAACTTTATCTGTGCTCATTTCAATCTCTGGTTTTATGCAGCACCCCAACTCACCTTTACCCTTAAGCAAGCATAAGTTGGTTTTCTAAATTTGAGACCCTGTTCTGTTCTGTAATTCAGTTCCTGTGTAGCCAAGTTTACATTCCGTGTATTAGTGATATCTTATGATGTTTCATTTTCTGTGTGACTTATTTCAGTTAGAATCATCGTACCTGAATCCACTCATTATGCTGCTACGGGCCTGATGACATAGATTTCATTGCTGAGTGATACTGCATTGTACGTAAGTACCACAAGTTCTTTATCCATTTTTCACTTTCTGTGATATTGAACTTGTACGGTAAACGAGGTTCTTGTAAACGGAGGCGTCCCAAACTTTGGGGTGGCTGTGTGTTTTTGATTTTAATTTCCCTAAGCTATAGGACCATAAGTGGAAGTGCCCTAGGCTCTGTTGCTTTGTTTTTTAGATGTTTCAGGAAACACCATACACGTCTCCCGAATGTTTGTTGGCAATTTACATCCCGCCCTTCAGGATAACAAGGCTCCCAGTTCTCCATGGCCTGTCCTGCCTTTCTGGATTTTACACTTTTTTCAGATGGCCCTTTTGACCGGGGGGAAGTGAGACTTCATTGTAGTGCAGATTTCCTTTGCAAGCTTGCTTGGTTGGCCAAAAAGGGCGTATGCGTTTTTTCCTGAATATATTCAGGAAAAAACGCATACGCCCTTTTTGGCCAAGTGCATCATTGTGGACGTTCTGCCTCTTTTCCTATGCTTTCAATGCAATTCCAGTCTACCTCCTGAAATCGGTTTCCTGCAATTCTGCCCCGCTTTCAAGTCCTCTTGGCAGCCTTACTTCAGTCTATTTTTGGACGATAGCTGTCATTTATAACTCTGCAGGTTTGTGAATTACAGTGCCCCTGAGCTCCTTTCTTCAACTCGCTTTCTTGTGACCTGGCTGCAACACCGCAGGATGGCTTCAGGCCCTAATCTGGTTCCGGCACGGCACGCTGAGCCTTTGGTTATTTCCTCTTCCTGGTGGGAAATGAGAGTTAAATTTGCCCGTCCAGACACTCCAGCTAGTCTCTCATTGGTTCTCGCTATTCCTGTTCATCTTCCGCAGAAATTGCAAACTGGGCCAAACAGGAGGTTAAAGGCGCTGACTCTCCAAGTGGGGAGAGTGTTAGTAAAGGGTCTGGAATGTTGCACCCGAGTACCAGGGGAGGAAAACTGAGACATATTTGAACACGTCTCCCGTTCACATGGTTGATCATACTCTGGGTTCCACATGCATGTTTTAGCTGAAGGAAGAATACCTTAAACCTGGAGAGTTGAGACCGTGGAATGGGTACCATGCAATATGACTTCAAAGGGTCTTCATTTGCTCACCGAACCTCTCCAATCCTATCACTGCTGCGTTTATGCCCCTGTACACACGCTTGATTCTCTTTTGGAGACATAGCAATCCATAGGTTTTAAGATACTTACTAGTCAGGTACATTCTTAGGCGTTTAATATGCGGTGTTGAGTCCATTTCGTTGAGCAAGGAGTAGCTCTTGTCTATTCCATATTTGGCTTAAGGAACTTTATCTGTGCTCATTTCAATCTCTGGTTTTATGCAGCACCCCAACTCACCTTTCCCCTTAAGCAAGCATAAGTTGGTTTTCTAAATTGAGACCCTGTTCTGTTCTGTAATTCAGTTCCTGTGTAGCCAAGTTTACATACCGTGTATTAGTGATATCTTATGATGTTTCTTTTTCTGTGTGACTTATTTCAGTTAGAATCATCGTACCTGAATCCACTCATTATGCTGCTACGGGCCTGATGACATAGATTTCATTGCTGAGTGATACTGCATTGTACGTAAGTACCACAAGTTCTTTATCCATTTTTCACTTTCTGTGATATTGAACTTGTACGGTAAACGAGGTTCTTGTAAACGGAGGCGTCCCAAACTTTGGGGTGGCTGTGTCTTTTTGATTTTAATTTCCCTAAGCTATAGGACCATAAGTGGCAGTGCCCTAGGCTCTGTTGCTTTGTTTTTTAGATGTTTCAGGAAACACCATACACTTCTCCCGAGTGGTTGTTGGCAATTTACATCCCGCCCATCAGCATAACAAGGCTCCCAGTTCTCCATGGCCTGTCCTGCCTTTCTGGATTTTACACTTTTTTCAGATGGCCCTTTTGACCGGGGGGAAGTGAGACTTCATTGTAGTGCAGATTTCCTTTGCAAGTTTGCTTGGTTGGCCAAAAAGGGCGTATGCGTTTTTTCCTGAATATATTCAGGAAAAAACGCATACGCCCTTTTTGGCCAAGTGCATCATTGTGGACGTTCTGCCTCTTTTCCTATGCTTTCAATGCAATTCTAGTTTACCTCCTGAAATCGGTTTCCTGCAATTCTGCCCCGTTTTCAAGTCCTCTTGGCAGCCTTACTTCAGTCTATTTTTGGACGATAGCTGTCATTTATAACTCTGCAGGTTTGTGAATTACAGTGCCCCTGAGCTCCTTTCTTCAACTCGCTTTCTTGTGACCTGGCTGCAACACCGCAGGATGGCTTCAGGCCCTAATCTGGTTCCGGCACGGCACGCTGAGCCTTTTGTTATTTCCTCTTCCTGGTGGGAAATGAGAGTTAAATTTGCCCGTCCAGACACCTCCAGCTAGTCTCTCATTGGTTCTCGCTATTCCTGTTCATCTTCCGCAGAAATTGCAAACTGGGCCAAACAGGAGGTTAAAGGCGCTGACTCTCCAAGTGGGGAGAGTGTTAGTAAAGCGTCTGGAATGTTGCACCCGAGTACCAGGGGAGGAAAACTGAGACATATTTGAACACGTCTCCCGTTCACATGGTTGATCATACTTGGGTTCCACATGCATGTTTTAGCTGAAGGAAGAATACCTTAAACCTGGAGAGTTAAGACCCGTGTAATGGGTACCATGCAATATGACTTCAAAGGGTCTTCATTTGCTCACCGAACCTCTCCAATCCTATCACTGCTGTGTTTATGCCCCTGTACACATGCTTGATTCTCTTTCGGAGACATAGCAATCCATAGGTTTTCCGATACTTACTAGTCAGGTACATTCTTAGGCGTTTAATATGCGGTGTTGAGTCCATTTCGTTGAGCAAGGAGTAGCTCTTGTCTATTCCATATTTGGCTTAAGGAACTTTATCTGTGCTCATTTCAATCTCTGGTTTTATGCAGCACCCCAACTCACCTTTCCCCTTAAGCAAGCATAAGTTGGTTTTCTAAATTTGAGACCCTGTTCTGTTCTGTAATTCAGTTCCTGTGTAGCCAAGTTTACATTCCGTGTATTACTGATATCTTATGATGTTTCTTTTTCTGTGTGACTTATTTCAGTTAGAATCATCATACCTGAATCCACTCATTGTGCTGCTAAGGGCCTGATGACATAGATTTCATTGCTGAGTGATATTGCTTTGTAAGTGAATACCACAACTTCTTTATCCATTTTTCACTTTCTGCGATGTTGAACTTGTACTGTAAACGAGGTTCTTGTAAACAGAGCCGTTCCAAACTTTGGGGTGGCTGTGTCTTTTTGATTTTAATTTCCCTAAGCTATAGGACCATAAGTGGAAGTGCCCTAGGCTCTGTTGCTTTGTTTTTTAGATGTTTCAGGAAACACCATACACTTCTCCCGAGTGGTTGTTGGCAATTTACATCCCGCCCATCAGCATAACAAGGCTCCCAGTTCTCCATGGCCTGTCCTGCCTTTCTGGATTTTACACTTTTTTCAGATGGCCCTTTTGACCGGGGGGAAGTGAGACTTCATTGTAGTGCAGATTTCCTTTGCAAGCTTGCTTGGTTGGCCAAAAAGGGCGTATGCGTTTTTTCCTGAATATATTCAGGAAAAAACGCATACGCCCTTTTTGGCCAAGTGCATCATTGTGGACGTTCTGCCTCTTTTCCTATGCTTTCAATGCAATTCCAGTCTACCTCCTGAAATCGGTTTCCTGCAATTCTGCCCCGCTTTCAAGTCCTCTTGGCAGCCTTACTTCAGTATATTTTTGGACGATAGCTGTCATTTATAACTCTGCAGGTTTGTGAATTACAGTGCCCCTGAGCTCCTTTCTTCAACTCGCTTTCTTGTGACCTGGCCGCAACACCGCAGGATGGCTTCAGGCCCTAATCTGGTTCTGGCACGGCACGCTGAGCCTTTGGTTAATTCCTCTTCCTGGTGGGAAATGAGAGTTAAATTTGCCCATCCAGACACCTCCAGCTAGTCTCTCATTGGTTCTCGCTATTCCTGTTCATCTTCCGCAGAAATTGCAAACTGGGCCAAACAGGAGGTTAAAGGCGCTGACTCTCCAAGTGGGGAGAGTGTTAGTAAAGCGTCTGGAATGTTGCACCCGAGTACCAGGGGAGGAAAACTGAGACATATTTGAACACGTCTCCCGATCACATGGTTGATCATACTGTAGGTTCCACATGCATGTTTTAGCTGAAGGAAGAATACCTTAAACCTGGGTAGTTGAAACCCGTGGAATGGGTACCATGCAATATGACTTCAAAGGGTCTTCATTTGCTCACGAACCTCTCCAATCCTATCACTGCTGCGTTTATGCCCCTGTACACATGCTTGATTCTCTTTCGGAGACATAGCAATCCATAGGTTTTAAGATACTTACTAGTCAGGTACATTCTTAGGCGTTTAATATGCGGTGTTGAGTCCATTTCGTTGAGCAAGGAGTAGCTCTTGTCTATTCCATATTTGGCTTAAGGAACTTTATCTGTGCTCATTTCAATCTCTGGTTTTATGCAGCACCCCAACTCACCTTTCCCCTTAAGCAAGCATAAGTTGGTTTTCTAAATTTGAGACCCTGTTCTGTTCTCTAATTCAGTTCCTGTGTAGCCAAGTTTCCATTCCGTGTATTACTGATATCTTATGATGTTTCTTTTTCTGTGTGACTTATTTCAGTTAGAATCATCATACATGAATCCACTCATTGTGCTGCTAAGGGCCTGATGACATAGATTTCATTGCTGAGTGATATTGCTTTGTAAGTAAATACCACAACTTCTTTATCCATTTTTCACTTTCTGCGATGTTGAACTTGTACTGTAAACGAGGTTCTTGTAAACAGAGGCGTCCCAAACTTTGGGGTGGCTGTGTCTTTTTGATTTTAATTTCCCTAAGCTATAGGACCATAAGTGGCAGTGCCCTAGGCTCTGTTGCTTTGTTTTTTAGATGTTTCAGGAAACACCATACACTTCTCCTGAGTGTCTGTTGGTAATTTACATCCCGCCCATCAGCATAACAAGGCTCCCAGTTCTCCATGGCCTGTCCTGCCTTTCTGGATTTTACACTTTTTTCAGATGGCCCTTTTGACCGGGGGGAAGTGAGACTTCATTGTAGTGCAGATTTCCTTTGCAAGCTTGCTGGGTTGGCCAAAAAGGGCGTATGCGTTTTTTCCTGAATATATTCAGGAAAAAACGCATACGCCCTTTTTGGCCAAGTGCATCATTGTGGACGTTCTGCCTCTTTTCCTATGCTTTCAATGCAATTCCAGTCTACCTCCTGAAATCGGTTTCCTGCAATTCTGCCCCGCTTTCAAGTCCTCTTGGCAGCCTTACTTCAGTCTATTTTTGGATGATAGCTGTCATTTATAACTCTGCAGGTTTGTGAATTACAGTGCCCCTGAGCTCCTTTCTTCAACTCGCTTTCTTGTGACCTGGCCGCAACACCGCAGGATGTCTTCAGGCCCTAATCTGGTTCCGGCACAGCATGCTGAGCGTTTGGTTAATTCCTCTTCCTGGTGGGAAATGAGAGTTAAATTTGCCCGTCCAGACACCTCCAGCTAGCCTCTCATTGGTTCTCGCTATTCCTGTTCATCTTCCGCAGAAATTGCAAACTGGGCCAAACAGGAGGTTAAAGGGACTGACTCTCCAAGTCGGGAGAGTGTTAGTAAAGCGTCTGGAATGTTGTACCCGAGTACCAGGGTACGAAAACTGGGACATATTTGAACACGTCTCCCGATCACATGGTTGATCATACTTGGGTTCCACATGCATGTTTTAGCTGAAGGAAGAATACCTAAAACCTGGGTAGTTGAAACCCGTGGAATGGGTACCATGCAATATGACTTCAAAGGGTCTTCATTTGCTCACGAACCTCTCCAATCCTATCACTGCTACGTTTATGCCCCTGTACACATGCTTGATTCTCTTTCGGAGACATAGCAATCCATAGGTTTTAAGATACTTACTAGTCAGGTACATTCTTAGGCGTTTAATATGCGGTGTTGAGTCCATTTCGTTGAGCAAGGAGTAGCTCTTGTCTATTCCATATTTGACTTAAGGAACTTTATCTGTGCTCATTTCAATCTCTGGTTTTATGCAGCACTCCAACTCACCTTTACCCTTAAGCAAGCATAAGTTGGTTTTCTAAATTTGAGACCCTGTTCTGTTCTGTAATTCAGTTCCTGTGTAGCCAAGTTTACTTTCCGTGTATTACTGATATCTTATGATGTTTCTTTTTCTGTGTGACTTATTTCAGTTAGAATCATCATACCTGAATCCACTCATTGTGCTGCTAAGGTCCTGATGACACAGATTTCATTGCTGAGTGATATTGCTTTGTAAGTAAATACCACAACTTCTTTATCCATTTTTCACTTTCTGCGATGTTGAACTTGTACTGTAAATGAGGTTCTTGTAAACAGAGCCTTTCCAAACTTTGGGGTGGCTGTGTCTTTTTGATTTTAAATTCCCTAAGCTATAGGACCATAAGTGGAAGTGCCCTAGGCTCTGTTGCTTTGTTTTTTAGATGTTTCAGGAAACACCATACACTTCTCCCGAGTGGTTGTTGGCAATTTACATCCCGCCCATCAGCATAACAAGGCTCCCAGTTCTCCATGGCCTGTCCTGCCTTTGTGGAGTTTACACTTTTTTCAGATGGCCCTTTTGACCGGAGGGAAGTGAGACTTCATTGTAGTCCAGATTTCCTTTGCAAGCTTGCTTGGTTGGCCAAAAAGGGCGTATGCGTTTTTCCTGAATATATTCAGGAAAAAACGCATATGCCCTTTTTGGCCAAGTGCATCATTGTGGACGTTCTGCCTCTTTTCCTATGCTTTCAATGCAATTCCAGTCTACCTCCTGAAATCGGTTTCCTGCAATGCTGCCCCGCTTTCAAGTCCTCTTGGCAGCCTTACTTCAGTCTATTTTTGGACGATAGCTGTCATTTATAACTCTGCAGGTTTGTGAATTACAGTGCCCCTGAGCTCCTTTCTTCAACTCGCTTTCTTGTGACCTGGCCGCAACACCGCAGGATGGCTTCAGGCCCTAATCTGGTTCCGGCACGGCACGCTGAGCCTTTGGTTAATTCCTCTTCCTGGTGGGAAATGAGAGTTAAATTTGCCCGTTCAGACACCTCCAGCTAGCCTCTCATTGGTTCTCGCTATTCCTGTTCATCTTCCGCAGAAATTGCAAACTGGGCCAAACAGGAGGTTAAAGGGACTGACTCTCCAAGTCGGGAGAGTGTTAGTAAAGTGTCTGGAATGTTGCAACCAAGTACCAGGGTACGAAGACTGAGACATATTTGAACACGTCTCCCGATCACATGGTTGATCATACTCTAGGTTCCACATGCATGTTTTAGCTGAAGGAAGAATACCTTAAACCTGGGTAGTTGAAACCCGTGGAATGGGTACCATGCAATATGACTTCAAAGGGTCTTCATTTGCTCACCGAACCTCTCCAATCCTATCACTGCTGCGTTTATGCCCCTGTACACATGCTTGATTCTCTTTCGGAGACATAGCAATCCATAGGTTTTAAGATACTTACTAGTCAGGTACATTCTTAGGCGTTTAATATGGGGTGTTGAGTCCATTTCGTTGAGCAAGGAGTAGCTCTTGTCTATTCCATATTTGGCTTAAGGAACTTTATCTGTGCTCATTTCAATCTCTGGTTTTATGCAGCACCCCAACTCTCCTTTACCCTTAAGCAAGAATAAGTTGGTTTTCTAAATTTGAGACCCTGTTCTGTTCTGTAATTCAGTTCCTGTGTAGCCAAGTTTACATTCCGTGTATTACTGATATCTTATGATGTTTCTTTTTCTGTGTGACTTATTTCAGTTAGAATCATCATACCTGAATCCACTCATTGTGCTGCTAAGGGCCTGATGACACAGATTTCATTGCTGAGTGATACTGCATTGTACGTAAGTACCACAAGTTCTTTATCCATTTTTCACTTTCTGTGATATTGAACTTGTACTGTAAACGAGGTTCTTGTAAACAGAGCCGTCCCAAACTTTGGGGTGGCTGTGTCTTTTTGATTTTAATTTCCCTAAGCTATAGGACCATAAGTGGAAGTGCCCTAGGCTCTGTTGCTTTGTTTTTTCGATGTTTCAGGAAACACCATACACTTCTCCCGAGTGTCTGTTGGCAATTTTCATCCCGCCCATCAGCATAACAAGGCTCCCAGTTCTCAATGGCCTGTCCTGCCTTTCTGGATTTTACACTTTTTTCAGATGGCCCTTTTGACCGGGGGGAAGTGAGACTTCATTGTAGTGCAGATTTCCTTTGCAAGCTTGCTTGGTTGGCCAAAAAGGGCGTATGCGTTTTTTCCTGAATATATTCAGGAAAAAACGCATACGCCCTTTTTGGCCAAGTGCATCATTGTGGACGTTCTGCCTCTGTTCCTATGCTTTCAATGCAATTCCAGTCTACCTCCTGAAATCGGTTTCCTGCAATTCTGCCCCGCTTTCAAGTCCTCTTGGCAGCCTTACTTCAGTATATTTTTGGACGATAGCTGTCACTTATAACTCTGCAGGTTTGTGAATTACAGTGCCCCTGAGCTCCTTTCTTCAACTCGCTTTCTTGTGACCTGGCCGCAACACCGCAGGATGGCTTCAGGCCCTAATCTGGTTCCGGCACGGCACGCTGAGCCTTTGGTTAATTCCTCTTCCTGGTGGGAAATGAGAGTTAAATTTGCCCATGCAGACACCTCCAGCTAGTCTCTCATTGATTCTCGCTGTTCCTGTTCATCTTCCGCAGAAATTGCAAACTGGGCCAAACAGGAGGTTAAAGGGACTGACTCTCCAAGTGGGGAGAGTGTTAGTAAGCGTCTGGAATGTTGCACCCGAGTACCAGGGTACGAAAACTGAGACATATTTGAACACGTCTCCCGATCACATGGTTGATCATACTCTAGGTTCCACATGCATGTTTTAGCTGAAGGAAGAATACCTTAAACCTGGGTAGTTGAAACCCGTGGAATGGGTACCATGCAATATGACTTCAAAGGGTCTTCATTTGCTCACGAACCTCTCCAGTCCTATCACTGCTGCGTTTATGCCCCTGTACACATGCTTGATTCTCTTTCGGAGACATAGCAATCCATAGGTTTTAAGATACTTACTAGTCAGGTACATTCTTAGGCGTTTAATATGCGGTGTTGAGTCCATTTCGTTGAGCAAGGAGTAGCTCTTGTCTATTCCATATTTGGCTTAAGGAACTTTATCTGTGCTCATTTCAATCTCTGGTTTTATGCAGCACCCCAACTCACCTTTCCCCTTAAGCAAGCATAAGTTGGTTTTCTAAATTTGAGACCCTGTTCTGTTCTGTAATTCAGTTCCTGTGTAGCCAAGTTTACATTCCGTGTATTACTGATATCTTATGATGTTTCTTTTTCTGTGTGACTTATTTCAGTTAGAATCATCATACCTGAATCCACTCATTGTGCTGCTAAGGGCCTGATGACATAGATTTCATTGCTGTGTGATATTGCTTTGTAAGTAAATACCACAACTTCTTTATCCATTTTTCACTTTCTGCGATGTTGAACTTGTACTGTAAACGAGGTTCTTGTAAACAGAGCCGTCCCAAACTTTGGGGTGGCTGTGTCTTTTTGATTTTAATTTCCCTAAGCTATAGGACCATAAGTGGAAGTGCCCTAGGCTCTGTTGCTTTGTTTTTTCGATGTTTCAGGAAACACCATACACTTCTCCCGAGTGTCTGTTGGCAATTTTCATCCCGCCCATCAGCATAACAAGGCTCCCAGTTCTCCATGGCCTGTCCTGCCTTTCTGGATTTTACACTTTTTTCAGATGGCCCTTTTGACCGGGGGGAAGTGAGACTTCATTGTAGTGCAGATTTCCTTTGCAAGCTTGCTTGGTTGGCCAAAAAGGGCGTATGCGTTTTTTCCTGAATATATTCAGGAAAAAACGCATACGCCCTTTTTGGCCAAGTGCATCATTGTGGACGTTCTGCCTCTCTTCATATGCTTTCAATGCAATTCCAGTCTACCTCCTGAAATCGGTTTCCTGCAATTCTGCCTTGCTTTCAATGCCTCTTCATAGCCTTACCTCAATATATTTTTTAAAAATAGTTGGCCTTTATAACTCTGCAGGTTTTTGAATTGCAGTGGCCCTTAGCTCCATTTTTTAGCTCTTATTTTTGTGGTATTGCCCCATAACCACAGGATTCCTTGAAGCCCTATTTTTCTTCTGGGGCACCTGCTGTGCCTTTGGTTAATTCTTCTTACTGATGTGATATTAGAGTGACATGTGCCCATTGAAACCGCTACAGCTAGTTTCTCACTGGTTCCCCCTATTCCCATTCATCCTCTGCACTAACTGCAGACTGTGCGATACCAGAACTTAAAGGTATTGACTCCATGTGGGGATGTTGTTAGTAAAGCGGCTGGAATGTCGATCCGGAGCCCCAGGAGAGGAAAAATGAGGTGCGTTTTAGAAACCTTTCCCGATCATATGGTATACCAGTCGCTGGGTTTCCCAAGCATGGTTTAGCTGTAGGAAGATTCCCTTCAACCTGGAGTGTTGGGACCCTTGGACTGAGTAGCATGAAGTATTGCATTAAACTTTCGGCAGTTGCTCACCAAAGCTCACCAATCCTGTCAGCCCCAAGTGTCCAGCCTTATGTCTTATCCAGCTGTGGGTTTATATGTGGTCAATCCAGGTTGCATCACAGCCCCTGAGCCAATTTTGTAAGAATTTTTCTCTCTTTCATTGTTTCAGCGTTTTGTTTTTAAAATTTATTTCTATAATGGGGTTTAGCTCCTTTTCACTGCTGTGTTTGTGCCGCTCTGCACACACTTGATTCCCTTATGGAGATATATCAATACATGGGTTTTAAGATTCTTATTCCTCAGATATATTTCTCTGCGGTGTATAGGGTGTGTTGAGGCCTGTTCATTGAGCAAGGTGTAGATCTTGTCTAATACCTATTTGGTTTATTGAACGGTATCTGTGCTAATTTCAAACTCTGGTTTTATGCATCACCCCACCTCTCCTTTCCCCTTAAGCTGACATAAGTGTGTTTTCTAAATGTGAGACACTGTTCTGTTCTGTAATTCATTTCTTGTGCAGCCATATTTACCCTCCCTCTATAAGTGATATCTTATGATATGTTTCTTTTTCTGTTTGACTTATTTCAAGTAGTATTATCGGACCTAAATCCACTCTTTATCCTTCTACTAGCCTTATTACATTGATTTCATGGTGAAGAGATATTCCATTGTACATAAGTACCACATCTTCTTTATCCATTGTTCTCTTTCCTGGGATATTTAAGGTGTACTGAAGTTGAGGTTCTTGTAAACAGAGTAGCCCTAAACTGTGGTGTGCTTGTGTCTTGTTGATTTTTAGACTTCCCTAGATATACTCCCATGATTGGAAGTGTCCTATGCTCTGTAGCTCTGTTTTTTAGATGATTTAGGAACCACCATACACTTCTCCAGAGTGGCTCTCGGCAGTTCACACACTGCCCATCAGCGTATAAAGGCTCCCTGTTCTCCATGGCCTGTCCTGCATTTCTGGTTTTTACAATTTTTTAGGATGGCCCTTTTGACCGGTGGGAAGTGAGACTTCTTTGTTGTGCACATTTGCATTGCTTGCTTGCTTCGTTGCCCATAAAGTGCGTATGCGTTTTTTCCTGGATATAATCAGGAAAAAACGCATACGCCCTTTTGGGCCAACTGCATCATTGTCGAAATTCTGCCGCTTTTCATGTGCGTTAAAGACGAGTCCAATCTATCTCTTGAAATCTGTTTCTTGCAATTCTGTCTTGCATTCAGATCCTCTTCTTTGCCTTACCTCAACATATTTTTGGACGTTAGTTTTCATTTATAACTCTGCAGGTTTGTGAATTGCAGTGACCCTGAGCTCCATTTTTTAAGTTGCTCTTTTGTGAGCTGGCCTCAAACCCGCAGGATTGCTTCAGGCCCTATTTTGGCTCCGGCGAGGCAGGCTGAGCCTTTCTTTAATTCTTATTCTTAATGGGAAATTAGAGTGATATGTGCCCGTCCAAACCCCTACAACTCTTCTCTCATTGGTTCCCCCTCTTCCCGTTCATCCTCCTCACAATTTGCAAAATGTGTGAAACAGAAGTTTAAATGTGCTGATTCTCCAAGTGGGGAGATTCTAAGTAGCGTGGCTGGAATGGTGAACAGGAGCACCAGGAGAGGATAAATGAGGTGCATTTTAGACACATCTCCCGATCACATGGTGTACAGTCCTCTGGGTTTTCCATGCATGTTTTAGCTGTAGGAAGATCCCTTGAACCTGCAGATTTGGGACCCATTGAATGGGTACCAGGTAGTATTACTTTAAAGGGTGTGCATTTCCTCACCCAACCTCACATTTCTCTTAGCGCAAACAGTTTCCAGCCTTATGTCTCATCCTGCTGTGGGTCTAGATGTGTTCAATCCATGTTGCATCACCGTCCCTGAGGAAAAGTTGTAAGAGGTTTTCTCTGTCTCTCTGTCGTTTATTTTTTTCAATTTATTACTATATTGGTTACAGCTGATTTTCAAAGCTCTGTTTCTTGCTGCTGTACATCCACTTGATTCGCGTACAGAGAGACATCAATAAATTCTTTTTCAGATTCTTACCAGTCGTATATATTCTTTTCCGGTGACTTGAGTGTGCTGAGTGCAGTTCTTTTAGCTACCGTGTAGGCCTTGTTGATTATCAGTTTGGTATTTGGAATGGTATCTTTGCTAATTTCAACCTCCTGGATGATGCCTCACCCCTCCCCACCTTTCCCGTTTAGCAGCCTTATGTGTGTTTTCTACATATTTGACTATGTTTTTGTTTTGTAATTTATTTCATGTGTAGCCATTTTGGATTCCACCTTTAAGTGATATCTTATGATATGTGTCTTTTTCTTTTTGAATTCTGTCACTTAGAATGATCATACGTAACTCCTCCGGAGTCGTTACAACTGGCCATATTTCATTGATTTCCAGGCTGAATAATATTCCACTCTACCTAAGTACCACATCTCTATCCATTTTTTCCCTCCAGAGACATTTAAGTTATATCCTAGTCGAGGATCTTTTAAACAGAGAGGGGGTAAACATTGGGGTGCCTGTGTCCTCTCGATTTTTGTTTTTCCCAAGATATACGCCCATGAGTGCAAGTGCCCTATGCTCTGTAGCTCATTTTTTAGATGCTTTAGTAAACACAATACACTTCTCCAGAATGGCCGTTGGCAATATACATTTCCACTATAAGTCTCACAGGGCTCCCTCTTCTCGTTGCCCTGTCCTGCATTTCTGTTGTTTACGCTTTATGAGGATGGCTCTTCTGACTGATGCGAAGTGATATCTTTTGTAGTATTGACTTCCAGTGCCCACCTGTTTGGTTGGCTAAAAAAGTGTATGCCCTTTTCTTGAATATATACAGAAAAGAACGCATACACCCTTTTTGGCCAACTGCAATGTTGGCAATGTTCAGCTCCTTTTCTTGTGCTTAATGGCGAGTCCTTTCTACCTCCTCAAATCCCTTTCCTGCCATTCTCCCTTGCTTACAAGTCCTTTTCTCTGACTTTCCTCAAGACATTTTTCAGTGATGGATATTTTCAACTCTGCAGTTTTGTGAATTTTACTGCCCCTGAGTTCCATTGTTCAACTCGTGTTTATGGGAACTGGCCACAAAGCAGCGGGATTTCCTCAAGCCCTATACTGTTTCCATGGGCAACCCTAGCCTTTGGTCAATTCGTCTTCCTGATTGGAAATTAGAGTGACATGTGCCTGTCTGAACACCTAGGACTTGTCTCTCATTGTTCCTCATCCTTCCGCTTCATCCTCTGGACAAATTCCAAACTGTACGCAACAGGATGTTGACAGTGCTGACATCTCCAAGTGGGGAGACTGTTAGTAAAGACGCTGGAGGGGTGAACCCGAGCACCAGGAGATGAGGAGATGAGATGCCTTTTCCAAACTCTTCCCGATCAGACGGTATACCATCCTCTGGGTGTGACAGACATGTTTTAGCAGTAGGAAGAGTCCCATTCATGTAAGGAGAACACCAGGGCTTTTTCAAAATCAGTGTCTCCCCGAAACCCAAACTGGGGAAGTTTTTAAGCTACGGCTACACATATGTTCATTAAGGGCCTTGGGGAGTAGGCAGAGTCCAAACTTTAGATGATTGAAGTCTTCAGGGTCAGAAGCACTCACCACCAGCTTCCCTTAGGCTACACTTTAACTGTCATTGATAGATGATGTCAATAAAAATATCTATTCTTTTTCAGATTATTTCCCCTTATAGGTTATTGCAAAATGTTGAGTGTAGTTCCCTGTGCTATACAGTAGTTCCTTGTTGATGATCTATTTTATACATAGCAGTGTGTATGTGTTCATTCCAAACTGTTAATTTATCCCTCCTCCCACCTTTCCCCTTTGGTAATAATAAATTATAAGATTTTATACTTCTCAGAAATGGGGGAGCTGAAAGAGAGGTATCATTTTCAATGGAAAAGCATTTAAAACAAGATTGAAGGTTTAACCAAGATTATTAGCTGTACATCCTTGGAAAGAAATCACTTCGTTTCTCTAATATTGACCTGACAAATAAGACAAACCTTTTCACTGAACTTGCTTATAAAAAGTGATGGAAATATCAAATGGAAGTGTTAAAAACATCTTATTTTACCCGAGCCTTATACACTGTTCTATGTTAACTACAGTTTGGCTCACACATCTGTTCATTGAGGTTACAATAGTCTCAATTTCTGTTATTGATCCTCCAGAGTGGACCCCAACAAGTGTCCCCCTGCCCAGTGTCATTGGGGCCAACAGATCGAGACTGAGTTTGGTTCACAAGCAAAGGAAACTTTATATTTTGATCAGAGAATGGAGAGGTGAGAGCATGCACTACCCCGTGGGCTGTGGGCTGGGCTGCTGTGTAGAGATCCTGTCAGAGTCAGTGGGAGGGAGGGAGGCGGCGGAGCTCTCGAGGGCCGGGTTGGCTGTAGCTCAGGCTCTATATCGTGGAGTCTGCACTGGGCCCCAGGAGCTGAGGTGTCGACCCAGCCATTCTGCACTAGGAAATCTGGTCTGAAGTGCCGGGTGTGGAACCTCTGCATGCGGGACCCTAGGAGCACGTGAAATTAGACAAAGCACAAAGGATAAAAAAGGTTAGACTTGACTTTATTGCCCAGATTCTATTTTTATCTCCCAGGGATTTTTAATGGGCTTTGCTGGGGACAAACCCCTCCTCTGCCTTTTGTCCCGTTCCTCATTCTTGGAGTGCTGAGGGTGCAGACCCTTCTTCTGTAACTGCTGAGTGCTGAGTTGGGAGCCCTCATACCCTGGGGCGAGGGTCAGAGCTTCTCCCCAGCATCCTCCCGGTGACGTTGATTGTCCCCAGGACCCCTGCCTCCCTGCTCGTCCACCTGAGCACCAGCATTGGAAGTGTTATAGATTCTAATGACCTTTAAGGGTCCAGGAAAGAGATGTGCAGAGACGCTGTGGGGGCCGGTTTCACCCCGCCCCACATTTGTTCGGCCACCTTAGGCTGACCGTCTCTGCCAGCCTAGATGCTCTGACCAGTAGTCTGCGCTTTCTTCAATTAGGCCCATGAATTAACGTACAAACAGCACCAGGTGTCAGAGCCCTGCCCGCTCAACTCCCAGACAGTCCAGGGTCAGTGGTGACCAAGGACCATGATGGCTACTGAGTCAACAGCCTTTTGAAGTAAACAGGAGTCCAGCCGGTCTTATTGGCCACCATCATCATGGTGTCTGTAGGCTTTTCTATGGTGACAGTGTGGTATACTGTTCCCCCGCCAAGATTATTAGCTCCCCTCTGGGTGCAGTAAGTCCTGCAAGCAGTAGTCTACTCTTTTGGGACACACTCTTGTTGTTTTATGAGAGAAACTCCAGGTCAAGTGATGTACACACGAGTCGTCATGGTGCCCTGTTGCCCCCGGTTATCTCTCTGGATGTTGGAGTTGGAGGGCCTCCTCACTCGAGGTCGGTGTGCCCACGGAGCGAACCCTGCAACTTCAGGGCATGGTTGGTGGTTAGGATCACCACGTGGGGTCCTTTTCCCTTAGGAGGGAGGTGGCCTTTTGGGCTGCTGATTTCCAGGTTTTTAGATACCGCCAGTATCTTGGCCAGATGTGGCAGTGGGCCAAGCCCCTTAGTGACCGTAGTTTATCCTACCTGGATGGCATTCTTGCATTGTTCCATTTCAAGTGGTCCCAGTTTTTGCACTAATTCTCCAATGGCGATTCACCTTTCACCGGGAATGTAAAGGTCAAAGGGTTTAGCTAAATTAGGGAGTTCCAGGGCAAGGGTCTGAATTGACTGCTCTTTCCATTCTTGAAAGGCCACTTCTGGATTCTATTCAAAAGGATCATCATCTTTTCCTTTCAGTGTTTCATATAGAGGCCCAGCTAGTAGACTGTAGCTAGGGATCCAGAAGCAGCAAACCCTGGCCTCCCCAGGAACCCCTAAGCTGTCTTCTAGTTTTAGAAAGGGGTAAGGCTGAAAATGGTTTCTTCCCTTTCCTGGGATGGGCTTCTCTGACCTTCTGTGAGAATGAAGCCCAGGCAGGTCACCGCAGTCTGTGATATTTGAGCTTTTTCTTGGACAACTTCTATCCTTTATTGGCTTGGTAGTTCAGAGGCCTCCTTAGTAGGGCTGGTGATCAGAATGTCGTCTGCATATTGAAGGAGGGTTTCCTTTTCCAGAGGTAGAACTTTTAGGTCTTTAGCTAAGCTTTCCCCAAAGATGGTGTGGGAATTTTTGCACCCTTGGGGCCAGACGGCCCGGAAGTATTGTTTTAGTTGTATGTTGAGTCCTGCCACTCACAAGCCAAAATTTCTTGTGACTCTGGGACTAATGGAATACAAAAGAAGGCATCATTGAAGACTAATACAGAATACCATGTCCTGGTGGTTGGTAGAATGACCAGCAGGGTGTAGGAATTAGGAGCAACTGGAGGTATATCCTCGGTGGCTTCACTGACTGTCCTGACATCCTTTACCAGGTCCCCAGCAGCCCATGGGGCTCTCGTGGTCAGACCAATCCCAGAATATGGAGCTCACCTGGGCAGGTACCCCACCCCCACCCCAGCCCACGGGGCTCTCGTGGTCAGGCCCCTCCCAGGATACAGAGCTACCCTTGCAGGTACCGTGGCAGGGCTGGGCACACAGGAACCGTGCACATAGCCCTCATTGCAGAGCACCCCCAGCTCACCTGTCGCTCAGAGCTGACACAGAGCACCTCAGAGCAGGACTTGAACTAACAAACAGCAGCTGCGACAGGTCTGTGACCCTGGGCATCACTCCGTGAGGCCTCCCTCCACCTGGTCTTCCAGAGACTTCCACTGCACCCGGGGCACCAGGCCTCTGTCTCCAACCACCACCCACCCCTCCTCTCCCTGACTCCTGGGTTCCTCTCATTAGGAGAGGGTTTTCTTGAAGTTGTCTCCCACTCATGGGCCAGATAAAATGATTAGAAAACAAGCCAAAGCTGCAGCCCCTTGTCTATCCTGACTCTCAGGAGCCCACACCTGTTCCTTGGACCTGGCCGGTTCAGCAAGTTCCATTTTCTGCAACTGTGAGCCCCTGAGGGGTGATGATTGGCTGACCTGGGCAGCCTTACCGTGCCGGCCAGCCCTCCCCAGGTGTGCCTGGGTTGAGATCAATATAAATACCACTCCAGGCAGCAAGAGCCCCTGCAGCCGTGCCTGACGCCATTTTCTCTGCCCTGTCAGCAGTCTCGGGGCTGGGCTGGTGGGAGGGAGTGAGAGGCCACGGCTTTGTGGGTGGCCCAGTGTGAGTGGGGCTCTGCTGGACTTTCTGCAGCAGTTGCCAGGCTGCCACCTGCTAAAGAAGAGGATGTGTCACCCATACCTGCTGCTGGAATTTCTCCCTGGGCAGAGGTGAGGAAGGAAAAAAGCAGTGGGGGCAGGGACAGGACGGGTATCTCAGGCAGGGAAATGGAAATCTTCCAGAAGAGCACCCAGGGCCAGGACCATCCTGGCTGGCCTGCAGGCACCAAGTCGGCCGGCATGCTGTCACTCGTGTGGCTCTATGGCCCTTCCTCTAGGCTTTCAAGTCCTTGTATATATTCAGGTGTTTTACCTGGGATGGGTGGGAATAGTTCAGCAGCAACTGGCCTGGGGCTCAGCTCACGTTTACTCACAGATGCCTCGGCACGGTGCCCCAGCTTTGCAATGAGGACGCTTGTTGCGTGGGGGCTGCTGGCTGAATGGGAGACGATTCCCCACCACTGACCAACTTCAGAATTGTTTACAACTGGAGCAAGTGCCCTGATATGGTTTTCCTCTGTGTAACTGGTGGGTTCTGTGTTTTTTTTCTCTTTTTCGTTTTTGGTTCAAGGTAGATTTTATTCCTCTTTTTTGTATTTACAGATATAAGCATGGAAATAATTTATTCATATAAATACATGTATGTGCAGGGAATAATTGTTTTTTCTGTTTTATTTTTTAAATTTTACTTCTTTTTAATTTTGAATTTTATTTTATATTTTTATACAGCAGGTTCTTATTGGTTATCTATTTTATACATATAAATGTATACATGCCAATCCCAGTCTCTCAACTCCTCCCACCACCACCCCCCCAACAGCTTTCCCCACTTGTTGTCCATACGTTTGTTGTCTACATCTGTTGCTCTATTTATGCCTTGCAAAATGGTTAATCTGTACAGTTTTTCTAGGTTCCACATATATGCATGAATATACAAGATTTGTTTTTCTCTTTCTGACTTACTTCACTCTGTATGACAGTCTCTAGATCCATCGACGTCTCTACAAATGACCCAATTTCATTCCTTTTCATGGCTTAGTAATATTCCATTTTATATATGTACCACAGCTTTATGCATTCGTCTGTCTGTGGGCATTTAGGTTGCTTCCATTACCTCGATACTGTAAATAGTGATGCAATGAACATTGCGGTGAATGACTCTTTTTGATTTATGGTTTTGTCTGGGTATATGTCCAGTACTGGGATTGCTGTATCATATGGTAATTCTATTGTTAGTTTCTTAAGAAATTCCATATTGTTCTCCATAATGACTGTATCAATTTATATTCCCAACAATAGTGGAAGAGGGTTCCTTTTCTCCACACCGTTTCCAGCATTTTTTGTTTGTAGATTTTCAATGATGCCTATTCTACCAGGTGTGAGGTGATACCTCATTGTTGAATCCATTTCGTTGAGCAAGGGGTAGCTCTTGTCTATTACATATTTGGCTTATGGAACGGTATCTGTGCTAATTTCAAACTCTACTTTTATGCAGCACCCCAACTCACCTTCCCCCTTAAGCAGGCATAAGTTGGTTTTCTAAACTTGAGACCCTGTTCTGTTTTGTAATTCAGTTCATGTGTAGCCAAGTTCACATTCCGTGTATTAGTGATACCTTATGATGTTTCTTTTTCTGTGTGACTTATTTCACTTAGAATCATCGTGCCTCAATGCACTCATTATGCTGGTACGGGCCTGGTGACATAGATTTCATTGCTGAGTGGTATTCTGTTGTACATAAGTACCGCAACTTCTTTATCCATTATTTGCTCTCTGGGATATTTAACTTGTGCCGTAGAAGAGATTTCTGTAAAAAGAGCCATCCCAAATTTTGGGGTTGCTGTGTCTTTTTGATATTAATTTCCCTAAGCTATAGGACCATAAGTGGAAGTGCCCTAGGCCCTGTTGCTTTGTTTTTTAGATGTTTCAGGAAACACCATACACATCTCCCGAGTGTCTGTTGGCAATTTACATCCCGCCCATCAGCATAACAAGGCTCCCAGTTCTCCATGGCCTGTCCTGCCTTTCTGGGTTTTACACTTTTTTCAGATGGCCCTTTTGACCGGGGGGAAGTGAGACTTCATTGTAGTGCAGATTTCCTTTGCAAGCTTGCTTGGTTGGCCAAAAAGGGCGTATGCGTTTTTTCCTGAATATATTCAGGAAAAAACGCATACGCCCTTTTTGGCCAAGTGCATCATTGTGGACGTTCTGCCTCTTTTCCTATGCTTTCAATGCAATTCCAGTCTACCTCCTGAAATCGGTTTCCTGCAATTCTGCCCCGCTTTCAAGTCCTCTTGGCAGCCTTACTTCAGTCTATTTTTGGACGATAGCTGTCATTTATAACTCTGCAGGTTTGTGAATTACAGTGCCCCTGAGCTCCTTTCTTCAACTCGCTTTCTTTTGAGCTGGCTGCAACACCGCAGGATGGCTTCAGGCCCTAATCTGGTTCCGGTACGGCACGCTGAGCCTTTGGTTATTTCCTCTTCCTGGTGGGAAATGAGAGTTAAATTTGCCCGTCCAGACACCTCCAGCTAGTCTCTCATTGGTTCTCGCTATTCCTGTTCATCTTCCGTAGAAATTGCAAACTGGGCCAAACAGGAGGTTAAAGGCGCTGACTCTCCAAGTGGGGAGAGTGTTACTAAAGCGTCTGGAATGTTGCACCCGAGTACCAGGGGAGGAAAACTGAGACATATATGAACACGTCTCCCGTTCACATGGTTGATCATACTTGGGTTCCACATGCATGTTTTAGCTGAAGGAAGAATACCTTAAACCTGGAGAGTTGAGACCCGTGTAATGGGTACCATGCAATACGACTTCAAAGGGTCTTCATTTGCTCACCGAACCTCTCCAATCCTATCACTGCTGCGTTTATGCCCCTGTACACACGCTTGATTCTCTTTTGGAGACATAGCAATCCATAGGTTTTAAGATACTTACTAGTCAGGTACATTCTTAAGCGTTTAATATGGGGTGTTGAGTCCATTTCGTTGAGCAAGGAGTAGCTCTTGTCTATTGCATATTTGGCTTAAGGAACTTTATCTGTGCTCATTTCAATCTCTGGTTTTATGCAGCACCCCAACTCACCTTTACCCTTAAGCAAGCATAAGTTGGTTTTCTAAATTTGAGACCCTGTTCTGTTCTGTAATTCAGTTCCTGTGTAGCCAAGTTTACATTCCGTGTATTACTGATATCTTATGATGTTTCTTTTCTGTGTGACTTATTTCAGTTAGAATCATCGTACCTGAATCCACTCATTGTGCTGCTATGGGCCTGATGACATAGATTTCATTGCTGAGTGATACTGCATTGTACGTTAGTACCACAAGTTCTTTATCCATTTTTCACTTTCTGTGATATTGAACTTGTATGGTAAACGAGGTTCTTGTAAACGGAGGCGTCCCAAACTTTGGGGTGGCTGTGTCTTTTTGATTTTAATTTCCCTAAGCTATAGGACCATAAGTGTAAGTGCCCTAGGTTCTGTTGCTTTGTTTTTTAGATGTTTCAGGAAACACCATACACTTCTCCCGAGTGGTTGTTGGCAATTTACATCCCGCCCATCAGCATAACAAGGCTCCCAGTTCTCCATGGCCTGTCCTGCCTTTCTGGATTTTACACTTTTTTCAGATGGCCCTTTTGACCGGGGGGAAGTGAGACTTCATTGTAGTGCAGATTTCCTTTGCAAGCTTCCTTGGTTGGCCAAAAAGGGCGTATGCGTTTTTTCCTGAATATATTCAGGAAAAAACGCATACGCCCTTTTTGGCCAAGTGCATCATTGTGGACGTTCTGCCTCTTTTCCTATGCTTTCAATGCAATTCCAGTCTACCTCCTGAAATCGGTTTCCTGCAATTCTGCCCCGCTTTCAAGTCCTCTTGGCAGCCTTACTTCAATCTATTTTTGGACGATAGCTGTCATTTATAACTCTGCAGGTTTGTGAATTACAGTGCCCCTGAGCTCCTTTCTTCAACTCGCTTTCTTTTGAGCTGGCCGCAACACCGCAGGATGGCTTCAGGCCCTAATCTGGTTCTGGTACGGCACGCTGAGCCTTTGGTTATTTCCTCTTCCTGGTGGGAAATGAGAGTTAAATTTGCCCGTCCAGACACCTCCAGCTAGCCTCTCATTGGTTCTCGCTATTCCTGTTCATCTTCCGCAGAAATTGCAAACTGGGCCAAACAGGAGGTTAAAGGCGCTGACTCTCCAAGTGGGGAGAGTGTTAGTAAAGCGTCTGGAATGTTGCACCCGAGTACCAGGGGAGGAAAACTGAGACATATTTGAACACGTCTCCCGTTCACATGGTTGATCATACTTGGGTTCCACATGCATGTTTTAGCTGAAGGAAGAATACCTTAAACCTGGAGAGTTGAGACCCGTGGAATGGGTACCATGCAATATGACTTCAAAGGGTCTTCATTTGCTCACCGAACCTCTCCAATCCTATCACTGCTGCGTTTATGCTCCTGTACACATGCTTGATTCTCTTTTGGAGACATAGCAATCCATAGGTTTTACGATACTTACTAGTCAGGTACATTCTTAGGCGTTTAATATGCGGTGTTGAGTCCATTTCGTTGAGCAAGGAGTAGCTCTTGTCTATTCCATATTTGACTTAAGGAACTTTATCTGTGCTCATTTCAATCTCTGGTTTTATGCAGCACACCAACTCACCTTTACCCTTAAGCAAGCATAAGTTGGTTTTCTAAATTTGAGACCATGTTCTGTTCTGTAATTCAGTTCCTGTGTAGCCAAGTTTACATTCCGTGTATTACTGATATCTTATGATGTTTCTTTTTCTGTGTGACTTATTTCAGTTAGAATCATCATACCTGAATCCACTCATTGTGATGCTAAGGGCCTGATGACATAGATTTCTTTGCTGAGTGATATTGCTTTGTAAGTAAATACCACAACTTCTTTATCCATTTTTCACTTTCTGCGATGTTGAACTTGTACTGTAAACGAGGTTCTTGTAAACAGAGCCGTTCCAAACTTTGGGGTGGCTGTGTCTTTTTGATTTTAATTTCCCTAAGCTATAGGACCATAAGTGGCAGTTCCCTAGGCTCTGTTGCTTTGTTTTTTAGATGTTTCAGGAAACACCATACACTTCTCCCGAGTGTCTGTTGGCAATTTACATCCCGCCCATCAGCATAACAAGGCTCCCAGTTCTCCATGGCCTGTCCTGCCTTTCTGGATTTTACACTTTTTTCAGATGGCCCTTTTGACCGGGGGGAAGTGAGACTTCATTGTAGTGCAGATTTCCTTTGCAAGCTTGCTTGGTTGGCCAAAAAGGGCGTATGCGTTTTTTCCTGAATATATTCAGGAAAAAACGCATACGCCCTTTTTGGCCAAGTGCATCATTGTGGACGTTCTGCCTCTTTTCCTATGCTTTCAATGCAATTCCAGTCTACCTCCTGAAATCGGTTTCCTGCAATTCTGCCCCGCTTTCAAGTCCTCTTGGTAGCCTTACTTCAGTCTATTTTTGGACGATAGCTGTCATTTATAACTCTGCAGGTTTGTGAATTACAGTGCCCCTGAGCTCCTTTCTTCAACTCGCTTTCTTGTGACCTGGCCACAACACCGCAAGATGGCTTCAGGCCCTAATCTGGTTCCGGCACGGCACGCTGAGCCTTTGGTTAATTCCTCTTCCTGGTGGGAAATGAGAGTTAAATTTGCCCGTCCAGACACCTCCAGCTAGTCTCTCATTGGTTCTCGCTATTCCTGTTCATCTTCTGCAGAAATTGCAAACTGGGCCAAACAGGAGGTGAAAGGGACTGACTCTCCAAGTCGGAAGAGTGTTAGTAAAGCGTCTGGAATGTTGCACCCGAGTACCAGGGGAGGAAAACTGAGACATATTTGAACACGTCTCCCGTTCACATGGTTGATCATACTCTGGGTTCCACATGCATGTTTTAGCTGAAGGAAGAATACCTTAAACCTGGAGAGTTGAGACCCGTGGAATGGGTACCATGCAATATGACTTCAAAGGGTCTTCATTTGCTCACCGAACCTCTCCACTCCTATCACTGCTGCGTTTATGCCCCTGTACACATGCTTGATTCTCTTTTGGAGACATAGCAATCCATAGGTTTTACGATACTTACTAGTCAGGTACATTCTTAGGCGTTTAATATGGGGTGTTGAGTCCATTTCGTTGAGCAAGGAGTAGCTCTTGTCTATTCCATATTTGGCTTAAGGAACTTTATCTGTGCTCATTTCAATCTCTGGTTTTATGCAGCACCCCATCTCACCTTTCCCCTTAAGCAAGCATAAGTTGGTTTTCTAAATTTGAGACCCTGTTCTGTTTTGGAATGCAGTTCCTGTGTAGCCAAGTTTACATTCCGTGTATTAGTGATATCTTATGATGTTTCTTTTTCTGTGTGACTTATTTCAGTTAGAATCATCGTACCTGAATCCACTCATTATGCTGCTACGGGCCTGATGACATAGATTTCATTGCTGAGTGATACTTCATTGTCCGTAAGTACCACAAGTTCTTTATCCATTTTTCACTTTCTGTGATATTGAACTTGTACGGTAAACGAGGTTCTTGTAAACGGAGGCGTCCCAAACTTTGGGGTGGCTGTGTCTTTTTGATTTTAATTTCCCTAAGCTATAGGACCATAAGTGGAAGTGCCCTAGGCTCTGTTGCTTTGTTTTTTAGATGTTTCAGGAAACACCATACACTTCTCCCGAGTGGTTGTTGGCAATTTACATCCCGCCCATCAGCATAACAAGGCTCCCAGTTCTCCATGGCCTGTCCTGCCTTTCTGGATTTTACACTTTTTTCAGATGGCCCTTTTGACCGGGGGGAAGTGAGACTTCATTGTAGTGCAGATTTCCTTTACAAGCTTGCTTGGTTGGCCAAAAAGGGCGTATGCGTTTTTTCCTGAATATATTCAGGAAAAAACGCATACGCCCTTTTTGGCCAAGTGCATCATTGTGGACGTTCTGCCTCTTTTCCTATGCTTTCAATGCAATTCCAGTCTACCTCCTGAAATCGGTTTCCTGCAATTCTGCCCCGCTTTCAAGTCCTCTTGGCAGCCTTACTTCAGTCTATTTTTGGACGATAGCTGTCATTTATAACTCTGCAGGTTTGTGAATTACAGTGTCCCTGAGCTCCTTTCTTCAACTTGCTTTCTTGTGACCTGGCCGCAACACCACAGGATGGCTTCAGGCCCTAATCTGGTTCCGGCACGGCACGCTGAGCCTTTGGTTATTTCCTCTTCCTGGTGGGAAATGAGAGTTAAATTTGCCCGTCCAGACACCTCCAGCTAGTCTCTCATTGGTTCTCGCTATTCCTGTTCATCTTCCGCAGAAATTGCAAACTGGGCCAAACAGGAGTTTAAAGGCGCTGACTCTCCAAGTGGGGAGAGTGTTAGTAAAGCGTCTGGAATGTTGCACCCGAGTACCAGGGGAGGAAAACTGAGACATATTTGAACACGTCTCCCGTTCACATGGTTGATCATACTTGGGTTCCACATGCATGTTTTAGCTGAAGGAAGAATACCTTAAACCTGGAGAGTTGAGACCCGTGTAATGGGTACCATGCAATATGACTTCAAAGGGTCTTCATTTGCTCACCGAACCTCTCCAATCCTATCACTGCTGCGTTTATGCCCCTGTACACATGCTTGATTCTCTTTCGGAGACATAGCAATCCATAGGTTTTAAGATACTTACTAGTCAGGTACATTCTTAGGCGTTTAATATGCGGTGTTGAGTCCATTTCGTTGAGCAAGGAGTAGCTCTTGTCTATTCCATATTTGACTTAAGGAACTTTATCTGTGCTCATTTCAATCTCTGGTTTTATGCAGCACCCCAACTCACCTTTCCCCTTAAGCAAGCATAAGTTGGTTTTCTAAATTTGAGACCCTGTTCTGTTCTGTAATTCAGTTCCTGTGTAGCCAAGTTTACATTCCGTGTATTACTGATATCTTATGATGTTTCTTTTTCTGTGTGACTTACTTCAGTTAGAATCATCATACCTGAATCCACTCATTGTGCTGCTAAGGGCCTGATGACACAGATTTCATTGCTGAGTGATATTGCTTTGTAAGTAAATACCACAACTTCTTTATCCATTTTTCACTTTCTGCGATGTTGAACTTGTACTGTAAACGAGGTTCTTGTAAACGGAGCCGTTCCAAACTTTGGGGTGGCTGTGTCTTTTTGATTTTAATTTCCCTAAGCTATAGGACCATAAGTGGAAGTGCCCTAGGTTCTGTTGCTTTGTTTTTTAGATGTTTCAGGAAACACCATACACTTCTCCCGAGTGGTTGTTGGCAATTTACATCCCGCCCATCAGCATAACAAGGCTCCCAGTTCTCCATGGCCTGTCCTGCCTTTCTGGATTTTACACTTTTTTCAGATGGCCCTTTTGACCGGGGGGAAGTGAGACTTCATTGTAGTGCAGATTTCCTTTGCAAGCTTGCTT
Organism: Delphinus delphis; assembly: GCF_949987515.2. NCBI lineage: Eukaryota > Metazoa > Chordata > Mammalia > Artiodactyla > Delphinidae > Delphinus > Delphinus delphis. The sequence continues at coordinate 1,291,497 of NW_027192673.1, read as the reverse complement.
GGTTGGCCAAAAAGGGCGTATGCGTTTTTTCCTGAATATATTCAGGAAAAAACGCATACGCCCTTTTTGGCCAAGTGCATCATTGTGGACGTTCTGCCTCTTTTCCTATGCTTTCAATGCAATTCCAGTCTACCTCCTGAAATCGGTTTCCTGCAATACTGCCCCGCTTTCAAGTCCTCTTGGCAGCCTTACTTCAGTGTATTTTTGGACGATAGCTGTCATTTATAACTCTGCAGGTTTGTGAATTACAGTGCCCCTGAGCTCCTTTCTTCAACTTGCTTTCTTGTGACCTGGCCGCAACACCGCAGGATGGCTTCAGGCCCTAATCTGGTTCCGGTACGGCACGCTGAGCCTTTGGTTATTTCCTCTTCCTGGTGGGAAATGAGAGTTAAATTTGCCCGTCCAGACACCTCCAGCTAGTCTCTCATTGGTTCTCGCTATTCCTGTTCATCTTCCGCAGAAATTGCAAACTGGGCCAAACAGGAGGTTAAAGGCGCTGACTCTCCAAGTGGGGAGAGTGTTAGTAAAGCGTCTGGAATGTTGCACCCGAGTACCAGGGGAGGAAAACTGAGACATATTTGAACACGTCTCCCGTTCACATGGTTGATCATACTTGGGTTCCTCATGCATGTTTTAGCTGAAGGAAGAATACCTTAAACCTGGAGAGTTAATACCCGTGTAATGGGTACCATGCAATATGACTTCAAAGGGTCTTCATTTGCTCACCGAACCTCTCCAATCCTATCACTGCTGCGTTTATGCCCCTGTACACATGCTTGATTCTCTTTCGGAGACATAGCAATCCATAGGTTTTAAGATACTTACTAGTCAGGTACATTCTTAGGCGTTTAATATGCGGTGTTGAGTCCATTTCGTTGAGCAAGGAGTAGCTCTTGTCTATTCCATATTTGACTTAAGGAACTTTATCTGTGCTCATTTCAATCTCTGGTTTTATGCAGCACCCCAACTCACCTTTACCCTTAAGCAAGCATAAGTTGGTTTTCTAAATTTGAGACCCTGTTCTGTTCTGTAATTCAGTTCCTGTGTAGCCAAGTTTACATTCCGTGTATTACTGATATCTTATGATGTTTCTTTTTCTGTGTGACTTACTTCAGTTAGAATCATCATACCTGAATCCACTCATTGTGCTGCTAAGGGCCTGATGACACAGATTTCATTGCTGAGTGATATTGCTTTGTAAGTAAATACCACAACTTCTTTATCCATTTTTCACTTTCTGCGATGTTGAACTTGTACTGTAAACGAGGTTCTTGTAAACAGAGCCGTTCCAAACTTTGGGGTGGCTGTGTCTTTTTGATTTTAATTTCCCTAAGCTATAGGACCATAAGTGGAAGTGCCCTAGGTTCTGTTGCTTTGTTTTTTAGATGTTTCAGGAAACACCATACACTTCTCCCGAGTGGTTGTTGGCAATTTACATCCCGCCCATCAGCATAACAAGGCTCCCAATTCTCCATGGCCTGTCCTGCCTTTCTGGATTTTACACTTTTTTCAGATGGCCCTTTTGACCGGGGGGAAGTGAGACTTCATTGTAGTGCAGATTTCCTTTGCAAGCTTGCTTGGTTGGCCAAAAAGGGCTTATGCGTTTTTTCCTGAATATATTCAGGAAAAAACGCATACGCCCTTTTTGGCCAAGTGCATCATTGTGGACGTTCTGCCTCTTTTCCTATGCTTTCAATGCAATTCCAGTCTACCTCCTGAAATCGGTTTCCTGCAATTCTGCCCCGCTTTCAAGTCCTCTTGGCAGCCTTACTTCAGTATATTTTTGGACGATAGCTGTCATTTATAAGTCTGCAGGTTTGTGAATTACAGTGCCCCTGAGCTCCTTTGTTCAACTCGCTTTCTTGTGATCTATCTGCAACACCGCAGGATGGCTTCAGGCCCTAATCTGGTTCCGTCACGGAACGCTGAGCCTTTGTTTAATTCCTCTTCCTGGTGGGAAATGAGAGTTAAATTTGCCTGTCCAGACACCTCCAGCTAGCCTCTCATTGGTTCTCGCTATTCCTGTTCATCTTCCGCAGAAATTGCAAACTTGGCCAAACAGGAGGTTAAAGGCGCTGACTCTCCAAGTGGGGAGAGTGTTAGTAAAGCGTCTGGAATGTTGCACCCGAGTACCAGGGGAGGAAAACTGAGACATATTTGAACACGTCTCCCGTTCACATGGTTGATCATACTTGGGTTCCACATGCATGTTTTAGCTGAAGGAAGAATACCTTAAACCTGGAGAGTTGAGACCCGTGGAATGGGTACCATGCAATATGACTTCAAAGTGTCTTCATTTGCTCACCGAACCTCTCCAATCCTATCACTGCTGCGTTTATGCCCCTGTACACACGCTTGATTCTCTTTTGGAGACATAGCAATCCATAGGTTTTAAGATACTTACTAGTCAGGTACATTCTTAGGCGTTTAATATGCGGTGTTGAGTCCATTACGTTGAGCAAGGAGTAGCTCTTGTCTATTCCATATTTGGCTTAAGGAACTTTATCTGTGCTCGTTTCAATCTCTGGTTTTATGCAGCACCCCAACTCACCTTTCCCCTTAAGCAAGCATAAGTTGGTTTTCTAAATTTGAGACCCTGTTCTGTTTTGGAATGCAGTTCCTGTGTAGCCAAGTTTACATTCCGTGTATTAGTGATATCTTATGATGTTTCTTTTTCTGTGTGACTTATTTCAGTTAGAATCATCGTACCTGAATCCACTCATTATGCTGCTACGGCCCTGATGACATAGATTTCATTGCTGAGTGATATTGCTTTGTACGTAAGTACCACAAGTTCTTTATCCATTTTTCACTTTCTGTGATATTGAACTTGTATGGTAAACGAGGTTCTTATAAACGGAGGCGTCCCAAACTTTGGGGTGGCTGTGTCTTTTTGATTTTAATTTCCCTAAGCTATAGGACCATAAGTGGAAGTGCCCTAGGCTCTGTTGCTTTGTTTTTTAGATGTTTCAGGAAACACCATACACTTCTCCCGATTGGTTGTTGGCAATTTACATCCCGCCCATCAGCATAACAAGGCTCCCAGTTCTCCATGGCCTGTCCTGCATTTCTGGATTTTACACTTTTTTCAGATGGCCCTTTTGCCCGGGGGGAAGTGAGACTTCATTGTAGTGCAGATTTCCTTTGCAAGCTTGCTTGGTTGGCCAAAAAGGGCGTATGCGTTTTTTCCTGAATATATTCAGGAAAAAACGCATACGCACTTTTTGGCCAAGTGCATCATTGTGGACGTTCTGCCTCTTTTCCTATGCTTTCAATGCAATTCCAGTCTACCTCCTGAAATCGGTTTCCTGCAATTCTGCCCCGCTTTCAAGTCCTCTTGGCAGCCTTACTTCAGTGTATTTTTGGACGATAGCTGTCATTTATAACTCTGCAGGTTTGTGAATTACAGTGCCCCTGAGCTCCTTTCTTCAACTTGCTTTCTTGTGACCTGGCCGCAACACCGCAGGATGGCTTCAGGCCCTAATCTGGTTCCGGCACGGCATGCTGTGCCTTTGGTTATTTCCTCTTCCTGGTGGGAAATGAGAGTTAAATTTGCCGGTCCAGACACCTCTAGCTAGTCTCTCATTGGTTCTCGCTATTCCTGTTCATCTTCCGCAGAAATTGCAAACTGTGCCAAACAGGAGGTTAAAGGCGCTGACTCTCCAAGTGGGGAGAGTGTTAGTAAAGCGTCTGGAATGTTGCACCCGAGTACCAGGGGAGGAAAACTGAGACATATTTGAACACGTCTCCCGTTCACATAGTTGATCATACTTGGGTTCCACATGCATGTTTTAGCTGAAGGAAGAATACCTTAAACCTGGAGAGTTAAGACCCGTGTAATGGGTACCATGCAATATGACTTCAAAGGGTCTTCATTTGCTCACCGAACCTCTCCAATCCTATCACTGCTGCGTTTATGCCCTTGTGCACATGCTTGATTCTCTTTCGGAGACATAGCAATCCATAGGTTTTAAGATACTTACTAGTCAGGTACATTCTTAGGCGTTTAATATGCGGTGTTGAGTCCATTTCATTGAGCAAGGAGTAGCTCTTGTCTATTCCATATTTGACTTAAGGAACTTTATCTGTGCTCATTTCAATCTCTGGTTTTATGCAGCACCCCAACTCACCTTTACCCTTAAGCAAGCATAAGTTGGTTTTCTAAATTTGAGACCCTGTTCTGTTCTGTAATTCAGTTCCTGTGTAGCCAAGTTTACATTCTGTGTATTACTGATATCTTATGATGTTTCTTTTTCTGTGTGACTTACTTCAGTTAGAATCATCATACCTGAATCCACTCATTGTGCTGCTAAGGGCCTGATGACACAGATTTCATTGCTGAGTGATATTGCTTTGTAAGTAAATACCACAACTTCTTTATCCATTTTTCACTTTCTGCGATGTTGAACTTGTACTGTAAACGAGGTTCTTGTAAACAGAGCCGTTCCAAACATTGGGGTGGCTGTGTCTTTTTGATTTTAATTTCCCTAAGCTATAGGACCATAAGTGGAAGTGCCCTAGGTTCTGTTGCTTTGTTTTTTAGATGTTTCAGGAAACACCATACACTTCTCCCGAGTGGTTGTTGGCAATTTACATCCCGCCCATCAGCATAACAAGGCTCCCAATTCTCCATGGCCTGTCCTGCCTTTCTGGATTTTACACTTTTTTCAGATGGCCCTTTTGACCGGGGGGAAGTGAGACTTCATTGTAGTGCAGATTTCCTTTGCAAGCTTGCTTGGTTGGCCAAAAAGGGCGTATGCGTTTTTTCCTGAATATATTCAGGAAAAAACGCATACGCCCTTTTTGGCCAAGTGCATCATTGTGGACGTTCTGCCTCTTTTCCTATGCTTTCAATGCAATTCCAGTCTACCTCCTGAAATCGGTTTCCTGCAATTCTGCCCCGCTTTCAAGTCCTCTTGGCAGCCTTACTTCAGTCTATTTTTGGACGATAGCTGTCATTTATAACTCTGCAGGTTTGTGAATTACAGTGCCCCTGAGCTCCTTTCTTCAACTCGCTTTCTTTTGAGCTGGCCGCAACACCGAAGGATGGCTTCAGGCCCTAATCTGGTTCCGGTACGGCACGCTGAGCCTTTGGTTATTTCCTCTTCCTGTTGGGAAATGAGAGTTAAATTTGCCCGTCCAGACACCTCCAGCTAGCCTCTCATTGGTTCTCGCTATTCCTGTTCATCTTCCGCAGAAATTGCAAACTGGGCCAAACAGGAGGTTAAAGGCGCTGACTCTCCAAGTGGGGAGAGTGTTAGTAAAGCGTCTGGAATGTTGCACCCGAGTACCGGGGAGGAAAACTGAGACATATTTGAACACGTCTCCCATTCACATGGTTGATCATACTTGGGTTCCACATGCATGTTTTAGCTGAAGGAAGAATACCTTAAACCTGGAGAGTTGAGACCCGTGTAATGGGTACCATGCAATATGACTTCAAAGGGTCTTCATTTGCTCACCGAACCTCTCCAATCCTATCACTGCTGCGTTTATGCCCCTGTACACATGCTTGATTCTCTTTCGGAGACATAGCAATCCATAGGTTTTAAGATACTTACTAGTCAGGTACATTCTTAGGCGTTTAATATGCGGTGTTGAGTCCATTTCGTTGAGCAAGGAGTAGCTCTTGTCTATTCCATATTTGGCTTAAGGAACTTTATCTGTGCTCATTTCAATCTCTGGTTTTATGCAGCAACCCAACTCACTTTTCCCCTTAAGCAAGCATAAGTTGGTTTTCTAAACTTGAGACCCTGTTCTGTTTTGGAATTCAGTTCCTGTGTAGCCAAGTTTACATTCCGTGTATTAGTGATATCTTATGATGTTTCTTTTTCTGTGTGACTTATTTCAGTTAGAATCATCGTACCTGAATCTACTCATTATGCTGCTATGGGCCTGATGACATAGATTTCATTGCTGAGTGATACTGCATTGTACGTAAGTACCACAAGTTCTTTATCCATTTTTCACTTTCTGCGATGTTGAACTTGTACTGTAAATGAGGTTCTTGTAAACAGAGCCATTCCAAACTTTGGGGTGGCTGTGTCTTTTTGATTTTAATTTCTCTAAGCTATAGGACCATAAGTGGAAGTGCCCTAGGCTCTGTTGCTTTGTTTTTTAGATGTTTCAGGAAACACCATACACTTCTCCCGAGTGGTTGTTGGCAATTTACATCCCGCCCATCAGCATAACAAGGCTCCCAGTTCTCCATGGCCTGTCCTGCCTTTCTGGATTTTACACTTTTTTCAGATGGCCCTTTTGACCGGGGGGAAGTGAGACTTCATTGTAGTGCAGATTTCCTTTGCAAGCTTGCTTGGTTGGCCAAAAAGGGCGTATGCGTTTTTTCCTGAATATATTCAGGAAAAAACGCATACGCCCTTTTTGGCCAAGTGCATCATTGTGGACGTTCTGCCTCTTTTCCTATGCTTTCAATGCAATTCCAGTCTACCTCCTGAAATCGGTTTCCTGCAATTCTGCCCCGCTTTCAAGTCCTCTTGGCAGCCTTACTTCAGTCTATTTTTGGACGATAGCTGTCATTTATAACTCTGCAGGTTTGTGAATTACAGTGCCCCTGAGCTCCTTTCTTCAACTCGCTTTCTTGTGACCTGGCCGCAACACCGCAGGATGGCTTCAGGACCTAATCTGGTTCCGGCACGGCACACTGAGCCTTTGGTTAATTCCTCTTCCTGGTGGGAAATGAGAGTTAAATTTGCCCGTCCAGACACCTCCAGCTAGTCTCTCATTGGTTCTCGCTATTCCTGTTCATCTTCCGCAGAAATTGCAAACTGGGCCAAACAGGAGGTTAAAGGGACTGACTCTCCAAGTCGGGAGAGTGTTAGTAAAGCGTCTGGAATGTTGCACCCGAGTACCAGGGTACGAAAACTGAGACATATTTGAACACGTCTCCCGATCACATGGTTGATCATACTCTAGGTTCCACATGCATGTTTTAGCTGAAGGAAGAATACCTTAAACCTGGGTAGTTGAAACCCGTGGAATGGGTACCATGCAATATGACTTCAAAGTGTCTTCATTTGCGCACCGAACCTCTCCAATCCTATCACTGCTGCGTTTATGCCCCTGTACACATGCTTGATTCTCTTTTGGAGACATAGCAATCCATAGGTTTTAAGATACTAACTAGTCAGGAACATTCTTAGGCGTTTAATATGGGGTGTTGAGTCCATTTCGTTGAGCAAGGAGTAGCTCTTGTCTATTCCATATTTGGCTTAAGGAACTTTATCTGTGCTCATTTCAATCTCTGGTTTTATGCAGCAACCAAACTCACCTTTCCCCTTAAGCAAGCATAAGTTGGTTTTCTAAACTTGAGACCCTGTTCTGTTTTGGAATTCAGTTCCTGTGTAGCCAAGTTTACATTCCGTGTATTAGTGATATCTTATGATGTTTCTTTTTCTGTGTGACTTATTTCAGTTAGAATCATCGTACCTGAATCTACTCATTATGCTGCTACGGGCCTGATGACATAGATTTCATTGCTGAGTGATACTGCATTGTACGTAAGTACCACAAGTTCTTTATCCATTTTTCACTTTCTGCGATGTTGAACTTGTACTGTAAACGAGGTTCTTGTAAACAGAGCCGTTCCAACTTTGGGGTGGCTGTGTCTTTTTGATTTTAATTTCCCTAAGCTATAGGACCATAAGTGGCAGTGCCCTAGGCTCTGTTGCTTTGTTTTTTAGATGTTTCAGGAAACACCATACACTTCTCCCGAGTGTCTGTTGGCAATTTACATCCCGCCCATCAGCATAACAAGGCTCCCAGTTCTCCATGGCCTGTCCTGCCTTTCTGGATTTTACACTTTTTTCAGATGGCCCTTTTGACCGGGGGGAAGTGAGACTTCATTGTAGTGCAGATTTCCTTTGCAAGCTTGCTTGGTTGGCCAAAAAGGGCGTATGCGTTTTTTCCTGAATATATTCAGGAAAAAACGCATACGCCCTTTTTGGCCAAGTGCATCATTGTGGACGTTCTGCCTCTTTTCCCATGCTTTCAATGCAATTCCAGTCTACCTCCTGAAATCGGTTTCCTGCAATTCTGCCCCGCTTTCAAGTCCTCTTGGCAGCCTTACTTCAGTCTATTTTTGGACGATAGCTGTCATTTATAACTCTGCAGGTTTGTGAATTACAGTGCCCCTGAGCTCCTTTCTTCAACTCGCTTTCTTGTGACCTGGCCGCAACACCGCAGGATGGCTTCAGGACCTAATCTGGTTCCGGCACGGCACACTGAGCCTTTGGTTAATTCCTCTTCCTGGTGGGAAATGAGAGTTAAATTTGCCCGTCCAGACACCTCCAGCTAGTCTCTCATTGGTTCTCGCTATTCCTGTTCATCTTCCGCAGAAATTGCAAACTGGGCCAAACAGGAGGTTAAAGGGACTGACTCTCCAAGTCGGGAGAGTGTTAGTAAAGCGTCTGGAATGTTGCACCCGAGTACCAGGGTACGAAAACTGAGACATATTTGAACACGTCTCCCGATCACATGGTTGATCATACTCTAGGTTCCACATGCATGTTTTAGCTGAAGGAAGAATACCTTAAACCTGGGTAGTTGAAACCCGTGGAATGGGTACCATGCAATATGACTTCAAAGTGTCTTCATTTGCGCACCGAACCTCTCCAATCCTATCACTGCTGCGTTTATGCCCCTGTACACATGCTTGATTCTCTTTTGGAGACATAGCAATCCATAGGTTTTAAGATACTAACAAGTCAGGAACATTCTTAGGCGTTTAATATGGGGTGTTGAGTCCATTTCGTTGAGCAAGGAGTAGCTCTTGTCTATTCCATATTTGGCTTAAGGAACTTTATCTGTGCTCATTTCAATCTCTGGTTTTATGCAGCAACCAAACTCACCTTTCCCCTTAGGCAAGCATAAGTTGGTTTTCTAAACTTGAGACCCTGTTCTGTTTTGGAATTCAGTTCCTGTGTAGCCAAGTTTACATTCCGTGTATTAGTGATATCTTATGATGTTTCTTTTTCTGTGTGACTTATTTCAGTTAGAATCATCGTACCTGAATCTACTCATTATGCTGCTACGGGCCTGATGACATAGATTTCATTGCTGAGTGATACTGCATTGTACGTAAGTACCACAAGTTCTTTATCCATTTTTCACTTTCTGCGATGTTGAACTTGTACTGTAAACGAGGTTCTTGTAAACAGAGCCGTTCCAACTTTGGGGTGGCTGTGTCTTTTTGATTTTAATTTCCCTAAGCTATAGGACCATAAGTGGCAGTGCCCTAGGCTCTGTTGCTTTGTTTTTTAGATGTTTCAGGAAACACCATACACTTCTCCCGAGTGGTTGTTGGCAATTTACATCCCGCCCATCAGCATAACAAGGCTCCCAGTTCTCCATGGCCTGTCCTGCCTTTCTGGATTTTACACTTTTTTCAGATGGCCCTTTTGACCGGGGGGAAGTGAGACTTCATTGTAGTGCAGATTTCCTTTGCAAGCTTGCTTGGTTGGCCAAAAAGGGCGTATGCGTTTTTTCCTGAATATATTCAGGAAAAAACGCATACGCCCTTTTTGGCCAAGTGCATCATTGTGGACGTTCTGCCTCTTTTCCTATGCTTTCAATGCAATTCCAGTCTACCTCCTGAAATCGGTTTCCTGCAATTCTGCCCCGCTTTCAAGTCCTCTTGGCAGCCTTACTTCAGTCTATTTTTGGACGATAGCTGTCATTTATAACTCTGCAGGTTTGTGAATTACAGTGCCCCTGAGCTCCTTTCTTCAACTCGCTTTCTTCTGAGCTGGCCGCAACACCGCAGGATGGCTTCAGGCTCTAATCTGGTTCCGGTACGGCACGCTGAGCCTTTGGTTATTTCCTCTTCCTGGTGGGAAATGAGAGTTAAATTTGCCCGTCCAGACACCTCCAGCTAGCCTCTCATTGGTTCTCGCTATTCCTGTTCATCTTCGGCAGAAATTGCAAACTGGGCCAAACAGGAGGTTAAAGGCGCTGACTCTCCAAGTGGGGAGAGTGTTAGTAAAGCGTCTGGAATGTTGCACCCGAGTACCAGGGGAGGAAAACTGAGACATATTTGAACACGTCTCCCGTTCACATGGTTGATCATACTTGGGTTCCACATGCATGTTTTAGCTGAAGGAAGAATACCTAAAACCTGGGTAGTTGAAACCCGTGGAATGGGTACCATGCAATATGACTTCAAAGGGTCTTCATTTGCTCACCGAACCTCTCCAATCCTATCACTGCTGCGTTTATGCCCCTGTACACATGCTTGATTCTCTTTTGGAGACATAGCAATCCATAGGTTTTAAGATACTTACTAGTCAGGTACATTCTTAGGCGTTTAATATGCGGTGTTGAGTCCATTTCGTTGAGCAAGGAGTAGCTCTTGTCTATTCCATATTTGGCTTAAGGAACTTTATCTGTGCTCATTTCAATCTCTGGTTTTATGCAGCAACCCAACTCACCTTTCCCCTTAAGCAAGCATAAGTTGGTTTTCTAAACTTGAGACCCTGTTCTGTTTTGGAATTCAGTTCCTGTGTAGCCAAGTTTACATTCCATGTATTAGTGATATCTTATGATGTTTCTTTTTCTGTGTGACTTATTTCAGTTAGAATCATCGTACCTGAATCTACTCATTATGCTGCTATGGGCCTGATGACATAGATTTCATTGCTGAGTGATACTGCATTGTACGTAAGTACCACAAGTTCTTTATCCATTTTTCACTTTCTGCGATGTTGAACTTGTACTGTAAACGAGGTTCTTGTAAACAGAGCCGTTCCAAACTTTGGGGTGGCTGTGTCTTTTTGATTTTAATTTCCCTAAGCTATAGGACCATAAGTGGAAGTGCCCTAGGCTCTGTTGCTTTGTTTTTTAGATGTTTCAGGAAACACCATACACTTCTCCCGAGTGGTTGTTGGCAATTTACATCCCGCCCATCAGCATAACAAGGCTCCCAGTTCTCCATGGCCTGTCCTGCCTTTCTGGATTTTACACTTTTTTCAGATGGCCCTTTTTACCGGGGGGAAGTGAGACTTCATTGTAGTGCAGATTTCCTTTGCAAGCTTGCTTGGTTGGCCAAAAAGGGCGTATGCGTTTTTTCCTGAATATATTCAGGAAAAAACGCATACGCCCTTTTTGGCCAAGTGCATCATTGTGGACGTTCTGCCTCTTTTCCTATGCTTTCAATGCAATTCCAGTCTACCTCCTGAAATTGGTTTCCTGCAATTCTGCCCCGCTTTCAAGTCCTCTTGGCAGCCTTACTTCAGTCTATTTTTGGACGATAGCTGTCATTTATAACTCTGCAGGTTTGTGAATTACAGTGCCCCTGAGCTCCTTTCTTCAACTCGCTTTCTTGTGACCTGGCCGCAACACCGCAGGATGGCTTCAGGCCCTAATCTGGTTCCGGCACGGCATGCTGAGCCTTTGGTTAATTCCTCTTCCTGGTGGGAAATGAGAGTTAAATTTGCCCGTCCAGACACCTCCAGCTAGCCTCTCATTGGTACTCGCTATTCCTGTTCATCTTCCGCAGAAATTGCAAACTGGGCCAAACAGGAGGTTAAAGGGACTGACTCTCCAAGTCGGGAGAGTGTTAGTAAAGCGTCTGGAATGTTGCACCCGAGTACCAGGGGAGGAAAACTGAGACATATTTGAACACGTCTCCCGTTCACATGGTTGATCATACTCTGGGTTCCACATGCATGTTTTAGCTGAAGGAAGAATACCTTAAACCTGGAGAGTTGAGACCCGTGTAATGGGTACCATGCAATATGACTTCAAAGGGTCTTCATTTGCTCACCGAACCTCTCCAATCCTATCACTGCTGCGTTTATTCCCCTGTACACACGCTTGATTCTCTTTTGGAGACATAGCAATCCATACGTTTTAAGATACTTACTAGTCAGGTACATTCTTAGGCGTTTAATATGGGGTGTTGAGTCCATTTCGTTGAGCAAGGAGTAGCTCTTGTCTATTCCATATTTGACTTAAGGAACTTTATCTGTGCTCATTTCAATCTCTGGTTTTATGCAGCACCCCAACTCACCTTTACCCTTAAGCAAGCATAAGTTGGTTTTCTAAATTTGAGTCCCTGTTCTGTTCTGTAATTCAGTTTCTGTGTAGCCAAGTTTACATTCCGTGTATTACTGATATCTTATGATGTTTCTTTTTCTGTGTGACTTACTTCAGTTAGAATCATCATACCTGAATCCACTCATTGTGCTGCTACGGGCCTGATGACACAGATTTCATTGCTGAGTGATATTGCTTTGTAAGTAAATACCACAACTTCTTTATCCATTTTTCACTTTCTGCGATGTTGAACTTGTACTGTAAACGAGGTTCTTGTAAACAGAGCCGTTCCAAACTTTGGGGTGGCTGTGTCTTTTTGATTTTAATTTCCCTAAGCTATAGGACCATAAGTGGAAGTGCCCTAGGTTCTGTTGCTTTGTTTCTTAGATGTTTCAGGAAACACCATACACTTCTCCCGAGTGGTTGTTGGCAATTTACATCCCGCCCATCAGCATAACAAGGCTCCCAGTTCTCCATGGCCTGTCCTGCCTTTCTGGATTTTACACTTTTTTCAGATGGCCCTTTTGACCGGGGGGAAGTGAGACTTCATTGTAGTGCAGATTTCCTTTGCAAGCTTGCTTGGTTGGCCAAAAAGGGCGTATGCGTTTTTTCCTGAATATATTCAGGAAAAAACGCATACGCCCTTTTTGGCCAAGTGCATCATTGTGGACGTTCTGCCTCTTTTCCTATGCTTTCAATGCAATTCCAGTCTACCTCCTGAAATCGGTTTCCTGCAATTCTGCCCCGCTTTCAAGTCCTCTTGGCAGCCTTACTTCAGTCTATTTTTGGACGATAGCTGTCATTTATAACTCTGCAGGTTTGTGAATTACAGTGCCCCTGAGCTCCTTTCTTCAACTCGCTTTCTTTTGAGCTGGCCGCAACACCGCAGGATGGCTTCAGGCCCTAATCTGGTTCCGGTACGGCACGCTGAGCCTTTGGTTATTTCCTCTTCCTGGTGGGAAATGAGAGTTAAATTTGCCCGTCCAGACACCTCCAGCTAGCCTCTCATTGGTTCTCGCTATTCCTGTTAATCTTCCGCAGAAATTGCAAACTGGGCCAAACAGGAGGTTAAAGGCGCTGACTCTCCAAGTGGGGAGAGTGTTAGTAAAGCGTCTGGAATGTTGCACCCGAGTACCAGGGGAGGAAAACTGAGACATATTTGAACACGTCTCCCGTTCACATGGTTGATCATACTTGGGTTCCACATGCATGTTTTAGCTGAAGGAAGAATACCTTAAACCTGTGTATTTGAAACCCGTGGAATGGGTACCATGCAATATGACTTCAAAGGGTCTTCATTTGCTCACCGAACCTCTCCAATCCTATCACTGCTGCGTTTATGCCCCTGTACACATGCTTGATTCTCTTTCGGAGACATAGCAATCCCTAGGTTTTAAGATACTTACTAGTCAGGTACATTTTTAGGCGTTTAATATGGGGTGTTGAGTCCATTTCGTTGAGCAAGGAGTAGCTCTTGTCTATTCCATATTTGGCTTAAGGAACTTTATCTGTGCTCATTTCAATCTCTGGGTTTATGCAGCACCCCAACTCACCTTTCCCCTTAAGCAAGCATAAGTTGGTTTTCTAAATTTGAGACCCTGTTCTGTTCTGTAATTCAGTTCCTGTGTAGCCAAGTTTACATTCCGTGTATTACTGATATCTTATGATGTTTCTTTTTCTGTGTGACTTATTTCAGTTAGAATCATCATACCTGAATCCACTCATTGTGCTGCTAAGGGCCTGATGACATAGATTTCATTGCTGAGTGATATTGCTTTGTAAGTGAATACCACAACTTCTTTATCCATTTTTCACTTTCTGCGATGTTGAACTTGTACTGTAAACGAGGTTCTTGTAAACAGAGCCGTTCCAAACTTTGGGGTGGCTGTGTCTTTTTGATTTTAATTTCCCTAAGCTATAGGACCATAAGTGGAAGTGCCCTAGGTTCTGTTGCTTTGTTTCTTAGATGTTTCAGGAAACACCATACACTTCTCCCGAGTGTCTGTTGGCAATTTACATCCCGTCCATCAGCATAACAAGGCTCCCAGTTCTCCATGGCCTGTCCTGCCTTTCTGGATTTTACACTTTTTTCAGATGGCCCTTTTGACCGGGGGGAAGTGAGACTTCATTGTAGTGCAGATTTCCTTTGCAAGCTTGCTTGGTTGGCCAAAAAGGGCGTATGCGTTTTTTCCTGAATATATTCAGGAAAAAACGCATACGCCCTTTTTGGCCAAGTGCATCATTGTGGACGTTCTGCCTCTTTTCCTATGCTTTCAATGCAATTCCAGTCTACCTCCTGAAATCGGTTTCCTGCAATTCTGCCCCGCTTTCAAGTCCTCTTGGCAGCCTTACTTCAGTCTATTTTTGGACGATAGCTGTCATTTATAACTCTGCAGGTTTGTGAATTACAGTGCCCCTGAGCTCCTTTCTTCAACTCGCTTTCTTTTGAGCTGGCCGCAACACCGCAGGATGGCTTCAGGCCCTAATCTGGTTCCGGCACGGCACGCTGAGCCTTTGGTTAATTCCTCTTCCTGGTGGGAAATGAGAGTTAAATTTGCCCGTCCAGACACCTCCAGCTAGCCTCTCATTGGTTCTCGCTATTCCTGTTCATCTTCCGCAGAAATTGCAAACTGGGCCAAACAGGAGGTTAAAGGGACTGACTCTCCAAGTCGGGAGAGTGTTAGTAAAGCGTCTGGAATGTTGCACCCGAGTACCAGGGGAGGAAAACTGAGACATATTTGAACACGTCTCCCGATCACATGGTTGATCATACTCTAGGTTCCACATGCATGTTTTAGCTGAAGGAAGAATACCTTAAACCTGGGTAGTTGAGACCCGTGTAATGGGTACCATGCAATATGACTTCAAAGGGTCTTCATTTGCTCACCGAACCTCTCCAATCCTATCACTGCTGCGTTTATGCCCCTGTACACATGCTTGATTCTCTTTCGGAGACATAGCAATCCATAGGTTTTAAGATACTTACTAGTCAGGTACATTCTTAGGCGTTTAATATGAGGTGTTGAGTCCATTTCGTTGAGCAAGGAGTAGCTCTTGTCTATTCCATATTTGACTTAAGGAACTTTATCTGTGCTCATTTCAATCTCTGGTTTTATGCAGCACCCCAACTCACCTTTACCCTTAAGCAAGAATAAGTTGGTTTTCTAAATTTTAGACCCTGTTCTGTTTTGGAATTCAGTTCCTGTGTAGCCAAGTTTACATTCCGTGTATTCGTGATATCTTATGATGTTTCTTTTTCTGTGTGACTTATTTCAGTTAGAATCATCGTACCTGAATCCACTCATTGTGCTGCTAAGGGCCTGATGACATAGATTTCATTGCTGAGTGATTTTGCTTTGTAAGTAAATACCACAACTTCTTTATCCATTTTTCACTTTCTGCGATGTTGAACTTGTAGTGTAAACGAGGTTCTTGTAAACAGAGCCGTTCCAAACTTTGGGATGGCTGTGTCTTTTTGATTTTAATTTCCCTAAGCTATAGGACCATAAGTGGAAGTGCCCTAGGTTCTGTTGCTTTCTTTTTTAGATGTTTCAGGAAACACCATACACTTCTCCCGAGTGGTTGTTGGCAATTTACATCCCGCCCATCAGCATAACAAGGCTCCCAGTTCTCCATGGCCTGTCCTGCCTTTCTGGATTTTACACTTTTTTCAGATGGCCCTTTTGACCGGGGGGAAGTGAGACTTCATTGTAGTGCAGATTTCCTTTGCAAGCTTGCTTGGTTGGCCAAAAAGGGCGTATGCGTTTTTTCCTGAATATATTCAGGAAAAAATGCATACGCCCTTTTTGGCCAAGTGCATCATTGTGGACGTTCTGCCTCTTTTCCTATGCTTTCAATGCAATTCCAGTCTACCTCCTGAAATCGGT
This sequence comes from Delphinus delphis, assembly GCF_949987515.2. Classification (NCBI taxonomy): domain Eukaryota; kingdom Metazoa; phylum Chordata; class Mammalia; order Artiodactyla; family Delphinidae; genus Delphinus; species Delphinus delphis. The sequence goes on along the minus strand of NW_027192673.1, from coordinate 1,275,559 downwards.
TTCCTGCAATTCTGCCCCGCTTTCAAGTCCTCTTGGCAGCCTTACTTCAGTCTATTTTTGGACGATAGCTGTCATTTATAACTCTGCAGGTTTGTGAATTACAGTGCCCCTGAGCTCCTTTCTTCAACTCGCTTTCTTTTGAGCTGGCCGCAACAACGCAGGATGGCTTCAGGCCCTAATCTGGTTCCGGTACGGCACGCTCAACCTTTGGTTATTTCCTCTTCCTGGTGGGAAATGAGAGTTAAATTTGCCCGTCCAGACACCTCCAGCTAGCCTCTCATTGGTTCTCGCTATTCCTGTTCATCTTCCGCAGAAATTGCAAACTGGGCCAAACAGGAGGTTAAAGGCGCTGACTCTCCAAGTGGGGAGAGTGTTAGTAAAGCGTCTGGAATGTTGCACCCGAGTACCAGGGGAGGAAAACTGAGACATATTTGAACACGTCTCCCGTTCACATGGTTGATCATACTTGGGTTCCACATGCATGTTTTAGCTGAAGGAAGAATACCTTAAACCTGGAGAGTTGAGACCCGTGTAATGGGTACTATGCAATATGTCTTCAAAGGGTCTTCATTTGCTCACAGAACCTCTCCAATCCTATCACTGCTGCGTTTATGCCCCTGTACACATGCTTGATTCTCTTTTGGAGACATAGCAATCCATAGGTTTTAAGATACTTACTAGTCAGGTACATTCTTAGGCGTTTAATATGCGGTGTTGAGTCCATTTCGTTGAGCAAGGAGTAGCTCTTGTCTATTCCATATTTGACTTAAGGAACTTTATCTGTGCTCATTTCAATCTCTGGTTTTATGCAGCACCCCAACTCACCTTTACCCTTAAGCAAGCATAAGTTGGTTTTCTAAATTTGAGACCCTGTTCTGTTCTGTAATTCAGTTCCTGTGTAGCCAAGTTTACATTCCGTGTATTACTGATATCTTATGATGTTTCTTTTTCTGTGTGACTTATTTCAGTTAGAATCATCATACCTGAATCCACTCATTGTGCTGCTAAGGGCCTGATGACATAGATTTCATTGCTGAGTGATATTGCTTTGTAAGTAAATACCACAATTTCTTTATCCATTTTTCACTTTCTGCGATGTTGAACTTGTACTGTAAACGAGGTTCTTGTAAACAGAGCCGTTCCAAACTTTGGGGTGGCTGTGTCTTTTTGATTTTAATTTCCCTAAGCTATAGGACCATAAGTGGCAGTGCCCTAGGCTCTGTTGCTTTGTTTTTTAGATGTTTCAGGAAACACCATACACTTCTCCCGAGTGTCTGTTGGCAATTTACATCCCGCCCATCAGCATAACAAGGCTCCCAGTTCTCCATGGCCTGTCCTGCCTTTCTGGATTTTACACTTTTTTCAGATGGCCCTTTTGACCGGGGGGAAGTGAGACTTCATTGTAGTGCAGATTTCCTTTGCAAGCTTGCTTGGTTGGCCAAAAAGGGCGTATGCGTTTTTTCCTGAATATATTCAGGAAAAAACGCATACGCCCTTTTTGGCCAAGTGCATCATTGTGGACGTTCTGCCTCTTTTCCTATGCTTTCAATGCAATTCCAGTCTACCTCCTGAAATCGGTTTCCTGCAATTCTGCCCCGCATTCAAGTCCTCTTGGCAGCCTTACTTCAGTCTATTTTTGGACGATAGCTGTCATTTATAACTCTGCAGGTTTGTGAATTACAGTACCCCTGAGCTCCTTTCTTCAACTCGCTTTCTTTTGAGCTGGCCGCAACACCGCAGGATGGCTTCAGGCCCTAATCTGGTTCCGGCACGGCACGCTGAGCCTTTGGTTAATTCCTCTTCCTGGTGGGAAATGAGAGTTAAATTTGCCCGTCCAGACACCTCCAGCTAGCCTCTCATTGGTTCTCGCTATTCCTGTTCATCTTCCACAGAAATTGCAAACTGGGCCAAACAGGAGGTTAAAGGGACTGACTCTCCAAGTCAGGAGAGTGTTAGTAAAGCGTCTGGAATGTTGCACCCGAGTACCAGGGGAGGAAAACTGAGACATATTTGAACACGTCTCCCGATCACATGGTTGATCATACTCTAGGTTCCACATGCATGTTTTAGCTGAAGGAAGAATACCTTAAACCTGGGTAGTTGAAACCCGTGGAATGGGTACCATGCAATATGACTTCAAAGGGTCTTCATTTGCTCACCGAACCTCTCCAATCCTATCACTGCTGCGTTTATGCCCCTGTACACATGCTTGATTCTCTTTCGGAGACATAGCAATCCATAGGTTTTAAGATACTTACTAGTCAGGTACATTCTTAGGCGTTTAATATGAGGTGTTGAGTCCATTTCGTTGAGCAAGGAGTAGCTCTTGTCTATTCCATATTTGACTTAAGGAACTTTATCTGTGCTCATTTCAATCTCTGATTTTATGCAGCACACCAACTCATCTTTACCCTTAAGCAAGAATAAGTTGGTTTTCTAAATTTTAGACCCTGTTCTGTTTTGGAATTCAGTTCCTGTGTAGCCAAGTTTACATTCCGTGTATTCGTGATATCTTATGATGTTTCTTTTTCTGTGTGACTTATTTCAGTTAGAATCATCATACCTGAATCCACTCATTGTGCTGCTAAGGGCCTGATGACATAGATTTCATTGCTGAGTGATTTTGCTTTGTAAGTAAATACCACAACTTCTTTATCCATTTTTCACTTTCTGCAATGTTGAACTTGTACTGTAAACGAGGTTCTTGTAAACAGAGCCGTTCCAAACTTTGGGGTGGCTGTGTCTTTTTGATTTTAATTTCCCTAAGCTATAGGACCATAAGTGGAAGTGCCCTAGATTCTGTTGCTTTGTTTTTTAGATGTTTCAGGAAACACCATACACTTCTCTCGAGTGGTTGTTGGCAATTTACATCCCGCCCATCAGCATAACAAGGCTCCCAGTTCTCCATGGCTTGTCCTGCCTTTCTGGATTTTACACTTTTTTCAGATGGCCCTTTTGGCCGGGGGGAAGTGAGACTTCATTGTAGTGCAGATTTCCTTTGCAAGCTTGCTTGGTTGGCCAAAAAGGGCGTATGCGTTTTTTCCTGAATATATTCAGGAAAAAACGCATACGCCCTTTTTGGCCAAGTGCATCATTGTGGACGTTCTGCCTCTTTTCCTATGCTTTCAATGCAATTCCAGTCTACCTCCTGAAATCGGTTTCCTGCAATTCTGCCCCGCTTTCAAGTCCTCTTGGCAGCCTTACTTCAGTCTATTTTTGGACGATAGCTGTCATTTATAACTCTGCAGGTTTGTGAATTACAGTGCCCCTGAGCTCCTTTCTTCAACTCGCTTTCTTTTGAGCTGGCCGCAACACCGCAGGATGGCTTCAGGCCCTAATCTGGTTCCGGTATGGCACGCTGAGCCTTTGGTTATTTCCTCTTCCTGGTGGGAAATGAGAGTTAAATTTGCCCGTCCAGACACCTCCAGCTAGCCTCTCATTGGTTCTCGCTATTCCTGTTCATCTTCCGCAGAAATTGCAAACTGGGCCAAACAGGAGGTTAAAGGGACTGACTCTCCAAGTCGGGAGAGTGTTAGTAAAGCGTCTGGAATGTTGCACCCGAGTACCAGGGGAGGAAATCTAAGACATATTTGAACACGTCTCCCGTTCACATGGTTGATCATACTCTGGGTTCCACATGCATGTTTTAGCTGAAGGAAGAATACCTTAAACCTGGAGAGTTGAGACCCGTGTAATGGGTACCATGCAATATGACTTCAAAGGGTCTTCATTTGCTCACCGAACCTCTCCAATCCTATCACTGCTGTGTTTATTCCCCTGTACACACGCTTGATTCTCTTTTGGAGACATAGCAATCCATAGGTTTTACGATACTTATTAGTCAGGTACATTCTTAAGCGTTTAATATGCGGTGTTGAGTCCATTTCGTTCAGCAAGGAGTAGCTCTTGTCTATTCCATATTTGGCTTAAGGAACTTTATCTGTGCTCATTTCAATCTCTGGTTTTATGCAGCACCCCAACTCACCTTTCCCCTTAAGCAAGCATAAGTTGGTTTTCTAAATTTGAGACCATGTTCTGTTCTGTAATTCAGTTCCTGTGTAGCCAAGTTTACATTCCGTGTATTACTGATATCTTATGATGTTTCTTTTTCTGTGTGACTTATTTCAGTTAGAATCATCGTACCTGAATCCACTCATTGTGCTGCTAAGGGCCTGATGACACAGATTTCATTGCTGAGTGATATTGCTTTGTAAGTAAATACCACAAGTTCTTTATCCATTTTTCACTTTCTGCGATGTTGAACTTGTACTGTAAACGAGGTTCTTGTAAACAGAGCCGTTCCAAACTTTTGGGTGGCTGTGTCTTTTTTATTTTAATTTCCCTAAGCTATAGGACCATAAGTGGAAGTGCCCTAGGTTCTGTTGCTTTGTTTTTTACATGTTTCAGGAAACACCATACACTTCTCCCGAGTAGTTGTTGGCAATTTACATCCCGCCCATCAGCATAACAAGGCTCCCAGTTGTCCATGGCCTGTCCTGCCTTTCTGGATTTTACACTTTTTTCAGATGGCCCTTTTGACCGGGGGGAAGTGAGACTTCATTGTAGTGCAGATTTCCTTTGCAAGCTTGCTTGGTTGGGCAAAAAGGGCGTATGCTTTTTTTCCTGAATATATTCAGGAAAAAACGCATACGCCCTTTTTGGCCAAGTGCATCATTGTGGACGTTCTGCCTCTTTTCCTATGCTTGCAATGCAATTCCAGTCTACCTCCTGAAATCGGTTTCCTGCAATTCTGCCCCGCTTTCAAGTCCTCTTGGCAGCCTTACTTCAGTCTATTTTTGGACGATAGCTGTCATTTATAACTCTGCAGGTTTGTGAATTACAGTGCCCCTGAGCTCCTTTCTTCAACTCGCTTTCTTGTGACCTGGCCGCAACACCGCAGGATGGCTTCAGGCCCTAATCTGTTTCCAGCCCGGCACGCTGAGCCTTTGGTTAATTCCTCTTCCTGGTGGGAAATGAGAGTTAAATTTGCCCGTCCAGACACCTCCAGCTAGCCTCTCATTGGTTCTCGCTATTCCTGTTCATCTTCCGCAGAAATTGCAAACTGGGCCAAACAGGAGGTTAAAGGGACTGACTCTCCAAGTGGGGAGAGTGTTAGTAAAGCGTCTGGAATGTTGCACCCGAGTACCAGGGGAGGAAAACTGAGACATATTTGAACACGTCTCCCGATCACATGGTTGATCATACTCTAGGTTCCACATGCATGTTTTAGCTGAAGGAAGAATACCTTAAACCTGGGTAGTTGAAACCCGTGGAATGGGTACCATGCAATATGACTTCACAGGGTCTTCATTTGCTCACCGACCCTCTCCAATCCTATCACTGCTGCGTTTATGCCCCTGTACACATGCTTGATTCTCTTTCGGAGACATAGCAATCCATAGGTTTTAAGATACTTACAAGTCAGGTACATTCTTATGCGTTTAATATGCGGTGTTGAGTCCATTTCGTTGAGCAAGGAGTAGCTCTTGTCTATTCCATATTTGGCTTAAGGAACTTTATCTGTGCTCATTTCAATCTCTGGTTTTATGCAGCACCCCAACTCACCTTTACCCTTAAGCAAGCATAAGTTGTTTTTCTAAATTTGAGACCCTGTTCTGTTCTGTAATTCAGTTCCTGTGTAGCCAAGTTTCCATTCCGTGTACTACTGATATCTTATGATGTTTCTTTTTCTGTGTGACTTACATCAGTTAGAATCATCATACCTGAATCCACTCATTGTGATGCTAAGGGCCTGATGACATAGATTTCATTGCTGAGTGATATTGTTTGTAAGTGAATACCACAACTTCTTTATCCATTTTTCACTTTCTGCGATGTTGAACTTGTACTGTAAACGAGGTTCTTGTAAACAGAGCCGTTCCAAACTTTGGGGTGGCTGTGTCTTTTTGATTTTAATTTCCCTAAGCTATAGGACCATAAGTGGAAGTGCCCTAGGTTCTGTTGCTTTGTTTTTTAGATGTTTCAGGAAACACCGTACACTTCTCCCAAGTGTCTGTTGGCAATTTACATCCCGCCCATCAGCATAACAAGGCTCCCAGTTCTCCATTGCCTGTTGCCTTTCTGGATTTTACACTTTTTTCAGATGGCCCTTTTGACCGGGGGGAAGTGAGACTTCATTGTAGTGCAGATTTCCTTTGCAAGCTTGCTTGGTTGGCCAAAAAGGGCGTATGCGTTTTTTCCTGAATATATTCAGGAAAAAACGCATACGCCCTTTTTGGCCAAGTGCATCATTGTGGACGTTCTGCCTCTTTTCCTATGCTTTCAATGCAATTCCAGTCTACCTCCTGAAATCGGTTTCCTGCAATTCTGCCCCGCTTTCAAGTCCTCTTGGCAGCCTTACTTCAGTCTATTTTTGGATGATAGCTGTCATTTATAACTCTGCAGTTTTGTGAATTACAGTGCCGCTGAGCTCCTTTCTTCAACTCGCTTTCTTGTGACCTGGCCGCAACACCGCAGGATGGCTTCAGGCCCTAATCTGGTTCCGGTACGGCACGCTGAGCCTTTGGTTATTTCCTCTTCCTGGTGGGAAATGAGAGTTAAATTTGCCCGTCCAGACACCTCCAGCTAGCCTCTCATTGGTTCTCGCTATTCCTGTTCATCTTCCGCAGAAATTGCAAACTGGGCCAAACAGGAGGTTAAAGGCGCTGACTCTCCAAGTGGGGAGAGTGTTAGTAAAGCGTCTGGAATGTTGCACCCGAGTACCAGGGTACGAAAACTGAGACATATTTGAACACGTCTCCCGATCACATGGTTGATCATACTCTAGGTTCCACATGCATGTTTTAGCTGAAGGAAGAATACCTTAAACCTGGGTAGTTGAAACCCGTGGAATGGGTACCATGCAATATGACTTCAAAGGGTCTTCATTTGCTCACCGAACCTCTCCAATCCTATCACTGCTGCGTTTATGCCCCTGTACACATGCTTGATTCTCTTTCGGAGACATAGCAATCCATAGGTTTTAAGATACTTACTAGTCAGGTACATTCTTAGGCGTTTAATATGGGGTGTTGAGTCCATTTCGTTGAGCAAGGAGTAGCTCTTGTCTATTCCATATTTGGCTTAAGGAACTTTATCTGTGCTCATTTCAATCTCTGGTTTTATGCAGCACCCCAACTCACCTTTCCCCTTAAGCAAGCATAAGTTGGTTTTCTAAATTTTAGACCCTGTTCTGTTCTGTAATTCAGTTCCTGTGTAGCCAAGTTTACATTCCGTGTATTACTGATATCTTATGATGTTTCTTTTTCTGTGTGACTTATTTCAGTTAGAATCATCGTACCTGAATCCACTCATTGTGCTGCTAAGGGCCTGATGACACAGATTTCATTGCTGAGTGATATTGCTTTGTAAGTAAATACCACAAGTTCTTTATCCATTTTTCACTTTCTGCGATGTTGAACTTGTACTGTAAACGAGGTTCTTGTAAACAGAGCCGTTCCAAACTTTTGGGTGGCTGTGTCTTTTTTATTTTAATTTCCCTAAGCTATAGGACCATAAGTGGAAGTGCCCTAGGTTCTGTTGCTTTGTTTTTTACATGTTTCAGGAAACACCATACACTTCTCCCGAGTAGTTGTTGGCAATTTACATCCCGCCCATCAGCATAACAAGGCTCCCAGTTGTCCATGGCCTGTCCTGCCTTTCTGGATTTTACACTTTTTTCAGATGGCCCTTTTGACCGGGGGGAAGTGAGACTTCATTGTAGTGCAGATTTCCTTTGCAAGCTTGCTTGGTTGGGCAAAAAGGGCGTATGCGTTTTTTCCTGAATATATTCAGGAAAAAACGCATACGCCCTTTTTGGCCAAGTGCATCATTGTGGACGTTCTGCCTCTTTTCCTATGCTTGCAATGCAATTCCAGTCTACCTCCTGAAATCGGTTTCCTGCAATTCTGCCCCGCTTTCAAGTCCTCTTGGCAGCCTTACTTCAGTCTATTTTTGGACGATAGCTGTCATTTATAACTCTGCAGGTTTGTGAATTACAGTGCCCCTGAGCTCCTTTCTTCAACTCGCTTTCTTGTGACCTGGCCGCAACACCGCAGGATGGCTTCAGGCCCTAATCTGTTTCCAGCCCGGCACGCTGAGCCTTTGGTTAATTCCTCTTCCTGGTGGGAAATGAGAGTTAAATTTGCCCGTCCAGACACCTCCAGCTAGCCTCTCATTGGTTCTCGCTATTCCTGTTCATCTTCCGCAGAAATTGCAAACTGGGCCAAACAGGAGGTTAAAGGGACTGACTCTCCAAGTGGGGAGAGTGTTAGTAAAGCGTCTGGAATGTTGCACCCGAGTACCAGGGGAGGAAAACTGAGACATATTTGAACACGTCTCCCGATCACATGGTTGATCATACTCTAGGTTCCACATGCATGTTTTAGCTGAAGGAAGAATACCTTAAACCTGGGTAGTTGAAACCCGTGGAATGGGTACCATGCAATATGACTTCACAGGGTCTTCATTTGCTCACCGACCCTCTCCAATCCTATCACTGCTGCGTTTATGCCCCTGTACACATGCTTGATTCTCTTTCGGAGACATAGCAATCCATAGGTTTTAAGATACTTACAAGTCAGGTACATTCTTATGCGTTTAATATGCGGTGTTGAGTCCATTTCGTTGAGCAAGGAGTAGCTCTTGTCTATTCCATATTTGGCTTAAGGAACTTTATCTGTGCTCATTTCAATCTCTGGTTTTATGCAGCACCCCAACTCACCTTTACCCTTAAGCAAGCATAAGTTGTTTTTCTAAATTTGAGACCCTGTTCTGTTCTGTAATTCAGTTCCTGTGTAGCCAAGTTTACATTCCGTGTATTACTGATATTTTATGATGTTTCTTTTTCTGTGTGACTTACATCAGTTAGAATCATCATACCTGAATCCACTCATTGTGATGCTAAGGGCCTGATGACATAGATTTCATTGCTGAGTGATATTGTTTGTAAGTGAATACCACAACTTCTTTATCCATTTTTCACTTTCTGCGATGTTGAACTTGTACTGTAAACGAGGTTCTTGTAAACAGAGCCGTTCCAAACTTTGGGGTGGCTGTGTCTTTTTGATTTTAATTTCCCTAAGCTATAGGACCATAAGTGGAAGTGCCCTAGGTTCTGTTGCTTTGTTTTTTAGATGTTTCAGGAAACACCGTACACTTCTCCCAAGTGTCTGTTGGCAATTTACATCCCGCCCATCAGCATAACAAGGCTCCCAGTTCTCCATTGCCTGTTGCCTTTCTGGATTTTACACTTTTTTCAGATGGCCCTTTTGACCGGGGGGAAGTGAGACTTCATTGTAGTGCAGATTTCCTTTGCAAGCTTGCTTGGTTGGCCAAAAAGGGCGTATGCGTTTTTTCCTGAATATATTCAGGAAAAAACGCATACGCCCTTTTTGGCCAAGTGCATCATTGTGGACGTTCTGCCTCTTTTCCTATGCTTTCAATGCAATTCCAGTCTACCTCCTGAAATCGGTTTCCTGCAATTCTGCCCCGCTTTCAAGTCCTCTTGGCAGCCTTACTTCAGTCTATTTTTGGATGATAGCTGTCATTTATAACTCTGCAGTTTTGTGAATTACAGTGCCGCTGAGCTCCTTTCTTCAACTCGCTTTCTTGTGACCTGGCCGCAACACCGCAGGATGGCTTCAGGCCCTAATCTGGTTCCGGTACGGCACGCTGAGCCTTTGGTTATTTCCTCTTCCTGGTGGGAAATGAGAGTTAAATTTGCCCGTCCAGACACCTCCAGCTAGCCTCTCATTGGTTCTCGCTATTCCTGTTCATCTTCCGCAGAAATTGCAAACTGGGCCAAACAGGAGGTTAAAGGCGCTGACTCTCCAAGTGGGGAGAGTGTTAGTAAAGCGTCTGGAATGATGCACCCGAGTACCAGGGTACGAAAACTGAGACATATTTGAACACGTCTCCCGATCACATGGTTGATCATACTCTAGGTTCCACATGCATGTTTTAGCTGAAGGAAGAATACCTTAAACCTGGGTAGTTGAAACCCGTGGAATGGGTACCATGCAATATGACTTCAAAGGGTCTTCATTTGCTCACCGAACCTCTCCAATCCTATCACTGCTGCGTTTATGCCCCTGTACACATGCTTGATTCTCTTTCGGAGACATAGCAATCCATAGGTTTCAAGATACTTACTAGTCAGGTACATTCTTAGGCGTTTAATATGGGGTGTTGAGTCCATTTCGTTGAGCAAGGAGTAGCTCTTGTCTATTCCATATTTGACTTAAGGAACTTTATCTGTGCTCATTTCAATCTCTGGTTTTATGCAGCACCCCAACTCACCTTTACCCTTAAGCAAGAATAAGTTGCTTTTCTAAATTTGAGACCCTGTTCTGTTCTGTAATTCAGTTCCTGTGTAGCCAAGTGTACATTCCGTGTATTACTGATATCTTATGATGTTTCTTTTTCTGTGTGACTTATTTCAGTTAGAATCATCGTACCTGAATCTACTCATTATGCTGCTACGGGCCTGATGACATAGATTTCATTGCTGAGTGATACTGCATTGTACGTAAGTACCACAAGTTCTTTTTCCATTTTTCACTTTCTGCGATGTTGAACTTGTACTGTAAACGAGGTTCTTGTAAACAGGGCCGTTCCAAACTTTGGGGTGGCTGTGTCTTTTTGATTTTAATTTCCCTAAGCTATAGGACCATAAGTGGAAGTGCCCTAGGCTCTGTTGCTTTGTTTTTTAGATGTTTCAGGAAACACCATACACTTCTCCCGAGTGTCTGTTGGCAATTTACATCCCGCCCATCAGCATAACAAGGCTCCCAGTTCTCAGTGGCCTGTTGCCTTTCTGGATTTTACACTTTTTTCAGATGGCCCTTTTGACCGGGGGGAAGTGAGACTTCATTGTAGTGCAGATTTCCTTTGCAAGCTTGCTTGGTTGGCCAAAAAGGGCATATGCGTTTTTTCCTGAATATATTCAAGAAAAAACGCATACGCCCTTTTTGGCCAAGTGCATCATTGTGGACGTTCTGCCTCTTTTCCTATGCTTTCAATGCAATTCCAGTCTGCCTCCTGAAATCGGTTTCCTGCAATTCTGCCCCGCTTTCAAGTCCTCTTGGCAGCCTTACTTCAGTCTATTTTTGGACGATAGCTGTCATTTATAACTCTGCAGGTTTGTGAATTACAGTGCCCCTGAGCTCCTTTCTTCAACTCGCTTTCTTGTGACCTGGCCGCAACACCGCCGGATGGCTTCAGGCCCTAATCTGGTTCTGGCCCGGCATGCTGAGCCTTTGGTTAATTCCTCTTCCTGGTGGGAAATGAGAGTTAAATTTGCCCGTTCAGACACCTCCAGCTAGTCTCTCATTGGTTCTCGCTATTTCTGTTCATCTTCCGCAGAAATTGCAAACTGGGCCAAACAGGAGGTTAAAGGGACTGACTCTCCAAGTCGGGAGAGTGTTAGTAAAGCGTCTGGAATGTTGCACCCGAGTACCAGGGGAGGAAAACTGAGACATATTTGAACACGTCTCCCGTTCACATGGTTGATCATACTCTGGGTTCCACATGCATGTTTTAGCTGAAGGAAGAATACCTTAAACCTGGAGAGTTGAGACCCGTGGAATGGGTACCATGCAATATGACTTCAAAGGGTCTTCATTTGCTCACCGAACCTCTCCAATCCTATCACTGCTACGTTTATGCCCCTGTACACACGCTTGATTCTGTTTTGGAGACATAGCAATCCATAGGTTTCAAGATACTTACTAGTCAGGTACATTCTTAGGCGTTTAATATGGGGTGTTGAGTCCATTTCGTTGAGCAAGGAGTAGCTCTTGTCTATCGCATATTTGGCTTAAGGAACTTTATCTGTGCTCATTTCAATCTCTGGTTTTATGCAGCACCCCAACTCACCTTTCCCCTTAAGCAAGAATAAGTTGTTTTTCTAAATTTGAGACCCTGTTCTGTTCTGTAATTCAGTTTTTGTGTAGCCAAGTTTACATTCCGTGTATTACTGATATCTTATGATGTTTCTTTTTCTGTGTGACTTATTTCAGTTAGAATCATCGTACCTGAATCTACTCATTATGCTGCTACGGGCCTGATGACATAGATTTCATTGCTGAGTGATACTGCATTGTACGTAAGTACCACAACTTCTTTATCCATTTTTCACTTTCTGCGATGTTGAACTTGTACTGTAAACGAGGTTCTTGTAAACAGAGCCGTTCCAAACTTTGGGGTGGCTGTGTCTTTTTGATTTTAATTTCCCTAAGCTATAGGACCATAAGTGGAAGTGCCCTAGGCTCTGTTGCTTTGTTTTTTAGATGTTTCAGGAAACACCATACACTTCTCCCGAGTGTCTGTTGGCAATTTACATCCCGCCCATCAGCATAACAAGGCTCCCAGTTCTCAATGGCCTGTTGCCTTTCTGGATTTTACACTTTTTTCAGATGGCCCTTTTGACCGGGGGGAAGTGAGACTTCATTGTAGTGCAGATTTCATTTGCAAGCTTGCTTGGTTGGCCAAAAAGGGCGTATGCGTTTTTTCCTGAATATATTCAAGAAAAAACGCATACGCCCTTTTTGGCCAAGTGCATCATTGTGGACGTTCTGCCTCTTTTCCTATGCTTTCAATGCAATTCCAGTCTACCTCCTGAAATCGGTTTCCTGCAATTCTGCCCCGCTTTCAAGTCCTCTTGGCAGCCTTACTTCAGTATATTTTTGGACGATAGCTGTCATTTATAACTCTGCAGGTTTGTGAATTACAGTGCCCCTGAGCTCCTTTCTTCAACTCGCTTTCTTTGAGCTGGCCGCAACACCGCAGGATGGCTTCAGGCCCTAATCTGGTTCCGGAACGGCACGCTGAGCCTTTGGTTTTTCCTCTTCCTGGTGGGAAATGAGAGTTAAATTTGCCTGTCCAGACACCTCCAGCTAGCCTCTCATTGGTTCTCGCTATTCCTGTTCATCTTCCGCAGAAATTGCAAACTGGGCCAAACAGGAGGTTAAAGGCGCTGACTCTCCAAGTGGGGAGAGTGTTAGTAAAGCGTCTGGAATGTTGCACCCGAGTACCAGGGGAGGAAAACTGAGACATATTTGAACACGTCTCCCGTTCACATGGTTGATCATACTTGGGTTCCACATGCATGTTTTAGCTGAAGGAAGAATACCTTAAACCTGGAGAGTTGAGACCCGTGGAATGGGTACCATGCAATATGACTTCAAAGGGTCTTCATTTGCTCACCGAACCTCTCCAATCCTATCACTGCTGCGTTTATGCCCCTGTACACATGCTTGATTCTCTTTTGGAGACATAGCAATCCATAGGTTTTACGATACTTACTAGTCAGGTACATTCTTAGGCGTTTAATATGCGGTGTTGAGTCCATTTCGTTGAGCAAGGAGTAGCTCTTGTCTATTCCATATTTGACTTAAGGAACTTTATCTGTGCTCATTTCAATCTCTGGTTTTATGCAGCACCCCAACTCACCTTTACCCTTAAGCAAGCATAAGTTGGTTTTCTAAATTTGAGACCCTGTTCTGTTCTGTAATTCAGTTCCTGTGTAGCCAAGTTTACATTCCGTGTATTACTGATATCTTATGATGTTTCTTTTTCTGTGTGACTTATTTCAGTTAGAATCATCATACCTGAATCCACTCATTGTGATGCTAAGGGCCTGATGACATAGATTTCGTTGCTGAGTGATATTGCTTTGTAAGTAAATACCACAACTTCTTTATCCATTTTTCACTTTCTGCGATGTTGAACTTGTACTGTAAACGAGGTTCTTGTAAACAGAGCCGTTCCAAACTTTGGGGTGGCTGTGTCTTTTTGATTTTAATTTCCCTAAGCTATAGGACCATAAGTGGCAGTGCCCTAGGCTCTGTTGCTTTGTTTTTTAGATGTTTCAGGAAACACCATACACTTCTCCCGAGTGGTTGTTGGCAATTTACATCCCGCCCATCAGCATAACAAGGCTCCCAGTTCTCCATGGCCTGTCCTGCCTTTCTGGATTTTACACTTTTTTCAGATGGCCCTTTTGACCGGGGGGAAGTGAGACTTCATTGTAGTGCAGATTTCCTTTGCAAGCTTGCTTGGTTGGCCAAAAAGGGCGTATGCGTTTTTTCCTGAATATATTCAGGAAAAAACGCATACGCTCTTTTTGGCCAAGTGCATCATTGTGGACGTTCTGCCTCTTTTCCTATGCTTTCAATGCAATTCCAGTCTACCTCCTGAAATCGGTTTCCTGCAATTCTGCCCCGCTTTCAAGTCCTCTTGGCAGCCTTATTTCAGTCTATTTTTGGACGATAGCTGTCATTTATAACTCTGCAGGTTTGTGAATTACAGTGCCCCTGAGCTCCTTTCTTCAACTCGCTTTCTTGTGACCTGGCCGCAACACCGCAGGATGGCTTCAGGCCCTAATCTGGTTCCGGTACGGCACGCTGAGCCTTTGGTTATTTCCTCTTCCTGGTGGGAAATGAGAGTTAAATTTGCCCCTCCAGACACCTCCAGCTAGCCTCTCATTGGTTCTCGCTATTCCTGTTCTTCTTCCGCAGAAATTGCAAACTGGGCCAAACAGGAGGTTAAAGGCGCTGACTCTCCAAGTGGGGAGAGTGTTAGTAAAGCGTCTGGAATGTTGCACCCGAGTACCAGGGGAGGAAAACTGAGACATATTTGAACACGTCTCCCGTTCACATGGTTGATCATACTTGGGTTCCACATGCATGTTTTAGCTGAAGGAAGAATACCTTAAACCTGGAGAGTTAAGACCCGTGGAATGGGTACCATGCAATATGACTTCAAAGGGTCTTCATTTGCTCACCGAACCTCTCCAATCCTATCACTGCTGCGTTTATGCCCCTGTACACATGCTTGATTCTCTTTCGGAGACATAGCAATCCATAGGTTTCAAGATACTTACTAGTCAGGTACATTCTTAGGCGTTTAATATGGGGTGTTGAGTCCATTTCGTTGAGCAAGGAGTAGCTCTTGTCTATTCCATATTTAACTTAAGGAACTTTATCTGTGCTCATTTCAATCTCTGGTTTTATGCAGCACCCCAACTCACCTTTACCCTTAAGCAAGAATAAGTTGCTTTTCTAAATTTGAGACCCTGTTCTGTTCTGTAATTCAGTTCCTGTGTAGCCAAGTGTACATTCCGTGTATTACTGATATCTTATGATGTTTCTTTTTCTGTGTGACTTATTTCAGTTAGAATCATCGTACCTGAATCTACTCATTATGCTGCTACGGGCCTGATGACATAGATTTCATTGCTGAGTGATACTGCATTGTACGTAAGTACCACAAGTTCTTTTTCCATTTTTCACTTTCTGCGATGTTGAACTTGTACTGTAAACGAGGTTCTTGTAAACAGAGCCGTTCCAAACTTTGGGGTGGCTGTGTCTTTTTGATTTTAATTTCCCTAAGCTATAGGACCATAAGTGGAAGTGCCCTAGGCTCTGTTGCTTTGTTTTTTAGATGTTTCAGGAAACACCATACACTTCTCCCGAGTGTCTGTTGGCAATTTACATCCCGCCCATCAGCATAACAAGGCTCCCAGTTCTCAATGGCCTGTTGCCTTTCTGGATTTTACACTTTTTTCAGATGGCCCTTTTGACCGGGGGGAAGTGAGACTTCATTGTAGTGCAGATTTCCTTTGCAAGCTTGCTTGGTTGGCCAAAAAGGGCGTATGCGTTTTTTCCTGAATATATTCAAGAAAAAACGCATACGCCCTTTTTGGCCAAGTGCATCATTGTGGACGTTCTGCCTCTTTTCCTATGCTTTCAATGCAATTCCAGTCTGCCTCCTGAAATCGGTTTCCTGCAATTCTGCCCCGCTTTCAAGTCCTCTTGGCAGCCTTACTTCAGTCTATTTTTGGACGATAGCTGTCATTTATAACTCTGCAGGTTTGTGAATTACAGTGCCCCTGAGCTCCTTTCTTCAACTCGCTTTCTTGTGACCTGGCCGCAACACCGCAGGATGGCTTCAGGCCCTAATCTGGTTCTGGCCCGGCATGCCGAGCCTTTGGTTAATTCCTCTTCCTGGTGGGAAATGAGAGTTAAATTTGCCCGTTCAGACACCTCCAGCTAGTCTCTCATTGGTTCTCGCTATTTCTGTTCATCTTCCGCAGAAATTGCAAACTGGGCCAAACAGGAGGTTAAAGGGACTGACTCTCCAAGTCGGGAGAGTGTTAGTAAAGCGTCTGGAATGTTGCACCCGAGTACCAGGGGAGGAAAACTGAGACATATTTGAACACGTCTCCCGTTCACATGGTTGATCATACTCTGGGTTCCACATGCATGTTTTAGCTGAAGGAAGAATACCTTAAACCTGGAGAGTTGAGACCCGTGGAATGGGTACCATGCAATATGACTTCAAAGGGTCTTCATTTGCTCACCGAACCTCTCCAATCCTATCACTGCTACGTTTATGCCCCTGTACACACGCTTGATTCTCTTTCGGAGACATAGCAATCCATAGGTTTCAAGATACTTACTAGTCAGGTACATTCTTAGGCGTTTAATATGGGGTGTTGAGTCCATTTCGTTGAGCAAGGAGTAGCTCTTGTCTATCGCATATTTGGCTTAAGGAACTTTATCTGTGCTCATTTCAATCTCTGGTTTTATGCAGCACCCCAACTCACCTTTCCCCTTAAGCAAGAATAAGTTGTTTTTCTAAATTTGAGACCCTGTTCTGTTCTGTAATTCAGTTTTTGTGTAGCCAAGTTTACATTCCGTGTATTACTGATATCTTATGATGTTTCTTTTTCTGTGTGACTTATTTCAGTTAGAATCATCGTACCTGAATCTACTCATTATGCTGCTACGGGCCTGATGACATAGATTTCATTGCTGAGTGATACTGCATTGTACGTAAGTACCACAACTTCTTTATCCATTTTTCACTTTCTGCGATGTTGAACTTGTACTGTAAACGAGGTTCTTGTAAACAGAGCCGTTCCAAACTTTGGGGTGGCTGTGTCTTTTTGATTTTAATTTCCCTAAGCTATAGGACCATAAGTGGAAGTGCCCTAGGCTCTGTTGCTTTGTTTTTTAGATGTTTCAGGAAACACCATACACTTCTCCCGAGTGTCTGTTGGCAATTTACATCCCGCCCATCAGCATAACAAGGCTCCCAGTTCTCAATGGCCTGTTGCCTTTCTGGATTTTACACTTTTTTCAGATGGCCCTTTTGACCGGGGGGAAGTGAGACTTCATTGTAGTGCAGATTTCATTTGCAAGCTTGCTTGGTTGGCCAAAAAGGGCGTATGCGTTTTTTCCTGAATATATTCAAGAAAAAACGCATACGCCCTTTTTGGCCAAGTGCATCATTGTGGACGTTCTGCCTCTTTTCCTATGCTTTCAATGCAATTCCAGTCTACCTCCTGAAATCGGTTTCCTGCAATTCTGCCCCGCTTTCAAGTCCTCTTGGCAGCCTTACTTCAGTCTATTTTTGGACGATAGCTGTCATTTATAACTCTGCAGGTTTGTGAATTACAGTGCCCCTGAGCTCCTTTCTTCAACTCGCTTTCTTTTGAGCTGACCGCAACACCGCAGGATGGCTTCAGGCCCTAATCTGGTTCCGGAACGGCACGCTGAGCCTTTGGTTTTTCCTCTTCCTGGTGGGAAATGAGAGTTAAATTTGCCCGTCCAGACACCTCCAGCTAGCCTCTCATTGGTTCTCGCTATTCCTGTTCATCTTCCGCAGAAATTGCAAACTGGGCCAAACAGGAGGTTAAAGGCGCTGACTCTCCAAGTGGGGAGAGTGTTAGTAAAGCGTCTGGAATGTTGCACCCGAGTACCAGGGGAGGAAAACTGAGACATATTTGAACACGTCTCCCGTTCACATGGTTGATCATACTTGGGTTCCACATGCATGTTTTAGCTGAAGGAAGAATACCTTAAACCTGGAGAGTTGAGACCCGTGGAATGGGTACCATGCAATATGACTTCAAAGGGTCTTCATTTGCTCACCGAACCTCTCCAATCCTATCACTGCTGCGTTTATGCCCCTGTACACATGCTTGATTCTCTTTTGGAGACATAGCAATCCATAGGTTTTACGATACTTACTAGTCAGGTACATTCTTAGGCGTTTAATATGCGGTGTTGAGTCCATTTCGTTGAGCAAGGAGTAGCTCTTGTCTATTCCATATTTGACTTAAGGAACTTTATCTGTGCTCATTTCAATCTCTGGTTTTATGCAGCACCCCAACTCACCTTTACCCTTAAGCAAGCATAAGTTGGTTTTCTAAATTTGAGACCCTGTTCTGTTCTGTAATTCAGTTCCTGTGTAGCCAAGTTTACATTCCGTGTATTACTGATATCTTATGATGTTTCTTTTTCTGTGTGACTTATTTCAGTTAGAATCATCATACCTGAATCCACTCATTGTGATGCTAAGGGCCTGATGACATAGATTTCGTTGCTGAGTGATATTGCTTTGTAAGTAAATACCACAACTTCTTTATCCATTTTTCACTTTCTGCGATGTTGAACTTGTACTGTAAACGAGGTTCTTGTAAACAGAGCCGTTCCAAACTTTGGGGTGGCTGTGTCTTTTTGATTTTAATTTCCCTAAGCTATAGGACCATAAGTGGCAGTGCCCTAGGCTCTGTTGCTTTGTTTTTTAGATGTTTCAGGTAACACCATACACTTCTCCCGAGTGGTTGTTGGCAATTTACATCCCGCCCATCAGCATAACAAGGCTCCCAGTTCTTCATGGCCTGTCCTGCCTTTCTGGATTTTACACTTTTTTCAGATGGCCCTTTTGACCGGGGGGAAGTGAGACTTCATTGTAGTGCAGATTTCCTTTGCAAGCTTGCTTGGTTGGCCAAAAAGGGCGTATGCGTTTTTTCCTGAATATATTCAGGAAAAAACGCATACGCCCTTTTTGGCCAAGTGCATCATTGTGGACGTTCTGCCTCTTTTCCTATACTTTCAATGCAATTCCAGTCTACCTCCTGAAATCGGTTTCCTGCAATTCTGCCCCGCTTTCAAGTCCTCTTGGCAGCCTTACTTCAGTCTATTTTTGGACGATAGCTGTCATTTATAACTCTGCAGGTTTGTGAATTACAGTGCCCCTGAGCTCCTTTCTTCAACTCGCTTTCTTGTGACCTGGCCGCAACACCGCAGGATGGCTTCAGGCCCTAATCTGGTTCCGGCACGGCACGCTGAGCCTTTGGTTATTTCCTCTTCCTGGTGGGAAATGAGAGTTAAATTTGCCCGTCCAGACACCTCCAGCTAGTCTCTCATTGGTTCTCGCTATTCCTGTTCATCTTCCGCAGAAATTGCAAACTGGGCCAAACAGGAGGTTAAAGGCGCTGACTCTCCAAGTGGGGAGAGTGTTAGTAAAGCGTCTGGAATGTTGCACCCGAGTACCAGGGGAGGAAAACTGAGACATATTTGAACACGTCTCCCGTTCACATGGTTGATCATACTCTGGGTTCCACATGCATGTTTTAGCTGAAGGAAGAATACCTTAAACCTGGAGAGTTAAGACCCGTGTAATGGGTACCATGCAATATGACTTCAAAGGGTCTTCATTTGCTCACCGAACCTCTCCAATCTTATCACTGCTGCGTTTATGCCCCTGTACACATGCTTGATTCTCTTTCGGAGACATAGCAATCCATAGGTTTTAAGATACTTACTAGTCAGGTACATTCTTAGGCGTTTAATATGCGGTGTTGAGTCCATTTCGTTGAGCAAGGAGTAGCTCTTGTCTATTCCATATTTGACTTAAGGAACTTTATCTGTGCTCATTTCAATCTCTGGTTTCATGCAGCACCCCAACTCACCTTTACCCTTAAGCAAGCATAAGTTGGTTTTCTAAATTTGAGACCCTGTTCTGTTCTGTAATTCAGTTCCTGTGTAGCCAAGTTTATATTCCGTGTATTACTGATATCTTATGATGTTTCTTTTTCTGTGTGACTTACTTCAGTTAGAATCATCATACCTGAATCCACTAATTGTGCTGCTAAGGGCCTG